>NC_083401.1:157891522-158198398 GCF_020745735.1 Hemiscyllium ocellatum | reverse complement strand
ACACTGCCCCGTGGCCCAACATTTCAACTCCCCCTCCCACTCTGCTGAGGACATGGAGGTCCTGGGCCTCCTTCACCGCTGCTCCCTCACCACCAGACGCCTGGAGGAAGAACACCTCATCTTCCGCCTCAGAACACTTCAACCCCAGGGCATCAATGTGGACTTCAACAGTTTCCTCATTTCCCCTTCCCCCACCTCACCGTAGCTCCAAACTTCCAGCTCAGCACTGTCCCCATAACTTGTCCGCACTTGTCCGACCTGCCTAGCTCCTTTTCCACCTATCCACTCCACCCTCTCCTCCCTGACCTATCACCTTCATCCCCTCCCCCACTCACCCATTGTACTCTATGCTACTTTCCCCCACCCCCACCCTCCTCTAGCTTATCTCTCCACGCTTCAGGCTCACTGTCTTTATTCCTGATGAAGGGCTTTTGCCCGAAACGTCGATTTCGCTGCACTTTGGATGCTGCTTGAACTGCTGTGCTCTTCCAGCACCACTAATCCAGAATCTGGTTTCCAGCATCTGCAGTCATTGTTTTTAACCTTCTTTACCACCCAATCTACTTTGTGGCCACTTTCAGGGGTCTATGAACTTGAACCCCAAGATACCTCTGTACATTGATGCTGTTCAGTAACTGTTCCTTACTTTTCCTTAACATTTGATCTCCCAAAGTGAAGCACCTCACAGTTATCCGGATTAAACTCCACCTGCCATTTTTTCACCCATATCTGCAACTGATCTATATCCTGCTGTATCCTTTAACAGCCTTCTACACTATCCACAACTCCATCGATCTTTGCAAACATATTAATCCACCCATCTACATTTTCATCCAGTCATTTATATATATCACAGCAGAGCTCCTAGTACAGATCCCTGCAGAACTCCATTCGCTAGAGACCTTCTTCTATAAGCTTCCACTATTCCCCTTTGCCTTCTATGGACAGGCCAATTCTGAATCCAGGTGGCTAGATCACCATGGATCCCATATACCTTAATTTTCTGGATGAGTCTTCCATGAGGGATCTTGTTGAAAGTCTTGCTAAACAACATCTGTTGCTCTACCCTCATCAATCATCTTTGTCACCTCCACAAAAAGTTCAATCAAGTTAGCAACTCAAGACTTGCCCTCCACAAAGCCATGCTGACTGTCCCTAACTAGCCCACGCTTTTCTAAATGCATGTAAATCCTATCCCTAAGAATTCTCTCCACTGATCTGACACTCACCGGTCCGTAGGTTCTTGGATTTTCCCCATTTCTCTTCTTGAATAGAGGAACAACATTAAGTACTCGGCAGTCCTCCGGGACCTCTCCAGCGGCTAAGAATGATACAAATATCTTGGTCAAGTCCTCAGCAATTTCCTCTTTTGCCTCTCTTAATAACCTGGGGTAGATACCATCAGGCCCTGGGGATGTATCCAGCTCAATGCTCTTCTAGAGACCCAACACCTCTTCTTTCTTGATCTCAAAATGATGTCGTATATTAGCATGCTTCACACAAATCTCACTCTCCTCCATGTTGCTTCTCTGGTGCCAGGATCAAGGATGTCTCAGAGAGGGTGCAGAATGTTCTCACAGGGGAGAGAGGCCAGCAGGAGGTCATCGTCCACATTGGAACCAACGACATAGGAAGGGAAAAGGTTGAGATTCTGAAAGGAGATTGCAAAGAGTTAGGCAGGAATTTAAAAAGGAGGTCCTTGAGAGTAGTAATATCTGGATTACGCCAAGTGCTACGAGCTAGTGAGGGTAGGAATAGGAGGATAGAGCAGATGGATGCATGGCTGAGGAGCTGGTGCATGGGAGAAGGATTCCCATTTTTGGATCATTGGAATCTTTTTTGGGGTAGAAGTGACCTTTACATGAAGGACGGATTGTACCGAAATTGGAAGAGGACTAATATACTGGCGGGGAGATTTGCTAGAGCTGCTCGGGAGGATTTAAACTAGTAAGGTTGGGGGGGGGGACCCAGGGAGATTGTGAGGAAAGAGATCAATCTGTGACTGGTACAGTTGAAAACTGAAGAGAGTCAAACAGTCAGGGCCGGCAGGGACAAGGTAGGAATAATAAATTAAACTGCATTTATTTCAATGCAAGGGGTCTAACAGGGAAGGCAGATGAACTCAGGGCATGGTTAGGAACATGGGACTGGGATATCATAGCAATTACGGAAACGTGGCTCAGGGATGGGCAGGACTAGCAGCTCAATGTTCCGGGATACAAATGCTACAGGAAAGAGTGGTGTTTTTATAGAGTCACAGAGATATACAAAATGGAAACAGACCCTTCGGTCCAACCCGTGCATGCTGACCAGATATCCCAACCCAATCTAGTCCCACCTGCCAGCACCCGGCCCATATCCCTCCAAGCCCTTCCTATTCATATACCCATCCAGATGCCTTTTAAATGTTGCAATTGTACCAGCCTCCACCACGTCCTCTGGCAACTTATTCCATACACGCACCACCCTCTGCATGAAAAAGTTGCCCCTTATGTCTCTTTTATATCTTTCCCCTCTCCCCCTGAACCTATGCCCTCTAGTTCTGGACCCCCCCAACCCAGGGAAAAGACTTTGCTTATTTACCCCACCCATGCCCCTCATGATTTTATAAACCTCTATAAGGTTACCCCTTAGCCTCTAACGCTCCAGGGAAAACAGCCCCAGCCTATTCAGCTTCTCCCTATAGCTCAAATCCTCCAACCCTGGCAATATCCTTGTAAATCTTTCTGAACCCTTTCAAGTTTCACAACAACTTTCTGATAGGAAGGAGACCAGAATTGCACACTACCTTTGGAAGAATATGATGGCTTTCACGACGGTGCAGAAAGGAGTTAGAAGAATAGTTCCCAGGATGAGGAATTTTAGTTTGAAGGGTATTCCAGAATAGTTGCGTTATTTTCCTAAAAGAAGGCTGATAGGAATTTGAAAGAGACATTTATCTCAATGAGAGGACTGGAGACAGTAGATAATTGTATCCATTGCAGAAGGCTCTCGAAGAAGAAGAAAAAACCATTTAAGTGACATTCAAAAGAGTCAAAAGGTGACATAAGGACGTATCTCTTTATGCAGCAGGTGATTAGGAGTGAAAGGTTACAATCTGGATTATACGGAGAGTTCTAATGTGGGTCTGGAACAAATCAAATGGGCCTTGTTTTGCATTGACTCACTGATTTTATGACATTATGAGTTTCAAGTGGAAAGGGAGTTTTGCTAAAGCTTCCACTGAGGTTATAAAGGTGGAGTGGGAAAATCTCCAAGGAAACTCCCAATGTATTTTTATGGGAGAGCATTCTGGCCTCCATTGTTAATCTGACGGTTAATTTAATATTTCAAGTTTCTGGTGATGCAACAAAAAATGTCATTTGAGCAAGCTGAATAAATGGAGGAAGTGCAAAGGTTGACTTTGATATATTAAAACTGAAGTTAAATTCCAAATACTTTATTTATAATTTCTGGACTTTACCCAATGAGGCCTGATAGCTCAATGTGTTTCCCTGAAATTCCTTTGACTGCTGTTTCAACTTAAGTAGGTTAATGCCTCCACTAGAATAGCAGATAAAGGAATTTCAGATCAACAAGTATTCATGTAATATTATGAGATAACCAACATTTCTAGCTTTGCACTGATTCTGTGCACTTCATTGGTTGTTGATCCAGCCTTAACATGTCCAACAATATGTTCATTAAATTTCCTTGGCAAGTTTTCTTGCCCCTCTGTGCTCCAGCAGTGCATTTAAACCAGCTGCTTCTGATACTCGGGGGATTCTGGAACAACACAGAACAGAAAACTGGAAAAATGGGTTTCCATTCTTTTCTTCTGACCTGAACTTTCTCAATCTGGCATACCTCAGCAGGGCCGTAATTCCTGGAGAGCAGATCCCGGTACTTAAATTGGATTCAAAGGCCTATGAATGTTTGGACTGACTGTCCTGGTATTGGTGTGGAGGTGTTGGTGTTGGACTGCTGTGGGCAAAGTTAAAAATCACACAACACCAGGTGACAGTTCAACAGGTTTATTTGGAAGCACTATCTTTTGGAGAACTGCTTCTTCACCAGGTAACTAGTGGGGCAGAGTGATTTTTAAGTTTGTCTTAGGGTTAACAATGCTGACCTCCATTTAACAATCACCAGTATAGATATACAAGGATTAGTTTTAAACATAGTCATCTGTAGCTTCTGCATGTTGGGAAATCTCAGTCCTTTTCTTTTTTGGTTTCCCATCAATTAACATTAATGGACGAGGGAAAGTAAGGACCATATAAAAATAAAAGGAAAAAGTATAACATACAAAGATGAATGGGAAATCGGACTGGGAAGCTTTTAAAGAACAACAGAGGATAACTAAAAAGGAAATACGCAAAGAAAAAATAAGGTACCAAGGTAAATTGTCCAAAAATATAAAGGAGAATATTAGAGGCTTTTTTAGGTATGTGAAAAGAAAAAAAATTGTTAAGACTAAAATTGGGCCCTTGAAGACAGAAACGGGTGAATTTATTATGAGGAGCAAAGAAATGGTAGAAGAGTTGAATTGGTACTTTAGATCTGTCTTCACTGAGGAAGACATGAGCAATCTCCCAGATGTAATAGTGGCTGAAGGACCTGAACTGAAGGGAATTTATATTAGGCAGGAAGTGGTGTTGGAGAGACTGTTAGGTCTGAAGGCTGATAAGTCCCTGGGATCTGATGGTCTACATCCCAGAGTACTGAAGGAGATGGCTCTAGAAATCGTGGATGCATTGGTGATCATTTTCCACTAATGTTGTCCCACTTTTTAAGAAAGGAGGGAGAGAGAAAACAGAGAATTATAGACCAGTTAGTCTGACCTCAGTGGTGGGAAAAATGCTGGAGTCAATTATAAAGGACGAAATTACGACACATCTGGATACCAGTAACAGGTCAGAGTCAGCATGGATTTATGAAGGGGAAATCATGCTTGACTAATCTTCTGGAATTTTTTGAGGATGTAACTTTGAAGATGGACAAGGGAGATCCAGTAGATGTAGTATACCTGGACTTTCAGAAAGCCTTTGATAAAGTCCCACATAGGAGGTTAGTGAGCAAAATTAGGGCGCATGGTATTAGGGGCAAAATACTGACATGGATTGAAAATTGGTTGGCTGACAGGAAACAAAGAGTTGTGATAAACGGCTCCCTTTTGGAATGGCAGGCGGTGACCAGTGGTGTGCCGCAGGGATCAGTGCTGGGACCGCAGCTTTTTACAACGTACATTAATGATATAGATGAAGGTATTAAAAGTAATATTAGCAAATTTGCTGATGACACAAAGCTGGGTGGCAGGGTGAAATGTGAGGAGGATGTTAGGAGAATACAGGGGGACCTGGATAGGCTAGGTGAGTGGACGGATGCATGGCAGATGCAGTTTAATGTGGATAAATGTGTGGTTATCCACTTTGGTGGCAAGAACAGGAAGGCAGATTACTACCTAAATGGAGTCAAGTTAGGTAAAGGGGCAGTACAATGAGATTTAGGTGTTCTTGTACATCAGTCAATGAAAGCAAGCATCAGGTACATCAGGCAGTGAAGAAAGCTAATAGCATGCTGGCCTTCATAACAAGAGGAATTGAGTATAGAAGCAAAGTGACCCTTCTGCAGCTGTATAGGACCCTGGTGAAACCGCACCTGGAATATTCTCCAAATTTGAGGAGAGACATTCTGGCTATTGAGGGAGTGCTGTGTAGGTTCATGTGGTCAATTCCCAGAATAGTGGGACTATCTTACGCTGAAAGATTGGAGCGACTGGGCTTGACTTTAGAAGGCTGAGAGGGGATCTGATTGAGACGTATAAGATTTTTAAAGGATTGGACACTCTGGAGGCAGGAAGCATGTTTCTGCTGATAGGTGAGTCCCGAACCAGAGGACAAAGTTTAAAAATAAAGGCCACTTAGAATAGAATTGAGGAGAAACTTCTTCACCCAGAGTGTGGTGGGTGTGTGGAATGCTCTGCCCCAGAAGGTTGTGGAGGCCAAGTCTCTGATACTTTCAAGAAAGAGTTGGATAGAGCTCTAAAGGTAGTGGAATCAAGGGTTATGGGGGTAAGGCAGGAACAGGATACTGATTGAGAACGATCAGCCATGATCATAATGAATGGTGGTGCTGGCTCGAAGGACAGAATGGCCTACTCCTGCACCTATTGTCTATTACAGGGAATGCGCCTATAATTCCTGGCTATGTTTCTCGGGTGGGTGAATTGTACATTCAAGTTTTTAAAATCCTTTTGAGTAACCTGACATTAATATTTTTGGTCAATTAAATTAAATTTTGTGCTCAGAATCTTCAATGCTAAAAATTTCTAAGTACCACAGCTTAAATTATGCCATTTTATAGATATCTTCTGCTTTCTTTTGTAAAGTAACTTTGTAGTTCATCTTTCCATTTTCTGCATTCTCCTTGAATTACTTGTTGTTTCTCTTCAAAGTCTGACTTAGGCATTTGATCCAATATTTCTTCAAAGTCCAGGTACATTCTACAAATGGTTAATAACCAAATTGCCCCAATAAAACGACACAATATTTGGTTTAGCAGACTAGTCACTCAAACTGTATAACAATTCATATTATCATTTTAGTAGTCATTTATTTTGTTGAAGGCGTTCAACAAAGCAGGTAAAGTTATAACGCGTCAGATTGGGGATAGTGTACTGAGTGGATAGAGAACTATTTTGGCAGACAGGAAGCAGAATAAGAATAAAATGGTCACTTTTCAAGCAGCAAGCAGTGACTAGTGACATACAACAGGGAACAGTGTTTGGACCCCAGCTATTTGCAACATATTTTAATGACTTACATGAGGGAAATGAGTGTAATATCTTTCAAGGGTGTAGACAAAACAAAGCTGGGTACGAGGATGAGCTGTGAGGAGGAAGCAGAAATGCTTCAGTATGGTCTGGACAAGTTGGATAAGTGAGTAAATGCATGGCAAATGTATAATGTAGATAAATGTGAAGTTATCCAACTTTGGGAGCAAAACAGAGAGGCAGGTTATCATCTGAATGACAAGCGATTGGGAAATCTGGGTGTCCTTGTGTACCAGCCACCGAAAGTAATCATGCAAGTGCCGCAGGTGGTGAAGAAGGCAATTGACGTTTTGGCCTTCATAGTGAGAGGATTTGAGTGCAGAGCAGGAATGTCTTACTGTAATGTCTATAATGCACCTTGTTGATACCACACCCGGAATATCGCGTGCAGTTTGTTTTCCTTATCTGAGGAAGGACTTTCTGGCATTGAGGAGGTTGCATTTAAGATTTACCAAACTAAGCTCTGGGATGGAAGAACTGAGGCATGAGGAGAGACTGGATTGGTTAGGATTATATTAACTGGAGTTTAGAAGAGTGAGGGTAATCTCATTGAAACCTATTAATTTCTAACATGAATAAATAGGGTAAACACAAGAAGGATGTTCGCAATGTCCATAGAATCCTGAACCAATAGTCATAGTCTAAGGCCATTTAGGACTGAGATGAGGAGAAATTTCTTCACTCAGTGAGTTGTGAGCTTGTGAAATTCGTTCCCATCAAAAGCAGTTGAGACCAAAACATTGTATGTTTTCGAGAAGGAGCTAGGTATAGTTATCGAGTCAGAAGGTAGTTCTTAGTGTTAAAGGACTCTAAGGGTTATGGAGAGAATGCAGGAACAGAGTGGTAAGCCATGATTATATTGAATGATATAACAGACTGGAAGGGCCAAATGGCTGACCCCTACTCCGATTTTCTATCTCTCTCTATGTCTGATCCTGAATACCATAAATGATTAATTAGGCCAATATTTTACCAACGAGGTTTATGACTTATAAAATTGAGTAAAATACGCTGCACTGCATCCTAACTTTCCCTTCATAATTTACTTGGATGGTGTTTGAAATTGATGATTTTATTAGCATTTATTCTGGTTTACTGCATCCACAAACTCCACATGTTGACATATATGCAATCCAAATAATGATTTGGGGCCCTGATGAAAGTCAAATTATCTTATAAAGTACTACAACACTATTGGAAATCTAAGTAGTGATTTAGGTAAAATGTTCAATCTACATTGGATAGATTATAGAGTCATAGATTTGTACAGCTTGGAAATAGATTAGATTACTTACAGTGTGGAAACAGGCCCTTCGGCCCAACAAGTCCACACTGACCCGCCGAAGCTCAACCCACCCATACCCCTACATTTATCCCTTACCTAACACTACGGGCAATTTAGCATGGCCAATTCACCTGACCTGCACATCTTTGGACTGTGGGAGGAAACCCACACAGACACGGGGAGAACGTGCAAACTCCACACAGACAGTTGCCGGAGGCGGGAATTGAACCCAGGTCTCTGGTGCTGTGAGGCAGCAGTGCTAACCACTGTGCCACTGTGCCGCCCAAAAGTTGGATATTTTGGTCCAACTAGTCCATGCTGACCCCCATGTTCTCAAACTAAATTACTACCTCCTGCCTGCCTTTGGCCCATACCCCTCTAAACCTTTCCTATTCACGAACTTACCCAAACAGTTTTAAAATGTATTGTAACTGTGTCTGCATCCACACACAAGCCACACTCTGTGTAAAAACATTGCCCGTCATGTCCTTTTTAAATCTTTCTCCTTTCACGCTAAAAATGTCACCTTGTTTTGAACTCCCCTACTTGAGAGGAAAGACCTATCCTACTCACCTTATCTATGTCCATCGCAATATTATAAACCTCAATAAGATCACTCCTCGATCTCCTATGCCCCAGGGAGAAAAATCACAGCCTATTCAGCCGCAAATTTATTTATCCATCCTAAGTATCGTAGGCAGAACATTGAACTGAAACAAACCATGGCCAGATTGTTCATTAGGCCACTAAGTGTGAGATCTGAAGTGGGGTGAATTGGGTGCGGGGGTGGCATAGATTCAGAGAGCATTTTGTAGTAAGTCTTACATTGTGATATTACTTCCAGATTTTACCAACAGTGGGATAAATGGAAAGTGAACTTCTGACACGGAGGTGGTGGGACACCAATTAAGGTAAAAACCATCCTTAAGTAATGCTTGGATTTTATCAGTAACACATGGGACTATGATGCTTTGGAAATGCTACCAAGCGAAACAAGTGGAAACCAAGCTGGGAGGTGGCTCAAGATTGACTGAGGGGTGTTCACTTTTCAGCAAAAGCATCGTGAGACCTAGTATATGAAGATAGAATACTAGCTAGCACTCTTCATTTTCAAAAGAAGCTCCCATTCACTCAATGTACAATTCATCTGCGACCATTGTGAAGGGTTTCCAGGAAAACAGCCAAGATGCCTACATATTGGAGCATTCTCAGTATCACAGACTTTCCGGATGAATACTTAGAGAAAAGGGTGACCCACTAAAGATGTCTCCTCACACCTGAGAAGAGGTCTCAAATGGATGTAGATGAATGGTACAGCACTTGTGATTGGTCAATCTGGACAACCAATGAGCAAGAGATGCAATTCCAGTGCCTTTACTGATTCAGTGGAATCCTTCATAACCCAGGGAGGATCTTGGGTATAGGGATGGTCTGCACTACACTACCCAAACTAACACCTAGTGAAAGATGGTGAAGGTGGAGTAGGCAGCGTTCCCTTTAAAACCCAATATAAAAGGAGCGCATGCTTACAGCCAAGAAATTGCTTTTAGGGAAAAAAAAAGAAAGCTTTGTGACACCTCCCCACTTAAAAAAAAAGAACCATCAATACCACAAGGTGGTTTCATAGTTAACCTTCAAAACCCAGTTAGTAATCCAAACACACACATACACTAGACAAACGATAAACATGCAAACACGCACAACCCCGTGTAAATTCGGGCCGCGATACACCTACCACCGAACGCCTCTGTATCTCATTCGAGTCACAATAACGCATCGGCATTCACGTTTTCGCGACCTGCCACATGTACAATTGTCAAATTGAACAGCTGCAACAACAACTCCATCTAAACAGTCTGGCATTTTTGTCCTTAATTTTTTTCTACAAATGTCAATGGGTTGTGATCAGTGTATTTGATTGCCTCAGATGCATTGCTGGTAATATAAACACTGAAATGCTATAATGCTAACACCACGCTTAAAGTCTCTTTCTCTGCCATTGAATATTCCTGTTGATGAACGTTTAACTTCCTGGAAAAATGCCCAGTGGGTCTTTCTATCTCCTCGTCGTCTTCCTGCAGGAGCACCGCACCGACACCCACATCACTGACATCGATAGCCACCTTGAAAGGCTTTGTGTAATCCAGTGTGGCTAATACCAGGGCAGTGGTTCACACAGTTTTTAGGCTGTCAAATGCGTTTTGGCAGTCTGCTGTCCACCAAAATTTCTTGCCCTTTTCTTAACAGTTTGGTGAGTGGAGCAGCCAAACTGCTAAATTCGGCAGAAACTGTCTGTAAAATCCACTCAACCCCAGAAATGGTAGTACTGCTTTTTTCATTGACAGTGTGGGAAATTTGCTAATTACTTCTGTTTTCATATCCCATGGGACCATTTGTCCATGTCCAATAACATGGTCCAGGAAGGTGACATGGGCTGTAAATGTTCCTTCCATGAGCGACTAAAAATCATCAGATCATCAATTTACACCACACAGTTGGGTAATCTGGCAATGACCTTATTAGTCAGTCTCTGAAATGTGGCTGGAGCGTTTTTCATACCAAATGGCATGACTTTGAACTGATACAGTCCATGTGGCATTACGAAAGCTGCAAGTGCCTTTACTCTCTCTGACAGAGGTACTTGACAGTTGCTTCTGAACAAGTCCAACTTAGAAAAGCAAATTGCTTGTCCCACTTTTTCCCCACAGTCCTCCAACCATGGAATTGGATATGCATCAGTCGTTGTAATGACGTTGACTTTGCGATAGTCCACACATAACCACTGGGTACCATCTGGCTTTGGCACCGTGACTATGGGTGAGCTCCAGTCACTGTATTATGCCATCTTGGAGCATGCACTCTATCTCCCTCTGGACCTGTGCCAACTTTAGAGGGTTATGCCTATAAGGATGTTGCTTAATCGGAACAGCATCTCCTATATCTACATCATGCACAATTAGGTTAGTACTTCTCAGTTTATTTCCGCATATCACCCCATGTGATCGTAATAACTCTTACATGTCATTTCGATTTTCTTGTGGAAGATAACTCAGTAATTTATCCCAACTTTTGACAACTTCCTCATTGTCCAATTTGATTTGAGGAATGTCCAATTCAGAATCCTCTGAACTTGGCTCTTCCTTCTGTGCTGTAATCATTAACCCCTTCTCCTCTTGCTTTCCTTCCCTATCAAAATACCTTTTGAGCATATCCACATGACACACCCTGTGAGGTGCCTTCCTGTCTGGAGTCCTTATCAAGTAGTTCACCTCACTCAATTTCTTCTCAATTTGGTAAGGTCCCCTAAACCTTGCTTTTAAAGGCTCACCTGTCACTGGAAGTAACACCAATACCTTATTACTAATTGCAAAATTGCGAATTTGTGATTTCTTATCCACTTCTTGTTTCATTGTATGCTGTGATACTTTTAAATGCTGTCTAGCCAATTCTCCAGCTCTATTTAATCATTCTCTAAAATTTGACACATGGTCCAAATGGGTGATCTCTGAATTCTGACTTATTAATTTCTCCTTAATCAATTTTAACGGTTCTCTTACTTCATGCCCAAAAATTAATTCAAATGGACTGAATTTGGTCGATTCATTCAGTGCATCTCCAATCACAAAAAGTACAAATGGAACTCCCTTATCCCAACATCTAGATAATCCTGACCATAAGCCCTCAACAAGGTCTTTAGTGTTTGATGCCATCTCTCTAGTGCTCTCTGCGAGTCTGGAAGGTATGCAGTAGATTTGAATTGCCTTATTCCCAAGTTATCCGTAACCTCCTTGAATAGTTTGGATATGAAGTTTGATGTTTGATCTGACTGGATCTTTATTGGTAGTCCATATCCAGTAAAAAAAATTAAGTAATTCTTCTACAACCCTTTTTGCTATGATGTTGCGTAATAGGATTGTCTCTGAAAATTTAGTTGATACATCCATGTTTGTTAATAAATACTTATTCCCACTTTTTGTTTGAGAGCAGATACCTACGCAATCAATCAAGACTCTAGTGAAGGCTACCTTGAATGCAGGAATAGGTATTAAAGGTACAGGTTTTATTAATGCCTGTGGTTTTCCATTTAGCTGACATGTATGACATGTCTGGCAAAATTCAGCTACATCTTTGTGTAGTCTAGGCCAGCAAAGATGTCTTTGTATTTTAGCCTGTGTTTTCCTCACCCCTAAATGGTCTCCAAGTGCTAGCTCATGAACCACTCATCAAACAATTTGATGAATCTCTGCCCATTTCTCATCTGCTTGAATGTGTGATGCTCTCCATTTCCTCATTAAGACATCATTTGTTAAGTAATAACACACAGGAATGCATCCACTTCTTTTCTCTGCAAATGCCTTTTGATATAACTGTTTTAAATTCTCATCTTTCTGCTATAATTCAACTAGCTTGACATAGATAAATATACTTACATGTTTACCTATTTGCTCCTTCTCTATTCCACTGACCTGATCAAAAAAAGGTCTTGGTTAATGCTATGTCAGCTTCCTCATCTGTGCCTTTTGATCTCTCCTGCTTCAACTTATGCCTCTGTGATCTTGTGATCAACAATCAGGGAAAATTCCTGGATAAACATACTCCATATCTTCAGTTGCCTGCGTCTCCATTGGCTTTTCAACTAGAGTAGGCCGCATGCCTACCGATGAATCAGCTATGTCATTAGCAAGGACAAATAGCAAGGAGCTGAGAGTTTGTCCAGTAATCCTCCACAAATTCTCCACTCTTCTCTGGACTCTCTAGCCTCACTTTACATAACTGAGCGCTTTTTTGTCTCACCATGAATTCCTGTTACCATTACCTTTTCTGGCAATAGTCCCTCAGGAATACATTCTCCTCATCCCTCAGCATTACAGACTGAGATTATCCTGTGTTCCTTAATATTGTAACCTCCTTACCTGCTACTCCTGGCCTATGTGAATAACCTTTACCCTTGCAGGTATATTTCTTAAGCAGATCTGGCACTTCCTTCTCAATCAACTTCTGATCATCGTGTACACTCTGAGGCAGTCGTCTAACTTCCCTTGTGCTTTTTGCTACTAGTCCAACAAAACTCCTAGGGTTTTCTGGTTTTCCTACGTCTGGCTTTCTCCTAGCCCACCAACACTGTGATTCTGTGTGGCCCACCGAATTACAATGAAAACACCACAGAGTTTTAACTTGTTTGTCCACCTCAAGAGTTCCTTTTTCATCCTGTGGTCAGTTATCCTTATGATCTTCACTCAGATCTACCTTTCCCCTTCCACTTGAGGATTTCTCTTTGCCCCAATGTCTATCCCTCATGAACTGAAATCGATTCTGGAAGCCAAACTGTGTTTTATGGACCAGCTCATAACCATCAGCCCCTTCAGCTGCTAACCTTGCTATATTAACTCTCTGTTCTTCCACATGAGTTTTCACTACTTGAGGCAGTGAATTTTTGAATTCCTCCAAAATAATTACCTCTCTAAGGGCATTGTAGGTTTGCTCGATTTTTAAAACACTTATCCATCTATTGAAATTACTCTGTTTGATCCTTTCAAACTCAACATAGATTTGACCTGGGTCCTTCGATTCCTGAAACATTGTCTGGTACAAGCTCATATGGATTTAAAATGGCTTTTTCCACCTCCTCAAACTCCCCAGATACCTCCTCTGATAGGGATGTTAATACCTCACTAGCCCGATCTATAATAAATAAAAGCAAATTACTGTGGATGCTGGAATCTGAAACCAAAAGAGAAAATGCTGAAAAATCTCAGCAGTTCTGGCAGCATCTGTAAGGAGAGAAAAGAGCTGACATTTTGAGTCTAACTGACCCTTTGTCAAAGCCTTTTGGTTAGTCCGATCTACAAGTTTTGTTTGGATCAACAAAACCCACATTGCCATTGGCCACTGCATTTGTTTAGCCACCTTTTCAAATGAGATGAAAAAGGCTTTTATAACCTTCTCATCCAAGTTAGGCAATGCTTGAACACACTTAAACAGTTTCTCACTCGGCTTCTGACAACCAGAGACTTGCTCCTCCTCACTCTCTTCCTCACTAAGCCTATCCTCAGCCTTTATCTCCAGCCTTTTATACTGACTTTCCTTTCCAAGTGTCAGTTTTTGAAGTTCAAAAGCTCTCTCTTTTTCTTTCTCTGCTCTCTGTCTTTCCCCCTCTCCTTCGCTCTGTCCTGTTGCTCTCTCTATTTCCCTCTCTTCTGCTTTTAATCGTAACTCAGACTGTTTCATTTCTGCTGCCCTTTTCCTTATCTCCCACCTCTAACCCAAGCTGCTTCATTTGCAATTGAATCCTTGCCATCTTTATAGATTCTGATGGTTTCCCTGGCAAGTTTAAATTCCGAGCTACTGCTGTAATTATCTCTCCTTTCCTCACAGAAGCAGGCAGTTCCAATTCCAGCTTCTCTGCTTATTCTTGCAACATGGTCTTATTCACTTCCAAAGTCACTGGCAACTGAAAGAGCCATTACGATCCCAAGCTGTGTCTCCCCAACCAAACCTGTACCTGAAATAAAGACACTAGCACATACCATTAGCTGTTTAAAATCCTGCGAAGAGCTCTCAATCTGTTATGGACTAGGCCAGACCAGTCAAAACATTCTTAAACAGGCAGCCCCAGACCATAACTTTGCAATTAGTTTCGGTAAGTGTACAGTGAAAATTACCCGGAGTGAGGTAGCTAGGTTGACTATTAGATTTTAAAACAAACAAAACTTTGTTCACAAAATTACACAATGAAACGCAAGTAACAGAATAAAGAACTCGTACAGAATTCAGTCTATCCAAACTAGACCTAATTATGCTGTTCCAAATATACACAACAGACCCAATAAGCAAACTCCCTTTAAAATCCAGTATAAATGGGACACATGCTTACAGGCTGAAGTTGAAGGGCAGAAAGATAGAGAGAGAGCGAGAGTATCCACACAGCTCCCTGTTGAACTCCTCACCAGTTCAGACTGAACTAAACTGCTCAGCCCAGCTAGAGAGATGACCACTCCCCTTTCATTATACAGGTCACTTCTAAAACATGACCACTTTGGCCTGAAGTCTCATCTGTTTACATATAAACAAACGGCCTCTCAAAATCCTTTTCATCTCTGTACCAAGCTAGACTGATCGGAGCCTGGCCTGGTTTATTATCCCTCTGAAAAGAAAATCAAGGCAGAGCCTCCTTGAGCCAAGGATTGGCTTTTAGAAAATAAAAGGGACCAGCTTTGTGACCAATGGCACCATGAGAGGCGACATTGTAAACTTTTCACTGCATACCTGTACATGTCACACTAAAACCTAATTCTAAATCTAATTCTGCAGAGGAGAGGCATGAATAATAAGGACATTGCTGATTGAAATGACCCTTCTAACAACAAGGATGTGGAAGTGTCAGTTAGTCTGGCAAACCAAGGACTCCAGGCGACACAAATGAAAACAAGACACCATAGATGCTGCAAATATGAAACAAAAAACATTCTGGTGAAACTCAGCAGGTCTGACAGCATTCATGGAGAGAGAAACAAAGTTAATATTTGCATAGGTTTAAGGTGAGAGGGACCTGAGGGGCAACTATTCATGCAGAGGATGGTGTGTGTATGGAATGAGCTGCCAGAAGAGATGGTGAATATAGTTACAACTTCACTTTGTACAATTGTATCATTACAATTAAGTTGAAAAGGCAACTGGATGGGTACGTGAGTAGATGAGATTAGATTCCCTACAGTGTGGAAACAGGCCCTTCGCCCAACAAGTTCACACTGACCCTCCGAAGAGTAACCCACCCAGACCCATTCCCCTACCCTATATTTACCCCTGACAAATGCACCCAACACTATGGGCAATTTAGCAAGGCCATTACACCTCATCTAGTAAAAAATGAGGTCTGCAGATGCTGGAGATCACAGCTGCAAATGTGTTGCTGGTCAAAGCACAGCAGGTTAGGCAGCATCTCAGGAATAGAGAATTCGACGTTTCGAGCATAAGCCCATGCTCGAAACGTCGAATTCTCTATTCCTGAGATGCTGCCTAACCTGCTGTGCTTTGACCAGCAACACATTTGCAGCATTACACCTCATCTGCACGTTTTTGGATTGCGGGAGGAAACCAGAGCACCCAGAGGAAACCCACGCAGACACAGGGAGAATGTGCAAACTCCACACAGAGAATCACCTGAGGCGGGAATTGAACCCGGGTCTCTGGCGCTATGATGCAACAGTGTTAGCCACTGAGCCACTGTTCTGCCCCTCTAAAGGGCTTAGAGGGTTATGGGCTAAATGCTGGGAAAGGGGAGTGGGTTAGTTTCGGATATCTGGTCAGTATGGATTAGTTGGACCAAAGGGTCTGTTCTGTACTGTATAACTCTATGATTCTTCTCAGGAACATATAATGAGATATGCTCATGGGAAGTGTGAAAGGTCATAATATGGAGAAGATCCCTTTTGCCTTTCTGGAACCATTCCAGCCTTACATTCCTGATGTCCTGTTGCTGTCCACCTTCATTTGGACACTCTATTACCAAAAGTACACAATGGCACAGACTATGGAGCTAAAGAGACACACTTCGAAATCCATTGCTTCTAACCCATTGAAGGAGTAGAAACAGGAATAAGAAGCAGAAGTGATAAATTAATTAACCCTCCACCAGAAAGGAAACATGACATTTCCACATAAAAGATTTGAAGATAAGGGCACAGGGTGTTGGGATGGTGTATGAGCCTACATAAAGGGTTAGGAGAAAGTGAGGACTGCAGATGCTGGAGATCAGAGCTGAAAATGTGTTGCTGGAAAAGCGCAGCAGGTCAGGCAGCATCCAAGGAGCAGGAGAATTGGCGTTTTGAGCATAAGCCCTTCATCAGGAAGGGCTTCTTCTACATAAAGGGTTAGCCAACTGACATAAAAAAAAACATAGAAGGTGGGGGTGAGGTTCTGAAGCCTACAAAGTGGGAAATGTGGTGGGCAAGGTGACTTCGTTAGGCTGGAGCTCAAATTTGACTTTTCTTACAGTGGGTTAAAACTTTGCGATCACATCAGTGGATTTTCTTTTGTGTTGTATTAAGCCACTTGCCATCCCAGAGAGCATTCGCATTTATAACATATGTAAACATTCTGTGAATGCTCGTTTATTAAAAAGTTTTGAAATTATGTACCGCATTAACGAGGAAGTCGGGGCAAAGGCAAAGTAAGTTATAAAGAATAAGATAAAAGTCTACACGTGGGTTAAGTGTGGGGCAAGAATTTGGTAAATGATGCATAATGTGGAAAAAATGTGAAGTTGCTTAGTTTGGTGGGATGAATTGAAAAGGTAGAATATTATTCAACTGGAGAGAGACTGCAGAATGCTGTGTTATATTTCTGTGTTACAGAAATATCTGGGTGAACATGACATGAATCACAAAACTGTTAGCATGCAGGTATACCCAGTAATTACAAAGGGAAATAGAATGCTTGTGCACCATTAAGGTCAAACCAGTGAAGTCAGAGAGTTTAGGGTGACATTCATCAGCAGGATAAAAACTTGAGGGTAGATCTAGCGTAATGAGACATTAGCAGAGTGTATAATATTGATGATGCGTAATGACATAATGTTGATGACAGTGTCTCATGAACACCTGAAGGGAACTGAAAGAGTGGAGAAGCTGTGGCAGGGTCTTGAGAGAATATAGGTACATATAAAGCAGTAAGTAAAGAGTTCTTAACAAAAAGTGCCATTGTAGCGGGAATCAGACTGTTTAGGAGGTTAAATAGAGTTAGATGCATACATGTGACAAAACAACATGCGTCTTCAATTGGCAGGCACATACTTTTTGCTTGAGGATAATTTAATGGGAGATTTACATTTACTTCTGAAGTGATTGCTTTATAAAGAGCATGTACAGCAATAAAAAAGGAGTTCCCAATACTCCGTTTCTGGAAGTTTAACCCTCCTTCACATTTCTGAGGACTTTATACTAAAGCTCCATCCTCCACTGGAAAGAAGATTTTTGTCATAAAGTCAGAGAGTCCTACAGCACGGAGACAAGCCCTTTGGCCCAAACTGGTCCATGCCAGTCAAAATATCCATCCACGCTAACCCCATTTCCCTACGCTTGGCCCATATCCTTCTAATCCTCTCCTATTCATGTATTTGTCCAAATGTCTTTTAAATGCTGTTAATATATCCATCTCAACCATTTCCGCTAGCAGCTCATTCCATATGTGTACCACCCTCTGTGTAAGAAAGTTGCCCCTCAGGTTCACTTTTACTCTTTCCCCTCTAAACTTAAAACTCATGCCTTCTAGTCCTCGATTCCCCAACCCTGGGAAAAAGACTGTGCATTCACACTGTCCATGCCTCTCATGATCTTATACATTTCTGTAAGATCCCCGCACAGTCCCGTACACTTAAAAGCAAAAAGTCCTAGCTTGTCCAACCTCTCTCTATAACTCAGACCATTGAATCCTGGCAACATCCTTGTAAATTTCTTCTGCACTTTTTCCAGTTTAATAACATCCGTCCTATAGCAAGGTGACCAAAACTGAACCCAATACTCCAAGTGCAGTCTCACCAACATCCTGTACAACTGCAACATAACTTCCCAACTTCTATACTCAATGCCCTGACTGATGAAGGCCAGTGTGCCAAAAGCAGCCTTCACTGCCCTGTCTACCTGGGACTCCACTTTCAGAGACGTGTACACCTGGACTCCAAGGTCCCTCTGTTCCATGACACCCCTTAAGGTCCTACCATTCACCATGAAACTCTGACCATGATTTAACTTTCCAAAATGCAAGACCTCACACTTATCTATATTAAACTCCATTTGCCATTTCTCAGCCCACTTGCCCATCTGGTCAAGGTCCTGCTGCAATTTCTGATAACCTTCCTCACTGTCCACGATGCCTCCTATTTTAGTGCCATCTGCAATCTTACTAATCATAGTCAAAAAGTGTGGCATTGGAAAAGCACAACAGGTCAGGCAGCATCTGAAGAGCAAGACGGTTGATGCTTTGGGCATAAGCCCTTCATCAGGAATTTGGAGGGGAGGATGGGCTTAGAGATCTCTTAGTCCCTCTTCCTCTCCCTAATTCCTGATAAAGAGCTACACCTGAAACATCCACTCTCCTGCTCCTCGGATGTTAGCTGACCTTCTATGCTTTTCAACTCTGATAAACGCGAGGTGCTGCATTTTGGGAAAGCAAATCTTCGCAGGACTTATACATTTAATGATAAGGTCCTAGGGAGTGTTGCTGAACAAAGAGACCTTGGAGTGCAGGTTCATAGCTCCTTGAAAGTGGAGTCGCAGGTAGATGGGATAGTGAAGAAGGCACTTAGTATGCTTTCCTTTATTGGTCAGAGTATTGAGTACAGGAGTTGGGAGCCATGTTGCGGCTGTACAGGACATTGGTTAGGCCACTGTTGGAATATTGCGTGCAGTTCTGGTCTCCTTCGGTTCAACCTGTCCATGCCGACCAGATATCCCAACCCAATCTAGTCCCACCTGCCAGCACCCGGCCAATATCCCTCCAAACCCTTCCTATTCATATACCCATCCAGATGCCTTTTAAATGTTGCAATTGTACCAGCCTCCACCGCTTCCTCTGGCAGCTTATTCCATACACGTACCACCCTCTGAGTGAAAAAGTTGCATCTTAGGTCTCTTTTATATCTTACCCCTCTCACCCTAAACTAATGCCCTCTAGTTCTGGACTCTCCCGCTCCAGGGAAAAGACTGTCCATTTATCCTATCCATGCCCCTTATAATTTTGTAAACCTCTATAAGGTCACCCCTCAGCCTCCAATGCTCCAGGGAAAACAGCCCTAGCCTAGTCAACCTCTCCCTACAGCTCAAATCTTCCAACCCTGGCAACATCCTTGTAAATCTTTTCGAAAGGAAGGAGACCAGAATTACATGCAATATTCCAACAGTGGCCTAACCACTGTCCTGTACAGTTGCAACATGACCTCCCAACTCCTGTACTCAATACTCCGACCAATAAAGGAAAGCATTCCAAATGCCTTTTTCACTATCCTATCTACCTGAGACTCCACTTTCAAGGAGCTATGAACCTGCACTCCAAGGTCTTTTTGTTCAGCAACACTCCCTAGGACCTTACCATTAAGTGTAAAAGTCCTGCTAAGATTTGCTTTCCCAAAATGCAGCATCTCGCAATTATCTAAATTAAACTCAATCTACCACTTCTCAGCCCATTGGTCCATCTGATCAATACCCTATTGTAACCTGAGGTAACCTTCTTTGCTGTCCACTACACCTCCAATTCTGCTGTCCACCACACCTCCAGCAAACTTACTAACTGTACCTCTTATACTCACATTCAAATCATTTATATAAATGAAGAAAAGTAGTGGACCCAGCACGGATCCTTGTGGCACTCCACTGGTCACAGGCCTCCAGTCTGAAAAGCAACCCTCCACCACCACCCTCTGTCTTCTACCTTTGAGTCAGTTCTGTATCCAAATGGCTAGTTCTCCCTGTATTCCATGGGATCTAACCTTGCTAATCAGTCTCCCATGGGGAACTTTGTTTAATGCCTTACTGAAGTCCGTATAGATCACATCTATCGCTCTACCCTCATCAATCTTCTTTGTTATATGATCACTAACTTCCCCAAGTTCCTAAGTCTTCATGTCTTTCTCCATGGTAAACACAGAGGAGAAATATTCATTGAGGACCTCACCCATCTCCTGGAGTTCAACACACACGTCCACTTTGGACCTTGATGGGCCCTATTCTCTTTAGTTATTCTTTTTCCTTTAACATACTTAAAGAAATCCTTTGGACTCACCCTAATCTTCTCAGCTAAGGCTATCTCCCTTTTTGCCCTCCGAATTTCCTTCTTCAGTAAACACTTATATCCCCGATATACCTCCAGGGATTCCCTTGATCCCAGCAGACTGTACCTGAGCCATGCTTCCTTCTTTTTCTGGTTAAAGCCTCAATATCGCTTGTCATCCAAGGTTCTCTATTCCTGTCAACCTTGCCTTTCACTTTCACAGGAGCATATGACCCTTGAACTCTAGCTATCTCACTTTTAAAGGCCTCCCTGTTGCCGGGGGTCCCTTTGCCTGCAAACAAACTACTCCAATCAACCCCTGCAAGCTGCTGTCTAATTACATCAAAATTCGCCTTGCCCCAATTTAGAACTTGAACCTGTGGACCAGTTTTGTCCCTCTCCATAAGTATTTTCAAAGTGCTCCCCCACTGTCACTTCTGTCACCGATCCTGCCCTATTTCCCATCAGTAGGTCACGTTTTGCCGGTTCCTGAGTAGGACCCTCTATATACTGCTTCAGGAAACTTTCCTGAATGCCCTTAACAAATTCCACTCCATCTAAGCCCTTCATGCTCTGGCAGTCCCAGTCTATAGTTAGGAAAATTAAACTCCCCCACTATGACAACTCTCTTGTTCCTGCAAGTCTCTCCAATCTCCTTGCATATTTGTTCCTTTAATTCCCATTGTCTATTTTGGGGCCTAGAGTACAACCTCAATAGCGTCACCATCCACCCACAAAGCCTCACTGGATGATTCTTCAGTTAGATT
This sequence comes from Hemiscyllium ocellatum, assembly GCF_020745735.1. Taxonomy (NCBI): domain Eukaryota; kingdom Metazoa; phylum Chordata; class Chondrichthyes; order Orectolobiformes; family Hemiscylliidae; genus Hemiscyllium; species Hemiscyllium ocellatum. The sequence continues at coordinate 158,176,770 of NC_083401.1, read as the reverse complement.
CCCTACAGTGTGGAAACAGGCCCTTCGGCCCAACCAGTCCACACCGACCCTCTGAAGAGTAACCCAACCAGACCCATTTCCCTTTGACTAATGCACCTAACACAATGGACAATTTAGCATGGCCAATTCACCTAACCTACACATCTTTGAACTGTGGGAGGAAACCGGAGCACCCGGAGGAAACCCACACAGACACGGGGAGAATGTGCAAACTCCACACAGGCAGTTGCCCGAGGCTGGAAATGAACCTGGGACCCTGGTGCTGTGAGGCAGCAGTGCGAACCACTGAGCCACTGTACTGCCCCTGATTTTATCTCTGATTATTTCTGTGATACTCACCTCCAAAAAAATTAATGCTCCAAGCCGGCCAAGCTTAAACACCACAAAATTCCACCCAAGGAAAGGGACATTGAAGCGACACTTAATTTACTTTCGATATCAAAACATTTCATAAAGCCTACACAGTGAAGTGCAGGTTGAGAAAAGACAAATTGCTGAGTACTGGAGTATTGCTTTATTTTAAATTGGCACCCCTTTATTCTTAAACAAAATGAAACTCCTGTTGTGATGTCCGTACCATCAGCAAGATACACTGGAGTAACTCACGCAGGCTCCTTCAACAGCACCTTCCACAACCATAACTTCTATTACCTAAAAGGACAGGGCAACAGACCCACGGAAAAACTACTAACAAGTGATCAGTTCTAAGGCAAGTCACATACCAACGTGACTTGGAACAGTATGTTGTCGGTTCCCTGTTAATGGGTTAAAAGGCTGGAATTCCCACCCTAAAAGCATCATGAGTATACTTACACAACATGGACTGCAGTACTTTAAGGTAGTGGCTCACCATCACTTTCTCAAAAGAAATTAGGGCAGGCAACTTTTGCTACCAGTGATACCCACATGTCAGAAATGAATAAAAGAAATGTTTTTTCTGTTGTAAGTCAGAGTTAGCCATGAACTGAAGGCCCTTTGGGCCAGCCCTAATCGGTGACTGGTGCTTGCCAACAATTCTGTGGGCAGGCCTTCAGTCCTCCAATTGTATTTTACTAAGAAAGCTTAAAAAGCTGTAGGAAGGATTCAGTTTCATGGAGGTTGGAAAATTCAGTGGCATGTACTGCACATAGCCAATGTCTGAGTGAACGTCTTTGATGGGATGTGATATATTTCAGACTCTATTGGTTGGAAGGAAGTAAGCATGGCCAGTTTTCAAGTCCAATTCCTAAAAGCTACTCTGACTGGGAGGTGGATAGAACAGCAATAATATTGACGAACAATGCTGACATCTTTGTGTCGATGTTTTGCTGAGTTTGGCACTTTGGGTTCAGTTTGGTGCACATTTCCACTCAGGGGCGTGGCTTCTAATCATGAGAAAAAAGTCATACTGAGCTGAAAGGTTAGTGACCATTTACTGTACAGATTTATGATCTGATATTTAAGCTAAGCATGCTTGCAATATCTAGAAAACTAACAAAACCGCTTACCAAAGACATGGTATCTTTCACCTGCTTCATACATCTGCACACAACTGCCTACAAGCTGCATGCCAGTCAGAATAGAGACAAAATTGTGTTAGGGTATGCTTATGTTGGAGATAGTGTCAAGCAACCATGGATGCTATTTTTATACTGACATCTTTAAGATTCTGTGCATAAATTACAGAAAATTAAGATATAATATGAAGATGTTGTCTAATTTTACCATGTCTGTCCAAAACTATTCAGGTACTTCCATGAAAGGCTAATTAGAATCACAATATAGACACACAATGTTGGATGCACTCAATGGTATCTCAACCTCTAAGCTAGAGGTACCGGGTTCAAATCCCACTCCAACACTTGATCACATTGATAATATGATTATTAATCTGTAAACCCTTTAAAAATGCGTCTGTAGGCAGTAAGTCGGATGGGTCTTCAGGTCATACCATGCTTGGTATGGAGTGTTACTCCTCAAGCTGGAGATTCTGGTGTCAGCCGAGTGACATGTGCTTTAGCTGCCTGATACGTGACTCGTCTGAAAAAGGAGAAAGAACTGCCACAATATCCTGGAGTTGCTAACGCACTTTGCTAACACACTTTGCGAACTATGTACAATGGTTTAGCAAATTGTCTTTATTCTTCAGGAAATATCAGCACGTTCACAAGTGAGGTCGGGATATTTGATTGCAAGCCAAATTTAAAATGAGTGCAACTTCCTAAGACAAGATAGAGGAAGACCTGTTTTAAATGCTTAACGGGCTTTCTGACACCTAGACTAAATGAATTCTGCCAGTTTTAACATTTGATTTAAAGACAATTGCACAAAACTTAAGTTGGGCAAGTCAGCTGACCCCAAATGCCTTGTGCAACATTGAAGTACCCCACACGGTTTTTTTACGATTCCCTATATTTGGCCCAACCAGTCCACACCGACCCTACAAAGAGTAACCCACCCAGACCTATTTCCCTCTGACTAATGTGCTTAACACGATTGGCAATTCAACATGGCCAATTCACCTGACCTGCACATCTTTGGACTGTGGGAGGAAACCAGAACACCCAGAGGAAACCCACGCAGACACGTGGAGAATGTGCAAACTCCACACAGACAGTCACCCGAGGCTGGAATCGAACCCAGGTCCCAAACTGTGTGTGGCAGTAGTGTTAACCACTGAGCCACCGTGCCGCCCAGAAAGTTGCAAGGTTGTAAGTTAATTGCACAAACTTCCAATTTTTCATCTGAAATTGACCCTGAATGGGGAATATTACCCAAGGAGGTCAAGGATAGCTCATGGGCAGGGAAGAATTTGTGCTCCTGCAACAGTGAATGTTTTTTATGAAGTTGATTGGCATAGATGGATAAGAATGTGTTGCTGTGTAGAATTAGGTTTTGGGGATTTCTATTAAACCATGTTAATTTTTGTGAGAATGATTTCTTGATGACTTTATTGTCTGCTAAATACTAAATTGTAACTTGCTTTCCAGTCTGCTGAACACTAGGGCATGCCTCCATTTTTTATAGTGTAAAATATTTTATAAAAATCTGGATTTTGTAATGCTATGAAAAAAGGTTTCTTTTTTTTTTAACTGAAGGCACATTACTCAGGAAATCACTTCTGAACACCTTTGCTGTTGTGTCACCAGTCTTACCAGACCATTGGGTCTGCTCTCTCATTAGGGAGGGAAGCGACTGGTGGTGATTTAACCTGAGGGACACTAGACCTCAGGGGAGGGAAGAGGTTGAGAAGGAGAGTCCTTCATGGGAACCGCAAACCGCCGATGGGAATTGAACCCAGGCTGTTGGCGTCACACGGCTCTGCACACCTCATGGAGCCATTGAATCTTAAGTCATGAGTTACACACACACAAAAAAAAAATTCACTCATGGGATGACCATGCCACTGGCTAGGCCAGCACCTGTTGCCCATCCTTCATTGCCCAGAGAGAAGTTAAGAACCAACCACATTGCTGTGGGTCTAGAGTCACATGTAGGACAGACCAGAGAAGGATGGCAAATTTCCATCCCTGAAAGATATTATTGAGCCAAATAGGTTTTTCCAAGAATCAGCACTGGGTTCATGGACATTTAATATACACCTAATTTCAGATTTTCATTGAATTCAAATTCCACTAGCTACCCTGGCAAGATTTGAACCCAGATCTCTGAAATATTATCTGGGCCTCTGGATTAACAGTCCAATGATAACACCATAGGCCTTTGTCTCCCCATGTCAATTTTCTCATGATAATAATTTATTGCTGTTACTTTTAAGGTCTATCACTCTGGAAATACAGTGATATTAAAAGGAATCTTATTGTCTTCAAACTTGTTCAGACATTAGGGTGATATCTGAGTGTTGATCCTACAATGTCAAGATTCTGCTAGTCGTGGACAGCAGGTGACCCACAGCACTGGACCGACAGCAATCCCATTGGGGCGAGGTCAGTGTTGCTGAAACAAGTAGGAGAGTGTGAGGGGATGGAGGATCCCTCGCAACACTGCTGTAAAATTAACCATGAGGCTCCTAACTCTCAAACTCATACTCCCAGCATGAAGTGGGAGAAACCATGAGCAGCAGAATGGTTGAGGACCAGCCTCCTGCCTTTGGATAAAGAAGCTTAACAATGAGGCAAGTGAGATATGGGATAAATGGAACCTCCTGGTTGCCTCCATGAGGCTGCATCTCCAAGTGAGCAGGAATAATTTTTCAAAGAGCAGACATGTCAGTCATGACTTGCTAAGCAACTTTCCAGTCCTTTGTCTGGTTGCCAACAATGAGTTTGATTTTGAAATCATGAAATGTTCTGTAAACCTAATTCCACTGGGCAAATACATTGCCTTTTGCATTCTACTGAAAGTATTCAGCTCCCTTTATCTGCCTCATTGACCTTGTCTGCGAATCCTCATTGACTCAGTTTGCCACACTAGCCTACCAGGAAAGACGCATAGGCTAATGGAGGTTTATTAGCAAAGGGAGAGGCCATTCAGCCCATTGTGTTCATGCTGGTCAGCAAAGGTCTGACTACACTATTCCCATTTCCAGCCTTTGGCCCATAACCTTAGAACCTATGACATTGCAAGTGATAGTCTAAATACTGCTTAATCGATACCAGAGTTTCTTACTGCACCATTCTTTTAGGCAGCGAGTTTCAACTCCCACCAGCCTCTGAGTGAAAGGATCCTCTTCATCTCCTCTCTTTGCCTTCTACCTCTTCCATTAAAACGATGCCCCAGTCACTAACATCTCACCTAATGAAAAAAATGCTCTCCCACCCATCCTTTCTACGGCCCTCATAATCTTCTACACCTCTTCCTTTCTTATCTGTCACTGTTTCAAAGGGAAAAAAAAACTACTGCAGTCTATCCAATCATTCCTCATAGTCCAGACCATCCAGCCCAGGCAGCATCCTGGTAAATCTACTCTGCACCCTCTCTAACAACGTCACATCCTTCCTACAGTATGGTGACCAGAACTGCATGCAGTACTCCAGTTGCGACTTATCCAGCATTTTATACAGTTCCAGTGTAACCAACATGCTCTTGCAGGGTATTCCTCAGCTACTAAAAGCAAATGTGCCACCTGCCTTCTTAATCACCCCAACCACTTGCTCTGTTACTTCAGCGATCTTTGGATATGCACACCAAGGTCCCCTCTGATATTGTGTACTTTCTTTGTCCTTCCACTCATAGAGTAATCCTTTCAGGGTTAATTTCCTGCCTCAGGCAACTGTCTGTGCGGAGTTTGCACATTCTCCTCATGTCTGCGTGGGTTTCCTCCGGGTGCTCCGGTTTCCTCCCACAGTCCAAAGATGTGCAGGTTAGGTGAATTGGCCATGCTAAATTGCCCGTAGTGTTAGGTGTAGGGGAATGGGTCTGGGTGGGTTGCTCTTCGGAGGGTCGGTGTGGACTTGTTGAGCCGAAGGGCCTGTTTCCACACTGTAAGTAATCTAGTCTAAATCTAGTCTAAAATTTACTAATCCTCCAAAATATAGCTGTTATTTCCTTGAGTTTTAGTGACTTGATTTCATTTTTTGTTTCTTTTCAATAATTTGTTCTCTTTGACTCTCTGGGACTTAAACAATGCATCTTTTTTTGCACCAAACGGGTATTTTGAAATCTGACTGTTCACCAACCCGTCTGAAACACTGCAGTGTAATTTCGCAGTATCAATATTTTACCGATGGCCATTAGGTGAAGAATTCCATTAGGGGAAGAATTTTGTTAAATCTTGGGAAAGTTTTGTAATAGCAATGCATTGTGTTTATGGATGGCCTTTAGTGTAGCACACATCCCTTCTTCACCAGAGTGTTATCAAACAAAATGTTACACTGAGCCATGGAAAGTGACATTAGGGCAGAAGCTTTGTCAAAACAGTTGCCTTTAAGGAATGTCTTAAAGGAGGAAAGAGATGTAGAAAGGCAAGAGTTTAAGGAAGGGAATTCCAGAATTTAGGACCTGGACAATTGAAGGCACAATTGCCAATAGTGGAATGATTAAAACGTGAAACGCAAAAGAAGCTGGAATTGGAGGATTACAAATATCTCAGAGGGTTTTAAGTTTGGAGGAGATTGCATAAAGAAAGGAACATGAATCAGTCTGGAAGTAAGGCTAAAGACCTCGGGTGTTGAAGAAACGGTGGGGGGGCAGGCAACATCTGTGGTGAGAGTGACAAAGCTAACATTGTAAAGCCAACGGTTCATCTTCAGAATTGATGAAGGTGGAAAAATATTGCAGGTTAGCTTTAACTAGTGCTAGTCTCCCATGATGTTAAGGCCTTTTCTGAGGCACGCACCTACTCAACTGTACACTGGCTGCATTCTGCAAGTTTGTTCATTCTTCTACTCTTTCATAGAATCTGAATATTGTTGCTGTTGAGGTCAGCATTTTCTTGTGCATTCTTAATTGCCCTCGAAAAGGATGCTAGGATACAAACTGCATTGAAAACAATAGGCCTGGATTAAACCATGCAGCTGTTAAATTTACCTTCAAATAGTCCAACCCCCACCACTTTGAGATAATATAGAGAAAAAACAATAGTTTTGAATATGAAACAGGCTATAACATATCTAAAACCATAGCATTGACCAAGAAAGGAAAGCTTGAGCAACTTGTTTAGCATCTGAACCTAAGAGTGTACTATAATTTCAAACACGTTCCAACTTTGGTCTGATTTTTGGAGGCTCTCTTAATGGAATTCAAGAGTTGCAGTCAATATCTTCCATAACCACTGTCTGCTAGTCTTTTGTGGGACATTATGAAGCAGAAAAATAATGATTTGAACTATTAGAATTTTGGATGTGATCAGCTGACAAGAAGAGAACATGTTATTGGTAGATAACATTGTATGTGATTTTTTTCCCCCTGAGATTCCCAGTATCATAGTTGTCAGTCTGCAGACAATTTAATTCACTCTGTATATCAGGAAAAGGCCTAGCTCTTATTTTTTAAATCTTGACCAGATGGGCCAATGGACTGAGGAATGGCAGATGGATTTTAATTTAGATAAATGTGAAGTGCTGCATTTTGGGAAAGCAACACTTAGCAGGACTTATACACTTAATGGTAAAGTCCTAGAGAGTGTTGCTGAACAAAGAGACCTTGGAGTGCAGGTTCATAGTCCTGGAAAGTGGAGGCGCAGGTAGATAGGACAGTGAAGAAGGTGTTTGGTATGCTTTCTTTTAGTGGTCAGAGTATTGAGTACAGGAGTTGGGAGGTCATGTTGTGACTGTACAGGACATTGGTTAGGCTCTGTTTGGAATATTGCATGTAATTCGGGTCTCCTTCCTATCGGAAGGATGTTGTGAAACTTGAAAGGGTTCAGAAAAGATTTACAAGGATGTTGCCAGAGTTGGAGGATTTGAGCTATATGGAGAGGTTGAATAGGCTGTGGCTGTTTTCCCTGGAGTAGTTGGGGGTTGAGGGATGACCTTATAGAGGTCTATAAAATCATAAGGGGCATGGATAGGATAAATAGAAAAAAAATTTTTCCCTGGGGTGGGGGAGTCCAGAACAAGAGGGCACAGGTTTAAGGTGACAGGGGAAAGATATAGAAGAGACCTAAAGGGCAACCTTTTCACACAGAGGTTGATATGTGAATGAAATGAGCTGCCAGAGGAAGTGGTGGAGGCTAGTACGATTGGAACATTTAAAAGGCATCTGGATGGGGATATGAATAGGAAGGGTTTGGAGGGATATGGGCCAGGTGCTGGCAGGTGGGATTAGATTGGGTTGGGATATCTGGTCGGCATGGACAGGTTGGACCAAAGGGTCTGTTTCCATGCTGTACATCTCTATGACTCCATGATTCTATATCCCTCCAAAGTTGGAGATTCCCCAACAGTAGAAACTGCTACTCATCACCTACTTTATCTATTCCCCTAGCATTCTGAAAACGTGAATGAAATTATCTCATAACCTGCTAATTTCCATGGAATATAACCCTTGATTGTGTAATCTGTTTTGTAATTTAATCCTTGAAGTCCAAGTCATTCTGGAAAAACCATTCTGTTCAAAGTTTGTGAAGATTTGTAGCTCGGGTGCTCATTGCTGTGGTTCTGTTCGCTGAGCTGGGAATTTGTGTTGCAGACGTTGCGTCCCCTGTCTAGGTGACATCCTCAGTGCTTGGAGCCTCCGGAACAACCGGAAGCAGCAGAGACAAACCATTACAAATGCCGGAGGGAACAACACAGAAGCGCTTCACAGGAGGCTCCCAAGCACTGAGGATGTCACCTAGACAGGGGACGAAACATCTGCAACACAAATTCCCAGCTCGGCGAGCAGAATCACAACAACTATGCTGTATTTCTTAACTTGTGTTGCCTGGAATTACTCCCAGCGTTCCAAGTTAGTTTTATCGAGCTGAAGCGTTACTTCTACCTCAAGTAATTTGGTGATCTAGATGTAAAGGTTAGCATTCCACTAGCCTTTTCTAATTTTTTTCAGCGTCTGTCATGACAAATTAATTATTGATGTGCCTAGACTCCCTGAATCCTTTTAGCTCACCATTGATTCCAGTGTTTCACAATTGCAAACATTCCAATATATGTCTTTTGGTTACAAAATGGACATCTCGATTTTCCTCCACTGAAGTCCATCAGCCAATTTTGAACACCCCAGAAGACTATATTATGGCCAGACCAAAACCCTTCAAAACGTGTCCAGAAGATAGCCTAGACTGTAACTTTTTCTTATTTTAAGGGCAAGTGTCAGGCATTGCAATCTGGATGTAATTATCAATTGTCATCAAACTGTCAGGCTTGAAGCAAAACATACTTTATTCACACACTATAGTTAAAGTACAGACAAAATAAAGAAAACATAAAAGAATTGGCTTAATTGCTGCTCTATTGAAATACTTAACAAAATAATAAATGACTTATTAACTGTTCCAATTCAATAACATCCCATAAGCACACCCTTGGAAAAGGCAAAGTCAATAAAATAAATTGCCTCACATGTAATTCTAGCATTAGGAAGAGGACCCCAGCCACAGCAGTGAAAGGGATAAGCAGTTCCGCATCTAACTTCAAAACCCAAGCAACTGCTGAAAGCTAAAACTAAAAATCCTGGTTCGATGGGAGCTTAACCCCACCCATTCAGGCTGCTTCTATTGTCCAACTTTAAAAAAAATCCCAAGGCCTCACAAGCTGTTTATTTTGTTGGCTTTGAGCAGAATGTCTCAACCTCTCTTCATAAAACAAAGGACTAGGACAAAATGCATCTCTTAAAGCTGTAGCATCATCATATTTACCAGTAACTGTCCAGAAAAATATTTGTCTTCTCTCAGTCAGACAGCCTTCAAACTCCCACCACTGTTGCTCTGTCAGTTCATTTCCCATTGATCCTAAGTCAGTCACCCCACACTGCTGCTGTCCATGCCAAAGTAGCGTAGTTGGAATCTAGGGCCTCAGGGCCCATAACAGCTAAGTTGTCTGCACTCCCTCATTGAAAGTCAGGACATTGTGAAGGCTGGACCTCTAGAATAGCACATTATAACAGCAATACCAGGTAAGGGTACCAGTAAAACAGGCACTAAATGAAAGAACTGGAGAGAACAATTGAATACTAAATGTATTGTCAAAAGTATTATTGGATAAAGTTGTTATGGAAAAGATTATTATTGATGGATTTTACTGCAGATGTTTGGCCAAGAGATGAATATAGCAGACATATTAGAAAATGGAGAATTGTGAAACAAGGGTGTAATGATGGAATGATATCTTAAGGAAACCAGATTCTGAGTAGGCACACATGGCAGCCCAGGCAGAATGAGAGTCCTGGATACCTCCTTTCTGCCTCGTCTTCATTCCTCTCATTTTTCTCCAACTCTTCCCCAGGTAGCCTCCGCATGTCTTGTGGCAAGGTTGTGTCCTTGTAGCGGTAAGACGTAATAGCCCTTGTTGAAGCTGTTTTGCCATTGAGGGTTGAGGGGGGTTGTAGGAATATTATGAGCTATGTGTATAGGGCTTTCTCTGCCTCTAAGTCAATGAGTCAACCTCTTGTTTTCTGTCCAACACCAATGGAAAAGGCAGTTTACTTCAGGATGGAGGCATCAAGGTTGCTGCCATGACGACGGGCCTTCACCAGCATAATATTCTGGAAATTTCTGATGGTAATGGAGTGGATCTCTTTTTATTTACAGTAAAACTCACAAGTTAACTGTTGTCTTGCAGAGTCACATGTACACAGTTAATGATTTGCAACGATATTAGAATTAGAATCTTCAGAAAAGCTGTGTCTCCACAAAGACTCCTGGTTGGTTGGCGAGGGGATGATGCCTCTCTTGGTGTACTGGCCTTCTGTAATCTCGCAGCTGCTGTGATGGATTGCAAACTGGGGAAGATTGACAATGTTTGATTGCTCCTTTCTAGAAGGGGCTGGTTCTGCAGAGGTCAAAGTAATGATGACTTCAATAGCCACTGGCAGCACTGTCCTTGTCTTGCTGTGATACTGTAGGCCCTGTTAAAGGAGATGGCATAATTTTGTGACCAAATACTGGGCAAATCAAAGGGAGTTGGTTTAGCTCAGTTGGCTAGATTGTTGGTTTACAGAGCGATATAGTGCGAACAGTGCGAGTTTGATTCCCATCACTGGTTTGAGGTTACCATGAAGGACTCTCCTTCTCAACCTCTTCCCTCACCTGAGGTCTGGTGACCCTTAGGTTAAATCACCACCTGTTGCTTCTCTCTTACGAGAGAGCAACCCCCAATGGTCTGCTAAGACTATGGTCACACAATAACTTGGTAAATCATAGAGGCCTCCAAGTGTTTCTCTCAGCTGAGATATTGGTAGGAAAGGGGCTCCTTGGAGATGATTCTCCATTTGTGGAAAGAGCTCTTCTTTCTCTATATACAACTTCACTTTGCAATCAAAGGAGTGATTGCAATCACTGTTCCCATTATTCCGGGAGGCTTTCTGTCAACAGAAGAGAACACCCCACTGACCTTCTGCCAGCATGCAGCAAATCTCACGGCAAAGTACACACCAATCACCAGAATTCCTTCAAGAATATAATTGTGTTTTCACAAACTTTTCAAGACGAAATGCAAGTCAAAGGCACCTCACCTCCAAGTCAAATCATTGTTCCTTTAAATAACATTAGTGGTATAATACTGTTGCTTTCATTGTTTTATTACATAATGTTTGGACTGTATTGAGGTAATGAGAAAACTAGCATTTTGAAGAAATATCTTACTGTAACTTCATCTTGTCACGAAGCTGCAAGAGAAAGCAAGATCATGTGACATTGCATCACTTCCTGTGATGTTATATACTGTCTCACTCGCAAACTGTACAGGCAGACTTAACCCTCTGTTTTCCAAGTTGGGGGTGCTGGGTGGTGTGTTTTCCTTTTGTTGATGTAGAAGTTGTCAGAATGTAAGTTGAATCAGCCTAAAAGACTGATGCCACAATCGGCCCACCGTCAAAGCCGCTGAGGAACACAGATCCATACAATTGTTCCTATCATTGTGGCATAGACCACAATGGAAGTGGCAGAAATGACGTGTGTGCATTTTACAAAACTGAGGCTTGTTGAGTAGAATTCTTGGTCATACGTTATTGCAACAGCCTGATAATATTAGGGAATATTTTCACGAATATTTTCATGCAACTAAACTAAGGAATATAAAATACATGATAAATCAAAGACATTTTCTCTCAATATTTATCCCGTAGCACTGATCTGATAAATATTTCAAGGAAGTCAGAAGATACACCACCCTTTGGACAATTTGCTTATGATGGAGACGTTTGTTGACTTATTACAGAATATTTTTCCATTTTGGCTTTTGGGGATTGCTGAAAACTATTCCTAAACAGAGGGACGTCTACCAGTCTGGCTCCATAGTAGATTTATCCATGTTATTGACTCTTTCATTCATTACTGAATTGTAGTTGCTTACATTTATGGAGACCAAACGACAGCGTTGATTATCATAATATTGTTTCTTGATAAATTAGTCGAAAGGAAGAGGGTAAACAGTCTAGTATTTGTTTCTGTAAATGTTTTGAAATTTATCTTGTTGAAATTACTTTCCTTCCATTTTTATCAATCCCATGACATCACAGTTCAAAGATTAAATAGGGAACAGGGGCCCTTGCCCAGGTCACTGTCAGTGCTCATTACTCTTGAATCATTTGGTAGTGGATGAGAGTTGAGCGGGACTGAAATATTTAGTTCAACAATGCTGGTACTATCAGATTATAGTTGCTATTATGGTGTCAAAATAGCCTTCACTCAATGTTCACTTCTGCTGTGTTGATCATTGTCTTGGTGAAGTTGTATCAGATCCACAGGATGGGTCAAATATGCATGCACTGGAAATGTGCATTATGGGCAGATTGTGGTGTTAGCATCTAGTGCAGTTTTAATGCCAGGGTGGGCTTTTTAATCATCTCCACTCTGGTATTGTCTCTTAAACAATCAAACGTTAAGCAGCAAAAAAGACAGCCCCATCCCAGTGCTATTTAGTGGGACCAACAACTAGCTTGGAGATTGTTTGCTGCTTTCTTTGTATTGGCTCTGTTTGAATTTAAGTGCTGGGTGTTTTGAAGAGTTGATTAAAGTTAATGAAGCCTGCAGGGAGTGGTGTTGCACAAAGAGGAGGCATAGATCATTACTGCATGGAATCCATTCACAACACTTTACTTCTCAATCATGGCTGCCATTATAGCAGATCCCTGCTTGGCTGAGGCATGAGAGGGAGATGGTAACAAATAAGATGATTAGCTGCATAAGAAGGAGATCATAAGCAATAGGAGCAAGAGTAGATCACTCAGCCCTTCTAAGTCACCTCCCTGCTACTCTTAATAATTTTTGCAACACCTTAACTCTCCTGTTCTTAACCTCCCCAATTTCCCACACCACTAACCTCCGACAGCCTACTCACTCACTCAGGACACCTCATTACCTGTTGAAGATCTGCACCAAGACTAATGACTGTGTCAGCAGGTCAGGCAGCATCCAAGGAACAGGAAATTCGACATTTCGGGCATAAGCCCTTCATCAGGCTTATGCCCGAAATGTAGAATTTCCTGTTCCTTGGATGCTGCCTGACCTGCTGCGCTTTTCCAGCAACACATTTTCAGCTCTAATCTCCAGCATCTGCAGACCTCACTTTCTCCTCCTTAATGCTGTGTCACCCAATTTCATCTCACTCAATTCCTCCTTTTCTCTCATTACAGGAGAAGAGAGTCCATACAGGGCAGAAGAAGCCAATATGGGCGAGGAGTGTTGGACCTGAGGACCTTTGGTTTCATACGGAGAGAGAACACTGGCCCTCACAGGAGGAGACTGGAACCATTCCTTCGGGGATTCCAAAACATCCACATCCTGCTGACTGACCAAGTATCACCCTTCATTCCACTGCACCTCTCACGGCAACCCTGCCTTTGTTCTCATTCATTGCACACCACTTCTAACCACTGGCCATGATACCCTCGTTTCCTTTTGACTTACAGGTACCAGTGGGATAGGACCATAATACTGTAAAAAATAGAACGGGGTAAGCCGTTTGGCCCCTTGAGCTTACTCCACCATGACTGATCCAACATTCCACATGTTCACTTTCCTGTATTTTCTGTGTCACCTTTGACTCTTCGACTGATCAAGAATCTATCCATCTCGGCCTTAAATATACACAAGGACTCTGTCCCCACAACTCTCTGTGGAAAGGAGTTGCAAGGACTCACAACCCTCTGAGAGAAGAAATACCTCCTCATCTCAGTTTTAATTGGCACTGCTTTATTTTGAGAAGATCTGGTCCGAGATTCTCCCTTGAGGGGAAATATCATCTCAGTAATTACCCTGTCAACGCCCTGAAGAATCCTATATGTTTTAATGAGATCACCTTCTATTCGTCTAATCTCCAATGAGTAGGATCCCAACTTTCTTAACCTTTACTCATAAGATAATCCCTCCGTACCAGGGATCTGAGTGAACCTTCTCTGCACTGCCTCCAATCTTTCCTTAAAATAAGGGGACCGAAACAGCTCACATTAATCAAAGATGTCTATTACTTTCACTGTGAAACAGCCAGAATTCACCTCTTGGACTGGGAGGATGAGAGTACTGAGACATCAGAGTAAACTTTAACAGGGCTGCCATCTGCATCTGCTACAAGCTCAGATACTGACAATCTGGTGGGACTGTCATATTCAGAAAATTTCGGAGCACATTCTGATGAGCATCTCACTGAGTAATCCTTGCAGCTGGTCAAGGTAGAGATGCTCCAGGCCACTGGCACTCAGAGGACTGCTGGAGAGACCAGGCACTTACTCAGTCCCGGCAGGAGTGGTTTCAGTGGTGTCAGCAATCAGGGACTTTGTGCATATACACAGGGAAGGGCAGCAGCGGCAGGCAGGTGTGTGAGAGGCATTTGGTATGCTTTCCTTTATTGGTCAGACAGAAAAAAGTTACAAGGATGTTGCCAGGGTTGGAGAATTTGAGCTATAGGGAGTGATTGAATAGACTGGGCCTGTTTTCCCTGGGGCGGTGGAGGCTGAGGGTGACCTTATAGAGGTCTATAAAATCATGAGGGGCATGGATAGGATAAATAAAAAAAAAATATTTTCCCTGGGTTGGGGGAGTCCAGAACAAGAGGGCATAGGTTTAGGGTGAGAGGGGAAAGATATAAAAGAGACCTAAGGGACAACTTTTTCACACAGAGGATGGTATGTGCATGGAGTGAGCTGCCAGAGGAAGTTGTGGAGGCTGGTACAATTGGACCATTTAAAAGGCATCTGGATGGGTGTATGAATCAGAAGAGTTTGGAGGGATATGGGTCGGGTGCTGGCAGGTGGGACTAGATTGGGCTGGGATATCTGGTCGGCATGGATGGGTTGGACTGAAGGGTCTGTTTCCATGCTGTATATCTCTATGACTCTATGACTCTATATCCCCAACAGTAGAAACTGCTACTCATCACCTACCTTATCTATTCCCCTAGCATCCTGAAAGCGTGAGTGAAATTATCTCATAACCTTCTAATTTCCATGGAATATAACCCTTGATTGTGTAATCTGTTTTTGTAATTTAATCCTTGAAGTCCATGCCATTCTGGAAAAACGAAGCTGTGTTTTTTAACTTGTGTTGCTTGGAATTACTCCCAGCGTACCAAGTTAGTTTATCCAGGGTTTTGTCGAGCTGAAGCGTTACTTCTACCTCAAGTAATTTGGTGATCTAGATGTAAAGGTTAGCATTCCACTAGCCTTTTCTGAATTTTTTTCAGCGTCTGTCATGACAAATTAATTATTGATATGCCTAGACTCCCTGAATCCTTTTAGCTCACCATTGATTCCAGTGTTTCACAATTGCAAACATTCCAATATATATCTTTTGGTTACAAAATGGACATCTCGATTTTCCTACATTGAAGTCCATAGCCAATTTTGAACACCCCAGAAGACTATATTATGGCCAGACCAAAACCCGTCAAAACATGTCCAGAAGATAGCCTAGACTGTAACTTTTTCTTATTTTAAAGGCAAGTGTCAGGCATTGCAATCTGGATGCAATTATCAATTGTCATCAAACTGTCAGGCTTGAAGCAAAACATACTTTATTCACACACTATAGTTAAAGTACAGACAAAATAAAGAAAACATAAAAGAATTGGCTTAATTGCTGCTCTATTGAAATACTTAACAAAATAATAAGTGACTTATTAACTGTTCCAATTCAATAACATCCCATAAGCACACCCTTGGAAAAGGCAAAGTCAGTAAAATAAATTGCCTCACATGTAATTCTAACATTGGGAAGAGGACCCCAGCCACAGCAGTGAAAGGATAAGCAGTTCCACATCTAACTTCAAAACCCAAGCAACTGCTGAAAGCTAAATCTAAAAATCCTTTTAGCTCACCATTGGTTCCAGTGTTTCACAACTGCAAACATTCCAATATATGTCTCTTGGTTACAAAATGGATATCTCAATTTTCCTATATTGTAGTCCATCAGCCAGTTTTGAACACCCCAGAAGACTATGTTATGGCCAGACCAAAACCCTTCAAAACATGTCCATGAGACTGTAACTTTTTCTTGTTTTAAAGGCAAGTCTAAGGCATTGCAATCTGGTTGCAATTATCAACTGTCATTAAACTAGCAGGCTTGAAGCAAAACATATTCTGATGAGCATCTCACTGAGTAATCCTTGCAGCTGGTCAAGGAAGAGATGCTCCAGGCCACTGGCACTCAGAGGACTGCTGGAGAGACCAGGCACCTACTCAGTCCCAGCAGGAGTTGTCTCAGTGGTGTCAGCAATCATGTACACAGGGAAGAGTAGCAGCTGCAGACGGGTATGTGAGAGACAATGGCCCTCATTGGCCAGAAAGCTGTGTCAATTCAGTGAATCCTATGACTCTCTGGAAGCTTGCTGGCTGGCCCAGCACACTCAGGGGTTGATGCAGAAACACATACATCTACAATCCAATGCCCCAATTGTTGGTCCTCAGGACCGTAGGCATAGCGACATGGACAAGGGAACTCGCAAGCACTCCCAGGCACACCTTCCTCACAAGGAGATATGGTGAGGCTGGATGGCACACAGTCTCACTCAGGCCCCTCTGAACTCTCCACTCAGGACACTCCCTTGGTGACCAGGCCCTCCACCTCTACCCTTGGTTGTCCCCATCCTCAAACCTGAGGACATTCATGCTGAGGAGGCCTAGCTTCTGTCACAAAGACTCTAAATGTGTCTGTATCTTCCAAAGATGAATGCCCTCAGGGTCACTCAACCAAGCATGCAAGGCCAGCAGACCTGATGGCTGAGCAGGCCCCCTTCACCCCGGCTGTAAAACCAGGGGGTGTACACTCAGATGTAGTGGGTGGGAGAGAAAGAAGAAAACATATTGAGGGTGCTTTGGTGGCATCATGACAATGCACTGCACATTACTTGTCACTTTTCAAAAGATAGCTCTGCTTTGACCTTACATTTAGTTGTTTCTTTCTTTGTGCAGCCCCGAATTGAACTGCTCCATCATGAGGAATAAATTCATGGCTGCACAGGATTTTGCAAGGATTGATGTCCATGGTGAAAACCTTCTGGAAGGTAGAGGAACAATGGGCACATGACTCCTGGCCTTTGTCCTATAACACCATTATTCTTTTGTCAAATGTTGGTGTGAATGAGATTGTCAGAGATGGCTGGGTCTGTGTGAAATGTTGCTTCTCTTTAAGTATCAGTGAGTGCTACAGCCCCAGTCCTCACCAGTTGAGTTGCTTACCTTCCCTATTCTGATTGTGAGGGCAGCCATTTTCTTCCCCATTGCACGATTGATTTTCAGCCTGATGGAAGGTGACAGCGAGCCCTCCTCAGCCACGGGCTTCCAGATTCTGCTGCTACATATTAGTGAGCTTCCAAATATCCAAATCCTCTTCCTGCAACACTTCCATAAGCCTGCCAATACTCCAACTTCCCATGCTCCCATCCAAACTATCTACCTGAGCCTGCATGTGCTCAGCATTCCCCTTACCCTGGCATGCGAGATGACCAAGCCATTTGTAGTCATTCATTGATCCTGCTTTGCCCTTGAAATCAGGGTGCTCCTGGCCATGGAGAGACCCACATCTCATTCATGCTTCACTGTGTGCCCACCTTACAGGCATTGTTGCCCCAGTTTCAAATGTCATCTTCCTTCCCTCCAGTCTGTAGCTTCCCCTCACCCTATCCCAAAATGTCCCTGAGTCTCTGTTCCATGGCAGTGGAGTTTTCCATCCTCCTTCCCCTTTAGTTTCTATGGACAAAAACAACCTGCGGTCCATCCCCTTGAGGAACCTAACCAGACTGTCCCAGATGAGTTGTGCCCAGACCCCTGACTGGTGGCTCTGCACCTTGGATTGGTCACTACCGAGCCATATGACTGTGACTCACTTCCTGGACTGGAGAGCTCCAGATCCCTGGCTGCGAACACTTCTACCGACCACCTGACCAATGCCAATACCCTGGGTCGGTATCAAAGGCTGTCTTTGACTTACTATGCTGACACTCCCTGACTGATGAGCACCTTCATGAACTCAGTGAGGGCTACTCCCCTCAGACTTTGAGACATGGCTGCTTGCTTGATGCACACGCAGTATGTTTGCTGCATACGTTTCTGGGATGTGTAGCACATTGCAGTACAGTAAGATATCCACCCCACAAACTGAGGACTACTGACCAGCAAGACAAGTTGCCTCATTATGTGTCTGCATTAATTGGCATGGCAACACAAGGAAAGGCTTGGATACTCTTGAGTGTCCATGTAGGGGCTAAGTGAGTGAGTGCTAAGAAAGCAAATGAACAGCCCTGAAATGCAGCCTGGTCCAATCTGTGAGGTGAATCCCTCACTCGGTCGCACTCAGCTTCTCACTCTTGCAGCCTTTCAATGCTAGTTGCACATGTACCCTGCAATGCCAGTCTGAGCATCCACAGTACCCTCCATGTGTGTTGGTGATCTGCCATTATGGTCGTGAAGGGTTGGCAATTGCCAGATGTCAAGGTCTGTGAACTGGGGATACAAGTGGATGGTGGCCTGTGGATCATATTTTGAGACACTGTTTAGTCTTAAGCAGTATGGAAATCCTTCAGGGCTAGTGACTTTGGCCAGTTGATTTCTATTCCTGAAGAAGGGCTCATGACCGAAACGTTGATTCTCCTGCTCCTTGGATGCTGCCTGACCTGCTGCGCTTTTCCAGCAACACATTTTCAGCTCTGATCTCCAGCATCTGTAGTCCTCACTTTCTCCCAGTTGATTTCTATGCCAGTTTTCACAATGCCTAACTTGCTTGTCAAGAATGAATGCGAATACCATGATGCAAGTGGGCCAGTAGCTAGGCATTTAACAAGGAATAATCTCCACTCATTGGCAACTTGCCTCTGTTTCACAAGAGAATTGCCATGCCCCTTATCAAAAGCATATAAGGTGGAGAGATTGGTCTTGCTGAAATTCCTGCCTCATTCTGCCACAAATCTTGCCATAGCACACATCACATAGACCCTAGTAAATTTCTAGGTGGAGGTGGGGACTGCAGATGCTGGAGATTAGAGTCAAGATTAAAGTGGAGCTGGAAAAGCACAACAGGTCAGGCAGCATCCGAGGAGCAGGAAAATTGACCTTTCGGGCAAAAGCCCGTCATCAGGAAAGCCTTCAGATGCTGCCTGACATGCTGTGTTTTTCCAGCACTACTCTAACCTAGTAAATGTCTGCCCTATGTTATTATTAAGTGCACCCATCTCCAGCTCCTTCAAGACCGTGTTAGGGAACTGGAGCTGGAGTTGGATGAACTTAGGATCATTCGGGTGACAGAGGGGGTCATAGATCGGAGCTTTAGGGAAGTAGTAACTCCAAAGATTGCAGACAGATGGGTGACAGTGAGGGGGACTGGGAGGAAGCAGCCAGTGCAGGGACCCCCTACGGCCGTTCCCCTCAAGAACAAGTATACCATTTTGGATACTTGTGGGGGGAATGACTTACCAGGGGTAAGCAATGGGGTTCAGGCCTCTGGCACGGAGCCTGTCCCCGTTGCTCAGAAGGGAAGGGTGGAGAAGAGCAGAGCAATAGTTATTGGAGACTCGATAGTTCGGGGCACAGTCGGTTTTGCGGGGGTGAGAGAGATTCACATTTGGTATGTTGCATCCCAGGAGCAAGGGTACGTGATGTCTCTGATCATGTTTTCCGGGTCCTTAAGGGGGAGGGGGAGCAGCCCAAAGTTGTGGTCCACATTGGCACCAATGACATAGGTAGGAAGAGGGATGAGGATGTTAGGCAGGCTTTCAGGGAGCTAGGTTGGAAGCTCAGAGTCAGAACAAACAGAGTTGTGTCTCTGGTTTGTTACCTGTGCCACGTGATAGAGAGTCGAGGAATAGGGAGAGAGAACAGTTAAATGCGTGGCTACAGGGATGGTGCAGGAGGGAGGGATTCCAGTATCTGGATAGCTGGGGTTCTTTCTGGGGAAGGTGGGACCTCCATAAACAGGATGGTCTACACCTGAACCTGAGGGCACCAGTATCCTTGGGGGGAGGTTTGCTAGTGCTCTTGGGGGGGGGGGGGGGGGGGGTGTTAAACTAACTCTGCAGGGGCATGGGAACCTAGACTGTAGCTTTAGGGTGCAGGACCTGGAGTGTAGGGAGGTTAGGAACATGGCATCAATCTCGAAGGAGGGTGCCTGTAAACAGGAAGGTGGCTTGAAGTGTGTATACTTCAATGCGAGAAGTATACGAAATAAGGTAGGTGAATTTGCAGCGTGGGTTGGTACCTGGGATTTCAATGTTGTGGCTATTACAGAGACATGGGTAGAACAGGGACAGGATTGGCTGTTGCAGGTTCCAGGGTTTAAATGTTTTAGTAGGATCAGAGGTGGGGGTAAAAGAGGGGAGGTGTGGCATTGCTTGTCAAAGATAGTATTACAGCAGTGGAAAGGACGATGGATGAAGACTCGCCATCTGAGGTAGTTTGGGCTGAGCTTAGAAATAGGAAAGGTGAGGTCACCCTGTTAGGAGTTTTCTACAGGCCTCCTAATAGTCCTAGAAATGTAGAAGAAAGGATTACGAGATGATTCAGAAGAAGAGTGAAAGTAGCAGGGTGGTTATTATGGGGGACTTTAACTTTCCAGATATTGACTGGAAAAGCTATAGCTCGAGTTCGTTAGATGGGTCGATGTTTGTCCAATGTGTGCAGGAGGGTTTCCTGACACAATATGTAGACAGGCCAACAAGAGGTGAGGCCATACTGGATTTGGTTCTGGGTAACGAACCAGGCCAGGTGTTAGAATTGGAGGTAGGTGAGCACTTTGGGGACAGTGACCACAATTCTGTGACTTTTACTCTAGTGATGGAGAGGGATAAGTGTGCACTATAGGGCAAGAGTTGTAGCTGGGGGCAGGAAAATTATGATGCAGTGAGGCATGTCTTAGGATGCGTGGTTTGGAAAAATAGGCTTCAAGGGAAGGGCGCAATCGATATGTGGAGCTTATTCAAGGAGCAACTGTTGAGTGTCCTTGATAAGTATGTACCTGTCTGGCAGGGAGGAAAGGGTCGTGTGAGGGAGCCGTGGTTTAATAAGGAATTGGAATCCCTTGTTAAAGGGAAGAGGGCAGTCTATGTAAAGATGAGGCGTGAAGGTTCAATTGGGGCGATTGAGAGTTATAAGGTAGCCAGGAAGGATCTGAAGAGAGAGCTAAGAGCAGCAAGGAGGGGACATGAAAAGTCCTTAGTTGGTAGGATTAGGGAAAACCCAAAGGCTTTCTGTAGGTATGTCAGGAGTAAAAGAATGACTAGGGTAGAAATAGGTCCAGTCAAGGATAAAAGTGGGAAGTTACGTGTGGAGGCTGAAGAAATTGGGGAGACACTGAATGAATACTTTTCGTCAGTATTCACTCAGAAACAGGACATTGTTGCCAATGTGAATATTGAGTCACAATTAATTAGAATGGATGGCTTTGAGGTATGTAGGGAAGAGGTGTTGGAAATTCTGGAAAGGGTGAAAATAGATAAGTCCCCTGGGTCTGATGGCATTTATCCTAGGATTCTCTGGGAAGCAAGGGAGGAGATTGCAGAGCCATTGGACTTGATTTTTATGTCTTCGTTGTCTACAGGAATAGTGCCAGAAGATTGGAGGATAGCAAATGTGGTTCCCTTGTTCAAGAAGGGGAGTAGGGATAACCCTAGTAACTATAGGCCGGTGAGTCTCACTTCTGTTGTGGACAAAGTCTTAGAGAGAATTGTAAGGGAAAGGATTTATAAACATCTGGATAGGAATAATGTGATCAAGGATAGTCAGCATGGTTTTGTGAAGGGCAGGTCGTGCCTCACAAACCTTATTGAATTCTTTGAGAAGGTGACTAAGGAGGTGGATGAGGGTAAAGCAGTAGATGTGGTGTATATGGATTTTAGTAAGGTGCTTGATAAGGTTCCCCATGGTAGGCTACTGCAAAAAATACAGAGGTATGGCATTGAGGGTGACTTGGAGGTTTGGATTAGGAATTGGCTGGCTGGAAGAAGACAGAGGGTAGTAGTTGACGGTAAAGGTTCATCTTGGAGTGCAGTTACCAGCGGTGTTCCGCAAGAATCTGTTTTGGGACCATTGCTGTTTGTCATTTTTATAAATGACCTGGAGGAGGGGCTAGAAGGTTGGGTGAGCAAGTTTGCGGATGATACAAAAGTTGGTGGAGTTGTTGACAGTGAGGAAAGATGTGGCAGGTTACAGCGGGATATAGATAAGCTGCAGAGCTGGGCAGAAAGGTAGCAAATGGAGTTCAATGTAGGTAAGTGTGAAGTGATTCACTTTGGTAAGAGTAACAAGAAGATGGGGTACTGGGCTAATGTTCATATACTTGGTAGTGTGGATGAGCAGAGGAATCTTAGTGTCCATGTACACAGATCTCTGAAAGTTGCCACCCAGGTAAATAGTGCTGTGAAGAAGACATATGGTGTACTGGCTTTTATTGATAGAGGAATTGAGTTCCGGAGTCCTGAGGTCAGATTGCAGTTGTGTAAGAATTTGGTGCGGCCACATCTGGAGTATTGTGTGCAGTTTTGGTCACCATACTATAGGAAGGATGTGGAGGCACTGGAATGGGTGCAGAGAAGGTTTACCAGGATATTGCCTGGTATGGTAGGAAGATCGTATGAGGAAAGGCTGAGGCACTTGGGGCTGTTTTCATTGGAGAAAAGAAGGTTTAGGGGTGACTTGATAGAGGTGTACAAGATGATTAAGGGTTTAGATATGGTTGACCATGAGAACCTTTTTCCACGTATGGAGTCAGCTATTATGAGGGTGCATAGCTTTAAATTAAGGGGTGGTAAGTATAGGACAGATGTTAGGGGTAGATTCTTTACTCAGTGAGTCGTGAGTTCATGGAATGCCCTGCCAGTAGCACTGGTGGACTCTCCCTCTTTATGGGCATTTAAACGGGCATTGGACAGGCATATGGAGGATAGTGGGCTAGTGTAGGTTAGGTGGGCTTGGATCGGCGCAACATCGAGGGCCGAAGGGCCTGTACTGCGCTGTATTTTTCTATGTTCTATGTTCTATGTTCTATATGAATATTTTCCAGTGCACCTAGGTCCCGTTCATGAGTCAAATCTATGGCATGGCTAGGCACTCCTGTCAATAATCACTTTAACTCCCTCTTCATTACATCATTGAGTCCCCTTGTACTTTCAGAGTCTAACTGCTTTAATACTAGCCCATATTCCAGCTCATTCCAAAACCTCATCACCATTTTGCTTTCATTCCTTCGATTGTCTTAATCTATGTTTCTTTTATTCCTCTCTTGGGTTCTTTTGCGAGAACCCTCGGTTAACTCCTTTCATATAAAAATTAAATAATGCATCTGATATGCAGATGCACAACACCTTAAGATTTAAAATGATTGGTAAAACTTTAAATCATACATCACACTTATCTCCCTCCACCCACAGACCCTTTGATACGTTAGGTGTTTGTGAGAACGGTATTATTACTGTCAGCATTACTCATGAGCAGGCTTGTTTCCAACTTCACGTGTGAATTATTGAACCCTTCCCCATCTGGGCGACATTTATTGGCTCATAGGAAATGTGGATAAATGGGCATTTATACCACAATGGGAGATATGCTGCACAAAATGATTTTCATAGACAAGCGAATACACGATTAGTGAACTTGCCAATGGCAGGAATTGATGAGGGCATGAGATCTCTCTTTTGTCCACATTTCTGCAATCTCTATCCCCTTTCTATTCTGTTGCAATTATGGGTTTATAAAATTATTATGTTTTGGAGCATTTTAAATTTAAGATAAAAAGGAAGAGAACATGAGAGCTATTCTGAAGTTTGCCTAACAAACTTGGGTGGTTTTATTATGAGAGATCGAGAAAAAGGATTTAGATTGTTTGTTTTATTGGAAAGTGCAAGGTAGTTAGAATTAGAAACAATCACAGTTGCCTTTGTGTTAACAGTGGAGACTCTGAGTCTCCCAAAGTTCTAGGATATCATTGAAAATATAGGTTGTAAACTGTTTCACTGTAAACTGGCAATTTAATTTTAAGATGAAAGAGAGTTGTTGTCAAGAATTGCTCATCACCATTTCTACCTGGATGCAAGACAACAGTTTCTCACTTTGCCATTGTCAGGTGTTCAATGGAAGCCATTTTGAGATCATCTGACATGCTTCCTAAAGATTCATAAGTATCACGGGCACCATACTTTTGTAGTCAGCAGAGAAGAGGCGACATGGCTTTGCAAACTACTTCAGCCAGACGAGCAAGGGAGGTGGTCTCTCTTCAAAGAGATGTATCTCATGGGAACAGAGAACTCTGGGACCTTTGTCCTGGCATGTCTATGTGGGAACAACCATTGGAACACTGCTGGAGGTGGATTTAGGAAAGCATCAGTGTGGGGAAGCTCACAGTAGGGAGCAGATAAGTGACTTATTAAAGTGTAACCTTACGGGTTTTTTAAAAAAAAATCTACAATAGTGAGTAGAGTGGGTTCCTTTTTGATTATATGTTTCATTGAGATCTCTTGATTAAAGTTTAAAAATAAAGAACATAGGTACTAGGTTAGCCTGAAGCAGTGTTTTTTATTTTCTGGGTCTGTAGATTATTAAGGTGCAAAGATGGCATTTGGTGGAGTGATGTGTTCTTCCTGTCAGATGTGAGAGATTAGGGAGAATTTCCATGTTATTGATGGTTATTTCTGCAGGAAATGTCCTTGTTGTGAATCCTATTGGATCACATGGATCTGTTGGACCGGCAGTTAGAGACAATGAGGAATTTACAGGAGGTAGGGGGTGTGATGGATGGCAGTTATAGGACGGGAGAAAAGTTGCAGATATAGTCAGGTTAGATGGGTTAACTCCAGGAAAGGTAGGGGAGGGAGGCAGTTCATGCAGGATTCTCCTGTGACTATCCCTATCTCAAACAAGTTTTGGAAAACGTCGGGGATGATGGACTCTCAGGAGAATGTAATACTGACAGCCAGGTTTCTGGTACCGAGATTGGCTCTAACCTAATGTGGGGTATGTCAGGTTCCAAGTGATTGATTATAAGAGGGGACTTTTTAGTCAGAGGCACAGGCAGACCTTTTTGCGGCTGACAGCGAGAAATCAGAATGGAGTTTTATCTTCCTGGTGCCAGAATCGAGGATAACTCAGAGAGGGTGTAAAGTATTCTCAAAGGGGAGAGGGACCAGCAGGAGGTCATTGCACACACTATAGTTAATGATATAGGAAGAGAAAAGGATGAGATTCTGAGGAGAGAATATGGGAAGTCAGGTAGGAATTTAAAAAAGAAGTCCTTGAGGTTAGGAATGTCTGGATTACTCCCAGTGCCACGAGGTAATGAGGGTAGGAATAGGAGGATAGAACAGATGAATGCATTTATTTCTTCACAAGAGGCCTAACAGGTAAAGCAAATGAACTCAGGGCATTGCTGGCAAAATGGGACTGAGATATCATAGCATTTACAGAGACGTGGCTCAGGGATGATCAGGACTAGGAACTAAACATTCCAAGGCATAGATGCTACAGCAAGGATAGGAACATAGGCAATAGGGGAGGGGGACTGGTGTTTTTGATTAGGGATAACATTACGGCTGTACTTTGGGAGGATGTTCCTGGGAAGTTATTTGGGTGGAAGTGAGAAATAACAAAGGGATGACCACTTTATTGGGATTGTGCTCTAGGGCCCCCAGTAGTCAGCAGGAAATGGAGAAACAGATTTGTAAGGAGATATCAGTTATCAGGATGAATAATAGGGTGGTTATGGTAGGGGATTTTAACTTTCCAAACATAGACTGGGACTGCCATAGTATTAAAGATTTGGATGGAGAGGAATTTGTTAAGTGCATACAAGAACATTTTCTGATTCAGTATGTGGATGTACCTACTAGAGAAGGTGCAAAACTTGACCTACTCTTGGGAAATAAGGCAGGGAAGGTGACTGAGGTGAGAATGGGGGAACACTTTGTGGCCAGTGACCCTACGTCTGCTGGGTTTAAAATAGTGATGGAAAAGGTTAGACCAGATCTAAAAGTTAAGGTTCTAAATTGGAGGAAGGCTAATTTTGACGGTATTAGGCGAGAACTTTCAAAAGTTGATTGCGGGCAAATATTTGCAAGTAAAGGGACGGCTGGAAAATGAGAAGTTTTCAAAAATGAAATAATGAGAGTCCAGAGACAGTGTGTTCTTGTTCGGGTGAAAGGAAAGGTTGGTAGGTATATGAAATTCTGGGTGACTAGAGAAATTGATGCTTTGGTCAAGAATAAGAAGGCAGCATATGTCAGGTAGAGACAGCAGAGATCGAGTGAATCCTTAGACGAGTATAAAGGTAGTTGGAGTATACTTAAGAGGGAAATCAGGAGGGCAATAAGGGAACAGATTTGAGATAGCTTTGGCAAATAGGGTTAAGGAGAATCCAAAGAGATTCCACAAATACATTAAGGACAAAAGGGTGACTAGGGAGAGAATAGGGCCCTGAAAGACTAGCAAGGCCACCTATATGTGGAATTGCAGTTGATGAAGAGATACTAAATGAGTATTTTGCATCAGTGTTTGCTGCAGATAAGGATATGGAAGATGTAGAATGTAGGAAAATAAAAAGTAGGTGCTGGATGGCTTAAAATGTATAAAGGTGAATAAATCCTCAGGACCTGATCAGGTATACCTTAGAACTCCGTAGGAAGCTAGGGACATGATTGCTGGGCTCCTTGTTGAGATATTTGGATCATCAATAGCCACATGTGAGGTCCTGGAGGACTGAAGGTTGGCTAGCATGGTGCCATTATTTTAAGGAAGCTGGTAAGAAAATGCCAAGCAACTATAAACTGGTGAGCCTGGCATTGGTGGTGGGCAAGGTCTGAGGGATAGGATTTATATGTACTTGGGAAGGCAAGGACTAATTAGGGATAGTCAACATGGCTTTGTGTGTGGGAAATCGGGTCTCACTAACTTAACTGAATATTTTGATGAAGTAGCAAAGAAGATTGATGAGGGTAGAGTAGTGGACATGATCTATATGGATTTCAGTAAGGCTTTTGACAAGGTTCCTCATGGTAAACTGCTTAGGAAGGTTAGATCATCTGGAATAGAGGGAGAATTAGCCATTTGGATGCAGATCTGACTCAAAAGTAGAAGACAGAGGATAGTGGTGGAGGATTGCTTTTCAGACTGGAGGCCTGTGACCAGTGGTGTGCCACAAGGATCGGTGTTGGGTCCATGACTTTTCATCAATTATATAAATGATTTGGATGTGAACATAAGAGGTGGAGTTAGTAAGTTTGCAGAAGACACCACAATAGTGTGCTAGACAAGGAAGAAGGTTACCACAGAGTACAATGGGATCTTGATCAGATGAGCCAATGGGCTAAGGAGTGGCAGATGGAGTTTAATTTAGATAAATGTGAGGCACTGCACTTTGTAAAGGCAAATCAGAGCAGGACTTAAACACTTAATGGTAAGGTCCTGGGGAGTGTTACTGAACAAAGACACTTTGGAGTGCAGGTTGATAGCTCCTTAAAAGTGAGTGCCAGAGAAATAGGGTGGTATGCTTGCCTTTATTGGTCAGTGCATTGACTATAAGAGTTGGGAGGTCATGTTGTAGCTGTACAGGACATTGGTTAGGCCACCTCTGGAAAACTGTGTGCAATTCTGGTCTCCTTGCTAGTGGAAGGATATTGTGAAACTTGAATGCGTTCAGAAAAGATTTACAAGGATGTTGCCAGGGTTGGAGGGTTTTGAGCGATAGGGGGAGGCTGAATAGGCTGGAGCTATTTTCCTTGGAGTATGGGAGGCTGAGGGTTGACTATATAGAGGTTTATAAAATCATGAGGGGCATGGATAGGATAAATAGACAAGGTCTCTTACTTAGAGTGGGGAAGACCAAAACTGGAGAGCACAGGTTTAAGTTGATATGGGAAAGATTTAAAAGGGACCTAAGGGATAACTATTTTATGCAAAGAGGGGAAGGCTGGTAAAATTACAACAATTAAAAGGCATATGGGTAGTTATATGGATGCTGCCTGACCTGCTGCACTTTTCCAGCAACACATTTTCCAGCATGGAGGCTACAAAAATATTTAGAGCGAGTGAGCAAAGGTGTGGCAAATAGAGTATAATGTGGGATATGTAAAACTGTTCATTTCGGAAAAAGTATAAAACGTAACTTAAATGGCGAAAGTTTGAAGTGTGCTGAGAGGAGGTATGATCAGGGTGTGTTGTACATGAATCATATAGGATTAGTACTGTATATAGGTACAGTAAATAATTAAGAATGTTAATGGAATGTTATCTTTTATTGCGAAGGGAACTGAAAACAAAAACAGGGAGGTTACATTTCAGTTATACAGGCCACTATTGGGAACACTTCTTGAGAACAATATTGGTTATCTTATAGAAGCAAGAATGTAAATGCAATAGAAGAGTTCAAACAAAGTTTTCCAGACTAATATTTAGAATGGGCATTTTTCACATGAGGTAAGGTTGTTCTGGCTATGCCAGTCACTGGTATACAGTGAGACCAGCTGATTGCTTGAAACCTGTCGCACAATGAGGACACACAAAGGGTCTTTCTTGATTAATATTGACAGCATAGATGTGGAGAGAAAGTTCCTTCTTATTGGAGAATCAAGAATCAATGAGCTTCATTTAAAAATGAGGGCTGTCCATTTAGAAAAGTAATGAGGAGCTACGTTTCTCTTCTCGTCTCTGAATCTTATGGAAGTCTTTTCCCCAAAAGGTGGTACAAGCAGAGTTCTTGAATATTTTTTAAGACACAGGTGGAGAAATTCTTGTAAAGCCAAGGGTTGAAAGGTTATCAGGGATCGGTGGGAATGTGAATTGACAGCTTTAGATTAGATTAGACTTACAGTGTGGAAACAGGCCCTTCGGCCCAACAAGTCCACACCGACCCGCCGAAGCGCAACCCACCCATACCCCTACATTTACCCCTTACCTAACACTATGGGCAATTTAGCATGGCCAATTCACCTGACCTGCACATCTTTGGACTGTGGGAGGAAACCGGAGCACCCGGAGGAAACACACGCAGACACGGGGAGAACGTGCAAACTCCACACGGTCAGTCGGGAATTGAACCCGGGTCTCAGGCGCTGTGAGGCAGCAGTGCTAACCACTGTGCCACCGTGCCGCCCACTATATCAGATCAGCCATGATCTTATTGAATGGCTAGGCAGAAGTTAATATCCAAATTGCCAACCTCTGCTCCTTTTTTGTACATTTATATGTTCAATTCCAGCTTCCAATGGGTTTATGGATTCCCCATTTTGCTAATTAGTAACTTCAAATGACAGCCCCCAGGTGTACAGAGCTGTACAGCATGGAATCAGACCCTTCAGTCCAACTCGTCCATGCCAACCAAATAATCTAAATAAATCTAGTCCCATTTGCCAACATTTAGCCCCAAATCCCTCTAATACCTTCCTATTCCATACACCCGGGAGAAAGTGAGGACTGCAGATGCTGGAGGGGCACTGGGAATACGATAGGTGGAAGGAGGTGAGGGTGAGGGTGATAGGCCAGAGAGGGGGTTGGGGGCGGAAAGGTCGGGAAGAAGATTGCAGGTCAAGAGGGCTGTGCTGAATCCGGGGGTTGGGACTGAGAGAAGGTGGGGGGAGGGGAAATGAGGAAATTGGAGAAATCTACATTCATCCCGTGTGGTTGGAGGGTTCCTGGGGGAAGATGAGTCGCTCTTCTTCCAGGCGTCGTGTGGCCAGGGTCTGGCGATGGAGGAGGCCAAGGACCTGAATGTCCTTGGCGGAGTGGGAGGGGGAGTTAAAGTGTTCAGCCATAGGGCGGTTGGGTTGGTTGGTACGGGTGTCCCAGAGGTGTTCCCTGAAACGTTCCGCGGCCTGTCTCCCCAATGTAGAGGAGACCACATCGGGTGCAGCGGATACAGTAAATGATGTGTATGGAGGTGCAGGTGAATTTTCGACGGATATGGAAGGATCCATTGGGGCCTTGGAGGGAGGTGAGGGGGGAGGTGTGGGCGCAGGTTTTGCACTTCTTGCAGTTGCAGGGGAAGGAGCCGGGAGTGGACGTTGGGTTGGTGGGTGGTGTGAACCTGACGAGGGAGTCGCGGAGGGAGTGGTCTCTCCAGAACGCTGATAGGGGAGGGGAGGGAAATATATCCCCGGTGGTGGGGTCTGTTTGGAGGTGGCGGAAATGATGAAGGATGATACAATATATCCGGAGGTTGGTGGGTGGAAGGTGAGGACCCAGTGGGGTTCTGTCCTGATGGCGATTGGAGGGGTGGGGTTCAAGGGCGGAGGTGCGGGAAGTGGAGGAGATGCGGTGGAGAGCATCGTCGACCATGTCAGAGGGGAAATTGCGGTCTTTGAAGAAGGAGGCCATCTGGGTTGTTCGGTATTGGAATTGGTCCTCCTGGGAGCAGATGCAGCGGAGACGAAGGAATTGGGAATATGGGATGGCGTTTTTACAGGGGGCAGGGTGGGAGGAGGTGTAGTCTAGGTAGCTGTGGGAGTCGGTCAGTTTGTAGTAAATGTCCGTGTTGAGTCGGTCACCCGAGATAGAAATGGAGAGGTCTAGGAAGGGGTTCAAGCACTGATCTCTATAGCACACCACTTGGTACATTTTGCCAATGTGAAAAAATAACCTTTTTTTGTCTGCTCTTTTTTCCGTTGGCCAGTCATCTTCTCTCAATGCCAATGTGATAACCTCCACACCATGAGCTTTTATTTTCAGCAATAATCTAGAGGTTATCTAGATGAAGTACTTAAGCAAATGCCTTCTTGAACTTTAATTGTGCTACATCCACCAATTCCTCATTATCCACAGCACATGTTAGATCTGCAAAGAACTTTATTAGATTGGTCAAACATGATTTCTCTTTGACAAAATCATGTGACTCTGTTTGATTGCCTTGAACATAACTAAGTGCCCTGTAAAAAGCTTATTTAATAATAACAACTTACTTAATTATAACATTGTCCTTATGTCTAATCTTAGGTTAATTGGCCTTTGATTTCCTGTTTTCTGTCTCTCTCGCCTTTGAGATAAATCACACAACCAGAAAACGCTGGAAAAAGTCAGTACATGTGACAGCTTTGTGAGAAAAAAGTTATCATTTTGGGTCTAGTGACCTTACTTCAGAACTGAAGATGAAAACTGAGATTTTCCAGCAATTTCTGATTCCCTGCATCCAGAATTCTTTTGTTTTGGATAAATGAATTTGATTTACCTGTTTCCAATCTAATTTGGCCTTTTCCTGATCAAGGGAATTCAAACCAATGGATCGATCAATTATCTCATTAGCTACTTACGTTAAGACTTTAGATTGATGAGTTTTATCAGATCTCAGGTATCTGTCAACCTGCAGCTCCAGCAATTTACCCACTACTACTTTTCTGACAACTGTTTCCCTGAGTTTTTCCATCCCTTCCACCTCTTTATTTATAGCACTTGTTACTTCTATCCTTTATCGTGATGACTGACACAAAATAGCTGCTCAGTTCATCTGTCATCTCCTTACTTTCCATTATCAACTCTCCACTGGCTTTCTGTCGGCCCAATGCTCAGCTTGGTGAAAATGGGTACTGCAGATGCTGGAGATCAGAGTCGAGATTAGAGAGGTGCTGAAAAAACACAGCAGGTCAGGCAGCATCCGAGGAAGAGGAACATTGAATTTTTGGGCATTCCTGAAAAAGGCTTGTTAGGTTGATTTTCCTGCTCCTTGGATGCTGCCTGATCTGCTGTGCTTTTCCAGCACCACTCTAATCTAGATCCCAATACTCAGCTTGTTTACTCTTTTAAAATATTCATCAGACCTCTTACTATATTTATAGTATTGTACCTGAATGTATATTTCCCACTCAGATTCTTGCATATTCTACTTTTTAAAATCCTTATTAATGTTGTATTCATGCTTTGCCTTTTAAAAATATTCTGTGCAATCCTCTGACCTGTGACCTGTCTTGGCACAACTGTTTGCTTGTCCTTTATAGATGCTATTACCACCTACAACCTTTCTAATTAACCACTGGTGGTAGGTCCACCCCTTGGAAAGTTTCTTACTCTTGGAATGTATCTTTTCTGAAATATCTCTCTCAATGTCTGCCTCTGCATTTCTATTGGTCTATCCTATAACCTATTTTGCTGATTCATTGTGGATTTTTCTTTGTTATAAGGACTGTGGTTCTGTGGAGAGTTTGAGATGTAGCAAGTTTTAAAGTGGAATCCTTTCTGTGATTTTAAAATATAAATTGCCTACCAAAAAAATGTTCAGTTAATGCCAATTTTATTAATTTGCAACAGTAAAAACCTTAAACCATGAACATTGTTGTGTCAGCTTTTTCAGCTACTGACTGGAAGTGCAAATTCCCTCTTAAATGTTATTATTGTGAACAAAGATCATTAACAATCTTCTTGCCAAATGGATAATTTCAAATTTTACATATTACATATCTATCTCCTCAAGGTCTGTCAAAAGTTTGCTCCTCACTTTGTGCACGTGTACGTTTTCATGCAGACTCTATATATCCTCCTTACAACTTGCTTTCCAACTTACCTTTGCAGCATCAACAAATTTGGTTACAATGTAATTGGTGTTTTCATCATTAGGAGCAAGTATAAATATTTGAGGGACCCAGTTATGACCTTTGAGTTAATCCCACAATGCAGTTTTGCAACCTGAAAATGAACCATCCATCCAGACTTTGTTGGAAGGTAACCAATCCTCCATCATCATAACGTATCACCTTTTATGTAGCACTTCAATGAATCCCTTTTGGAAATTCTGATACAATATTGCTGGCTCCACTTAATCCACACACATCCTGTTAAACCTTCAAGGAACTCTAATAAATTTGATGGACACAATTTTCCTTTCAAAAAACAATGTTATTGTTGCTTCTTTTCTCACTTGGTCACAGGATGTGGGTGTCCCTGGCTCAGCCAGCACTGAACCTCCCTTGAGGAGGGGAGTGGTGAGGTAGTGGTGAGTCAGCATTCTTGAACCACTGCAATTCATGTGGGGTCAAGGGTAGGTACACCCGTTGTACCGTTAGGAAGGAAGTCTCAGGTATTGGACACACCAACAGTGAAGAAACAAACTCAGATAATGCTGGAGAAACTCACCAGGTTTAGCAGCATCTGTGGAGAGTGAAATAGAGCTAATGTTTTAATTCTTCAGGACAACAAAGATACATCCAAGTCAGGATGGTCTGTAGGTCAGAACAAAACTTGCAAAAGTTGCTGTGTTCCCACCATTTGATGTCTTTGTCCTTCAAGGTGGTCGAGATTGTGGGTTTGAAAGGTGCTGTTGAAGGAACCTTAGTGAGTTGCTTGATTGTTTTCCAAACATCCTATTACAATCAAGTTCAATACTTTCCAGGCATTGGACTAATTAGCCTCCAGTTTCCTGCTTTCTGTCTATTTTCTTTTTTTTTTGCAAAAAAGCTTGACATTTGTGATTTTCTAACCTGCTAATATCCTTCCAGATTCTGTGGAATATATCACCATCTCTATAGCTATCCCTTTTATCACCCTGGGATGTAGGCTTTGGGTCAGGAAGACTTGAAGATTCATTTAGTTTTCCCAGTACTTTTTCTTTGCTAGTATTATTCTTTTTAAGTGTTTTCCCTCCTTTTGAACAATTAATTTTCTGCTATTTGTCTTTGGTTGAGGCAGAATTTGAATATGACTAAATCAAAGAGGCATGCTGTCAAAGCTTTTCATCTCACACTCATCAGGATTGATGCAAGAATGCCAAATTTCAAAGAAGCTAACATTGACATTGCTTGAATAAAGAGTGATTGGTTGGCAAGTTATAGGTTGGTAGAGACATTGCCGTGGAGAATGCATCAGGCAACTATTGTGCCTAATATCTAACATTAGATATAATTCCACAATTGGAGAGCACTTGCTGAACAATCATGTATGAAAATAATTACAGTAACAACTAATTAAAGATGATTAGTCAAGCTCAAAATGTGGCTCAATTACACCTCCTAGAAATATTTATACTCATATGTAGGGACTTGTCCTGTGCAGGCAAAACGAATGTTTTCCTTTTGTTTCCCCTTAAACAAAGGTGTGGTGTACAATA
The DNA here is from genome assembly GCF_020745735.1 of Hemiscyllium ocellatum. Taxonomy (NCBI): domain Eukaryota; kingdom Metazoa; phylum Chordata; class Chondrichthyes; order Orectolobiformes; family Hemiscylliidae; genus Hemiscyllium; species Hemiscyllium ocellatum. The sequence continues at coordinate 158,142,746 of NC_083401.1, read as the reverse complement.
AGTTCGGTGGTCATATTTCTCTAGGGACATACTGCAATAAATCAGAGTTGACCTACATGATTTGACTTATTCAGCACTCTTTTCTGATGCAATGGAAGTTATAGATTTGTAGATTCATACAGCGCACAAAAGTCCCTTTAGCTCATTGAGTCTGCGCCGACATAAAATTAGATTCCTACAGTGTGGAAACAGGCCCTTCAGCCCAACCAGTCCACACTAATCCTCTGAAGAGTTACCCACCCAGACCCATTTCCCTCTGACTAATGCACCTAACACAATGGGCAATTTAGCATGTGGCCAATTCACCTAACCTACTCATCTTTGGACTGTGGGAGGAAACTGGAGCACCCGGACGAAACCCATGCAGACACAGGGAGAATGTGCAATATGGCTGTGTGTAATTTCTACTATTAAAGACACACTAATCCCAATTCCTGAACTTTTCCTATATCCTTGACTGTTACGATATGTGATGTGCCCATACAAATATTTTTAAAGGTTATGAGGATTCTGACCTCCCCAACCTTCCCAGGCAGTGCATTCCAGGTTCACACCACCCGGTGAGTGACAGAGATTTTTCTGAAATTCCTCCTGAATTTCCTGTGCCTTGTCTTAAAACTATGCTCTCTTGTGATTGACCCCTCAATCAAGGGAACAGCTCCTCTCTATCCACTCTGTCCATACTCTTGTAATCTTACACATGTCAATCATGCCCCCTCCATTTTCTCTGCTCTAAAGAAAACAATCTAAGCCTATCTAGTCTCTCTGTATAGCTCAATTTGTCCATCCCAGTCAACAGTCTGGTGAACTTCCTCTGCATCCCCCCAGTGCTATCATCTCCTTCCTGTAGTGAGGTCACCAGAACCACTCCGACATTACCTCCTTGCTCTTAAACTCTATGCCATGACTGATATATATTCTATGCCATGACTGATACATACTCCTACATAAAGTGAGCATTGATTCTTTAGAGGATGAGACTGGAGAACTCATACTGTCCTTTTCACATACTTACCACAGGTCCCCCTGTTTCTCTATGCTACCCAGTGTCTTGTCATTCATTAAATACGCCCTCATCTTGATTTTTCTTCCAAAGTGCATCACCTCACACCTATCAGGGTTAAATACCATCTGCCACTGGTCTGTCTATTTGATTAACCTATCTATATCTTCCTGTAACCTACAATCATCATCTGCACTATTAACTATCCTACCATTCTTGATATTGGCTGCAAATTTGCTTAACATTCCCTTCACATTTTCACCTATATCATTTATGTATATAACACAGAATAAGGAGAATAAGGGTCCCAGTTTTGATCCTTGTGAGACACCACTGGACACCAGTCTCCGGTCACTCTGATAGTCTTCCAGCACTACCCTGTCAGTACTATTACTGAGTTAGTTGCTGATCCATCTCACCCAAATTTCCTTCAATTCCATGTGTTTTATCTTTCTGAATCAGTCTTCCATGTGGGACTTGTCAAAAGCTTCGATAAAATCCATATCCATCATCCATCAGCTGAACTTCCCTCATCCACAAGGTAGATCACATTGTCACACTTGAACAAATTTATTTGGCATGATCTCCCTCTGTCTATTGATCTGCTGGGATTCATCTTGTGTCTTCTACTGTGAATACAGATGCAAAATATTTAATTCAAGCTCGCTGTTATTCTTCTCTCCCAGTATTAATTCTCCAGTCTCAAGAATCAATGCTCACTTTATGTAGGAGCATAACCCCCCCTTGAGCAGGGACAAAGGATCAAGGGGCAGGCAGAACTCAGACAAATGGCAGACGTTTATTCAAGCAACAAGCAGGAAGAGGGCCAAAGACCTTCCCGAATCTGGCCTCGATGTGACAACTCAATCGTTCTCTTAATTTATGGCTCAGATCAGAAGAGAGATCAATGATGCAATCTAATTCTTACAGTGAAATACAGCATTTCTTTACATTTTGTGTTACAGTAATCACATACAGCTGTGTCCCTCCCCCTTATTCCATATACCCAATCCTGTGAAACACCTAAACAATGATGGGCATGCCTATGGACAGCCCCAGGTTCCCATGATCTCACGGTGTTTAACTGACATTATTATCTCCAGGTCTTTCAATGCATTAATTTCTATTAATTCACACTCCAAAGTTGCTGGTTATACTCCTTCAGGTCTGTTCCAGACATGCTTATCTCTAAGGACTGCTTGAGTTCTGTTATTCATTGTATTCCATGTGCTATCTGCATCAAATTCTTTTATTCCTCTTATATTTTGCACTGCCCCAATTTTTTATATATATATATGTGTGTGTGTATATAAATATATAAATGTACAAAAGACAGTTGGTTTTAACTAAGTCTATAAGATTCATAATATTCATTTCTGTTACAAAGTTAGTAATGAAGTGTAAAGTTATACTGTTCGCAATTTGTGACTAATAAGTTGCATACAACCTATTTTGGTCAGGACGTACCAGTCATCTCTTTAGAAACTAATAAATGTTCACATCTAAGTTTAAATGGTTTTCCTTCAATGCTTCTTTCATACTTTGATTATATGTGTACCTATACTTATGGTGAAACCTATCTCTAAAATTATCTGAAGAATCTTTAACTAGAACCAATTTCTTAATATTGTGAAAAACTTCAAAACTACAACAAATTACTACAAAATAACTTTAGCTGTTGTTCTCATGGCTGCTTTAATGAGTTAGCTGACTGGTTCACGGACTGATATTTACACTCCTAGTTCTAACTGCTGCTGTTCACCTAATGAAACAACATTCTTTTATTAATGAGGCTGGAATGAATCACTTGTCTATCCTTAGGCATCTTCTTATTAAACTGTCACAGGGATGGTTGCTTGTAGGCCTCATGTTCACCTTGGAGTAGCCCTGGTCAAAGATACCATTGTCAGCCATTTTGTGTCTTCATGCTGGCGCAGGCTGGTTAATTCTCCTTATCCCTTGTCAGCCATTTTGTGTCTTCATGCTGGAGCAGGCTGTTTAATTCTCCTTATCCCTTGTTGGCCATTTTGTGTCTTCATGCTGGAGCAGGCTGGTTAATTCTCCTTATCCCTTGTCGGCCATGTCTTTTAAACATGGGCTGCCCTTACACTTTAGCTACTCCTCTCTTACATATATTTTTAGAAACTTACACTGATTTTTTAATGCTTTCTGTTAGGTTTATCATGCTTTAATTTGCCTCTTTTTTTCTGTCATTATTTGCAGACTTCTAAAATTTTCCCAAATAGCCACTTTGCAGCATTGTACATCTTTTCTTTCAATTTCAAACCATACTTAACATGGTAGGAAGGCATGGATGGTGTATCTTACTTGTATAATCTTTCTCAATTAAACATATCCTTGTAGAAAGTTCTGAAAGTGTATGTGGCATACTGGTTCAGTGGTTAGCATTGTTGTCTCACAGGGCCAGAGACCTGGTTTCAATTCTAGCCTTGGTGATTGTGTAGAGTTTGCATATTCTCCCCGTGTCTGTGTGGATTTCTGCCAGGTGATCGTGTTTCTCCCCACAGGCTAAAGGTGTGCAGGTTAGGTGGATTAGCCGTGGTATATGTTTGGTTATGAGAATCTGGTGAGATCCTCTTTAGTGATTCGGCGCAGACCTGATGAGCTAAATGGCCTCTTACCAGACTGTAGGGATTCTATATTTTTCCCTAATTTCTTAACCTATTTTCCCAGTCTATTTTAGCCAATTTTATGTTCATATGCTTGTAATTGTCTTTATTTATGTTGAAGATTCTCGTTTCAGACCCTCATTGCTCAAACTGAGTTGATGTGATCATTTTTTATCTGGAGGATCTTTTGTTATGAGGTAAGCATTTAATCTTGTCTCAATGCACACCACTTTATCTAAAATAGCCTGTTCCCTGTTTGGCTCCAGAAAGTGTTGTTTTTGGAATTTGTCAACGCACAGCATGAACTCAATCTTCACGCTGACTTTACCAACTTGCTTTTTCCTATCTGCACGAAGATTGAAATCAACCATAGTTATTGCAACACGTTATTTACAAGCCTCTCCCCACTCCCAATATTTCTTAATCTATACTTTGCTATACAGGGCAGGTACTGCCAGAGGCCTTAAAAACAAGTCTGGGTCTCTGTGGCTGTGCAAAAAACAAAGTCGAGCAGTATCACAGCCTTTAGAGTCTGGCTGAAAATCCAAGGCATTAACAGTTAAGACAAGATGGATGCTGTGACAGTGCAAGTCAGAGGTAAGTGAGCAAGCGCTAAATGAGCAAGGTCAAACCCATGAACTGGGTCCCTGTCCCTGCGTACAAAGTCTCCTTGCAGGAGCCCTTCAATGGAGGTCTCGACTTGCTAGTGGATTGGAGACCAGCCATAAGAATCCTCAGGGCTATGCAATTATTGGATGCCAATGTCTCTGGATGAGGGTGTGAACGACTGGTACCCATGGATTAGGTACTGAGATACTGTTCTATGTTAAGGAATATTGAGGCTTTTGCGGTCAGTGGTCAGCTGGAGTGGCAAGGAACCCACTCTGACCTACATGTCGAGAATTCTTGACAATGAGATTGGTCGCAGCAGATGGTAAAGTTAGGAAATTGTATAATAATGAGGTGCGTTTGCAATTTTCAAGCAATAATCCCCATTAAATGGCAACTTGCCATTGCCAAGCCAGAATCTTGCCTCAGTACCTGGAACATAATCAAATGGAGCACATTGTTCCTAATGTTGAAATAGGCCTCCCTGGACTTTTCACATTCTTACCATAGCCCATGTCATTCTGACCCATATAAGATTCAACCCCACATGATTTTTTTTGGCATGAATTCCATCTCTTTTGCTGTGTGGAGCACTGCATCTGTTATATTGCTCTGTGCTGGGAAGTCACAATATGGAGATGGACTGGTGCCTTGAGGATGTTCAAACACCCAACTGTATTGAAACATTTACACAGAAAACTAATCGTAATGCAAAAGGCAATTAAATCAAATCATGTTTATAAACGTTTGCATAGAATAAATTAAAAGTTAAGAATACACGAGGTTGAAGTAGAAGTTAAGAAGTCCAGATATTCTGAGGAGCCCTCTGTTAAAAATGTATTTTTAAAAAAATTACAAGTTAACTGAATATCAGAACTAGCGCTGAAAAAATAATTTCATAAACATGGTGTGCTATGCATCAATCATGTTGCAGTTAAAAACCGAGCTGAGTTTGATGGAACAAAGTGTAAAACTTTTAAAAAGATTTAAGTGGTGATTGTAGGAATAGTCAAGCTACAATTTTGATTAAATTTTGTGCTTGTTGGCACTGGGTTGGGAGCTCCGTTGTAGTCTATGGCAAAATGTAGAGCGACAGGACATACCTCCTGATTGCTGCATCCATCTGTGGATGGCTGACATCTTGAAATTTCTGGATCGAGATTAGAGTGGTGCTGGAAAAGCGCAGCGGGTCAGGCAGCATCCGAGGAGCAGGAAAATCGATGTTTTGGGTAAAAGTCCTTCCTTCATCAAGGATGAGGCAGAGCTGAAGAGAACTTCTTCAAGGTAGGCATCCTTGCAAGAGGATTCGCAGCAAGGTTAAAATCAACTTGGCAAAAGTGAGGACTGCAGATGCTGGAAATCAGAGTCTAGATCAGAGTGGTGCTGGAAAAGCACAGCAGGTCAGGCAGCATCCGAGGAGCAGGAAAATCGACGTTTCGGGCGAAAGCCGCCTAATTCCTGATGGAGGAAGGGCTTTTTGCCCGAAACATCGATTTTCCCGCTCCTTGGATGCTGCCTGACCTGCTGTGCTTTTCTAGCAGCACTCTGACCTAGACTCTGATTTCCAGCATCTGCAGTCCTCAATTTTGCCATCTTGAAATTTCTGTCAGTTTTAGCTGGGAATAAAGAAAGTTAACATTGGTGGTTTGCCATCAACTCCACTCACCTCAGAAAATCCTACATGTTACTTTCGGAATTGTTTTAAAACAAAATGCTTGAAGGCCTAGTTTCACACTGCCAGCCTCCCGGTGTTCAGAAATAGTTAAAAAATGAAAAGGAACAAAATAAAACACCAATCAATCAAGAAAAATACTCAAGAACCCATCTGTTTCTTGGATTAACATGGATTAAAATGTGCAGGCCAGGTGAATTGACCATGCTAAATTGCCCAGAGTTTTAGGTGCATTCGTCAGGGGTAAATATAGAGAAAATGAGTCTGGGTATGTTACTCTTCGGCAGGTCGGTGTGGACTTGCTGGGCTGAAAGGTCTGTTTCCACAATGTAGGGAATCTAATCTAATCCAAATGAGCATTAATTAAGGAAAGTCAGTGTGGATTTGTTAACAGCAAATTGTATTCAACTAATTTTCTTTAGAACAGAGAGAATTGATGAGGGTCATTGGACTTTTTTTTCTCTCTACAGATGTTGTCAGACCTGCTGAATCTCTCCAGTACTTTCTATTTTTGCATGGTATTGATGTGATGGACATGGCTATCCGAAAGGCACTTAATAAACAGCTGCACAGAAGACTTAAGGGTCAATTTATAACTCATGGAATTAAAAAGCCCAGTGGAGAGTGGATACAAAAAGTGACAGAAAACTGTGGGGAAATATTGATTTTTCAGATTGGAAGAAGGTTTCTAGTGGATCTCCAGGGATCAGTGTTAGGACCTCTGCTTTTTCTGGGATATCAATGATCCACACCTTTGAGTATAAAAATTTCTAGATAGATGGAACTTGGAAGTATTAAAAACTATGAGGAGGACATTGTAGAACATCAAAAGATTTGAGACAGTTTGATAGAATTTGCCAATTAGTAGCTGATTAAATTTCATGAAGTGAAGTGATCACTTTGGTAGAAAGAACAGCAGAGGCATACAGGAACAGTGGAACCTCGGTGTGTATGTGAATAAGTCATTGAAGGTGACCGATTGAGTTGAAAGTGCAGCTAATAAAACAAAAATCATTCTGATCTTTATCATTAGGGCACACAGAACAAATGCCAGGAAGTTATATTGAACCTGTGTAAAATATTGGTTTGGTCTAAGCTAGAGTATTGTATTCAGTTCTGGGCACTAGCATTTCAGGAAACATATGAAGGTATAAGAGTGGTCATGGGGAAAAAACTCCAGGACCCTCCGTCAGATTTTAGAATATTCTTTATTGTCACATGTACTCACGTCCAGAGGTACAAGAGCACAGTGAAAAGTTTACAGTGCTCTCTTACGATACCATCTGAGGTACAAAGCACCTAGGTACAAATCTTAGATACAAAAGGAGTAATAAGAAAGAAAAGGTGCATGACCTTACAGTGATTTATATATAGGTTAGAAATAAGACATAGTTTAAAGGATAAAAGTTTCAGTCAAATAAACAAATTTCAGATGAACATTACATTGCAGTAACTCAATACAGGGGTTCAACACATGTGGTCTGACTGATCTTGCAAGCCACTGATTGCCTGCGCCAGTCCCTGTCCAACAACCATCCCTGCTCTGCTCCATGCCTCTAGACTGCTCCTCTCTGGCTTTAAGCTGCCTGACACTGCTCCAGGCCTCCAGCCCGCTGTGCTATGGCTCTCTGCTGCTCTGCACCACTCCAGTCCTCTAGCCTGCTCTTCTCCAGCTCTCTGCTGTTCCGCACCACTCCAGGCCTCCAGCCTGCTCTGCTCCATCTCTGCTGCTCTGCATTACTCCAGGTCTCCGGCCCACGCTACTCCGGCCCTCTGCTGCTCTGTACCATTCCCAGCCTCCAGCCTGCTCTGCTCCGACTCTCTGCTGCTCCACACTATTCCAGGTCTTCAGCCTGCTATGCCCCAGCTCTCTGCTGCTCTGCACCACTCTAGTTCTCCAGCCTGCTCTGCTCCAGCTCTCTGCTGCCCCATACCATTCTAGGCCTGCAGCCTGCTCTGCTCCGGCTCTCTGCTGCTCTGCATCACTCCAGGCCTCCAGCCTGCACAGCTCTGCCTCTCTGCCGCTCTGCACCATTCCCAGCCCTCAGCCTGCTCTGCTCCGGCTCTCTGCTGCTCCACACCACTCCAGGCCTCCAGTCTGCTCTGCTCCAACTCTCTGCTGCTCTGCACCACTCCAGCCTGCTCTGCTCTGCCTCTCTGCCGCTCTACACCATTTCCAGCCTCCAGCCTACTCTGCTCCAACACTCTGCTGCTTTGCACCACCCCAGGCCTCCAGCCTGCTCTGCTCTGGCTCTCTGCTGCTTTGCACCACCCCAGGCCTCCAGCCTGCTCTGCTCTGGCTCTCTGCTGCTCCACACTATTCCAGGCCTCCAGCCTCCTCTGCTCTGCCTCTCTGCTACTCTGCACCACTCCAGGCCTCCAGCCTGCTCTGCTCCCACTCTCTGCCACTCTGCACCACTCCAGGCCTCCAGCCTGCTCTACTCTGGCTCTCTGCTGCTCTACACCATTCCAGGCCTCCAGCCTGCTCTGCTCTGGCTCTCTGCTGCTTTGCACCACCCCAGGCCTCCAGCCTGCTCTGCTCTGGCTCTCTGCTGCTCCACACTATTCCAGGCCTCCAGCCTCCTCTGCTCTGCCTCTCTGCTACTCTGCACCACTCCAGGCCTCCAGCCTGCTCTGCTCCCACTCTCTGCCACTCTGCACCAGTCCAGGCCTCCAGCCTGCTCTACTCTGGCTCTCTGCTGCTCTACACCATTCCAGGCCTTCAGCCTGCTCTGCTCTGACTCTCCGCTGCTCCACACCACTCCAGGCCTCCAGCCTGCTCTACTCCGGCTCTCTGCTGCTCTGCACCACTCCAGGCCTCCAATCTGCTCTGCTCCAGCTCTCTGCTGCTCCACACCAATCCAGCCTGCTCTTCTCCATCTCTCTGCTGCTCAGCACCACCCCAGGCCTCCAGCCTGCTCTGCTCCAACTCTCTGCTGTTCCGCATTACTCCAGGCCTCCAGCCTCTCTACTCCGACTGTCTGCTGCTCCACACCATTCTCGGCCTCCATCCTGCTCTGCTCCGGCTCTCTGCTGCTCTGCACCACTCCAGGCCTCCAGCCTGCTCTACTCCGGCTCTCTGCTGCTCTGCACCACTCCAGGCCTCCAGCCTGCTCTGCTCCGGCTCTCTGCCACTTCACACCACTCCAGGCCTCCAGCCTGCTCTGCTCCATCTCTGCTGCTCTGCACCACTCCAGGCCTCCAGCCTGCTCTGCTCCGGCTCTCTGCCACTCCACACCACTCCAAGCCTCCAGCCTGCTCTGCTCCATCTCTGCTGCTCCACATCATTCCAGACCTCAAGCCTGCTCTGCTCTGGCTCTCTGCCACTCCACACCACCCCAGGCCTCCAGCCTGCTCTGCTCTAACTCTCTGCTGGTCTGCACCACTCCCGGCTTCCAGCCTGCTGTACTCTGGCTCTCAGCTGCTCCAAGATAAGTTTACCTATCAGAAATAAAACACTTTAAAATCTTAGCAAATAAAGAGGAAGAATAGTGGGTGGGGCTGGGAGAAAAGGTGGATAGATTAACGAGGCCCGGGCTGAGCAGCCTGAAAGTCGCCTACTCCACTGCCATCATCTTGAAATAAATTGAAAAGTTTGGGAATGCTGTCATTCATTGAAGAAGTGAAGTTTGAGAGGAGGTCCGATAGAGGTATTCAAAATCATGAAGGACTGAGACAAACCAAATATTTGGAAACTGGTCTCACTGAAGAAACTGAGAACAGATTTAAGGTAATTGATGAAGAATCAGTGAAGTCTTGAAGGAAGACTTTTTTTCATATAACAAGGATTTAGAATCTGGAACGTATGAAATCACAGAGTAGGTATGGTCAATTGTGATTTTCAAATGAGAATTGAACAATAGCTGTTGAGGAAACATTTCCGTGGCTCTGTGGAATAGGCAGGGGTGGGGTGATACTTTCTGAATTTCTCCTTCACTAGCCCAGTACAAACACAAAGATCCAAATGATTTTCTTCTTTGGTGTATCCACTTAATGATTCTGTGAGGGCTCCGCACTTGTTCAAATTTGGTTGCCATTTTAGTCTGGCAAAAACTCTTGCGTTTAACTGCTTTTTTTTTCGTTTTGTGAAGGAAGGGCATCAGACCAGATCTAATCATATTCTCAAACATGCCAGCATCTCGGAATTCTTTACGACCCACTCGATTGAGTGGGAGGTACTTGACTATAAGAACGTGCAACAATCTCTTCAGCTGAGGGGACTGACTCTGAGCTGGCTGGTGCCACAGTCAATGTGTTCCCACTATGACTGAGGAGGAGAGGTTCTTTATCTCTTCCCCCTTGTTTAGGGAAGATACTTGAACAAAAACAATGTGTAACAATCCCAAGCTAGCAAAAGTTGTTGAAATTATTTAGTATCAGCTTCCCGATGCCTTATTTGGGACACACGGGAACATTCCAAATGTGAAGACTCTCGTAGTTTGAACTTGATATCACAGTTCTTTCAACTTGATTCATAACAATGACTGATGGACATTCTCTCTCAAACTCAATAATAAAATATAAGATAAGTCTCTCCCACTTCCAGACCTATTTGCATTACACCATTCAAACTGAAAGGCTTTAATTAGCCACCACTAAACCATCACTAAATTGCACATTCCAGGTCTCTGATTGGTTGTGATTTTAAAATCACCTATTAACTGCAAGTGGTTGGTCTGTATTTCAAAAGAACAGGCAGAAAAGTTATATACATCATCTGTGCGAAAATAACCAAGAAAAGAATAAATTCTTGAGTGGAATCACATGATCTTTAGGAGACCAAGTCAAAGTTAATGTAAATGGACAATGATGCATTGAATTTTGAAAGCCATTTGCCAGGAAACAAAGTAGTAAAACATGGCCTTGTAGGGTACACATTTTGTTTTAAATAATACTGTCTGGAAAGCAGTGAAATGATGGAATGTAAGAAATATAAACTTTCATTCACATAGACTCTGCAAAATGCTCATAATTACTTTTAGATGACACATTGTAAAATTTAACCTAGGCTTTGTATACATGTCACAGTTAAATGTATAGTTATACTTCTGACTGAAGCAGTAAAAGCACCATGACTTATGTTCTGTGTATACTAAAAGTGAAGTATAGTCTGTTAATATTGGTAGAAATGTTAATTTGATAAAATACAATAAATGCCAATTATTCAAAATATCAACCAAATTAAGAAATATCACACATTGCAATCTGACAAGTAATGAAAACACAGATAGGTCATAAAAAATGTGACTGTTATCCCAGTCAGGAAAAATAAACAAATTTGGCTTTTAGTTGAGGGGCTGGCGACTATTAGTTTCTTGTATGTATTGTATGAAGCTTATTTCAGTTTGTAGTGTTGGTGGTATTCATAATGTTTGGGAGTATTTACCAATTCACCCTTGCACAGTTTGGGGAAATGCATCTATTTTAAATGAAATGAATACAGTGCATGTGTACATGTTTTTGTAATTTTCCTAGCATTTATAAAGATAGCTCTGAAGCAGTTTGCAGGTCTCATTTGCAGTTTGCAGATCAAACTTACCTTGACCCTGACCTCTATATTGAAATGTTAAATCAAAGCATAAGTAGACATATGTTCTGAGTGTATTAATGAAGGATCTTGTTCAGTTCTCTGCTAACACTGGGTTTGACCCAATGTGCCATGACCTCCACCAGGTGTTCTGAAAAGGAGTTTGTCCCAAATTGACCCCAATAGACCTGAATCAAACCCCATCACGACTGGCATCAACCTGATCCACACTGACCTTCCAGTCTCTAAGAAGTCTAGTTTGCTGTGATAACATGCACTTTCATAAGCATGTCTTGTACTATGGATTACGACTGTAGAGACTCCAACTTTTGTATGTTTCCTCAATGTAGGCAAAGCAACAAAACCAGTTGGAAAACCCATTAGCACTTTATCAAAACATCGGTCTTGGAATATGTCATGGCAAAAGCCCCCACATGCATCTTTAACTTTCCCCATCTCTGTGGATAAGCATGCGTTAGGAGCCCAAGGGAATAGCCTCATGGATTTTCTTTTAGGTATGGTAAGCTGTCACTATTAGACTAAAAATGGTGGATGCAACTCCAGCCCATTGCTAACCCTGAGGTCATTAATCTGCACACAACACCAGGTTGTAGTCCAACAGGTTTATTTGGAAGCACTAGCTTTTTTCAACTTTATACAGCCCAGTCCAACACCGGCATCTCCAAATCATTAATCTGCACAGTGCCCTAAATGTTGATTCTTCCAATTTACCTTGATTTTCAAGTATTTTATTAGTTCTGAGGGAGAAGTAATTATCAAAGGCCTTCAGTATTTCCTCAGAAGTTTTCTTTTGCTTCTTTTCACCCTTGGAGAGTTATAACATCATCGCCAGGTATACTCCCAATTGCGTATTGAAATGATTTACTTATTCAGTTTCTAATTTAGTATCTAACTTGGAAGACATTCTGTATCTCAAAAATTGCTTTCTCCAAAATGTCCAATTCTGGGCTCTATTTGATCTATCTTTGAAATGAAGTTTTTCTCACAATGTTATTTCTGATTCTGTCTTCCTCATAGTTGTACATCTTGTTTCACCAGAACACTTTCGTTTCATAGTAAGAACTGTTCTGCTGCCTTTGCTGCTGGGTTGCCAGTATTGGAGGGTTTCCCTCATTTTGCAGCTAAAATGAAAAATTACAGCCTTCTCATGGTTAAAATAAATGGTGCTCACTTTAACCATTATTTTAATGATTGATTCTTATTCCTTGCAGCATTTTAAATAAATGATCCCAACCTTTAATGTAGCTTTTATGAAAAGCTCCCAAACTTTCTTACCCTGTCATATCAGCTTGCATTCCTGTACACACACACACTCTCACACACACGCTCACTCACACAGACACACACACACTCACACAGAAACACACACACACACACACACTCTCACACATGCACATCAACTCCTGACATCATTACATCCTGTAATCGACTGAGTTTGGCATCAAGGAGCCTAAGCAAAACTGGAATCAATGGGAATCGCAAACTCTTGGGTGGTTGGAGTCACCCCTGACACTTAGGAAGATGGTCGTGATTGTTGGAGGTCAGTCATCTCAGTTCCAGGAGATCTCTGCAGGAGTTCCTCAGGGGCATGTCCTCAGCCCAACCATCTCCAGCTGCTTCATCAATGACCTCATAAGGTCAGAAGTGAGAATGTTCACCGATGATTGCACAATGTCCAGTACAATTCGTGATTCTTTAGACACTGAAGCAGTCCATGTTCAAATGCAATAAGATCTGGACAATATTCAGGCTTGTGCTGGCAAGTAGCAAGAAATATTCACGTGCACAAATGCCAGGTCATGACCATCACAAATTAGAGACAATTCAGCAATCGCCCCTTGGCATTCAACAGTGTTTCCATCACTGAATCCTCCACTATCAACATCCTGGGGGTTATCATTGACCAGAAACTCAACTGGACTCACCACATAAACGCAGTGGCTACATGAGCAGGTCAGAGGCCAGGCATACTGTGGTGAGTAACCCACCTTCTGACTCTTGAAGGCATATTCACCATCTACAGGGCCCAAGGCAGGAGTGTGATGGAATATTCCCCACTTGGCTGGATGGGTGTAGCCCCAACAACACTCAAGAAGCTTGACACCATCCAGGACAAAACAGCCTGCGTGATTGGCGCCACATCCACAAGCCTCCACTCCCTCACCCACCGGCAATCAGTAACAGCAGTATGTATTATCTACAACATGCACTGCAGAAATACACTAAAGATCCTCAGACTGCACCTTCCAAACCCACGACCAGTCCATCTAGAAGGACATCTTGACGTTGGAGACCAAGAGGTTGCCAGGAAGGAAGGACTTAGTATATATTTGGACAGCTGCTAAACCAGAGATAATACACATGTGGTATCTCCCTCCCACGCCCCCCACTCCCCCCACCAAACCAGAAGAAAAGGACTCTGTAAGGTAAGGTATTTTTTCTCTTTCATATATTTAAGTGTATGTTTGGTTTTAATTAGTTGATATAAAGCTAAAGTTTACAATGGCAGGGAACCTCAAACCCATGTCATGTGACTCTTGTTTGATGTGGGAGCTTAGGAACGTGTTGGACATTCCTGACTCTTACACTTGCAAGAAGTGTGTCCAGCTGCAGCTCTTGGTTGACCACATGACGGCTCTGGAGTGAGGATGGACTCACTGTGGAGCATCCACGTTGCTGAGGAGGTCGTGGACAGCATGCTTAGTGAACTGGTCACACCGCAGGTTAGAATTGCTGAGGGAGGCAGTGAATGGGTGACCAAAAGGCAGAGAAAGAGTAGGAAGGCAGTCAGGTGTACCCTGTGGTCATCTCCCTCCAAAACAGCTATACTGTTTTGGATACTGTTGGGGGAGATGGCTCACCAGGGGAGGGCAGCAGTTGTCAAGATCATGGCACCGTGGCGGGCACTGCTGTTCAGAAGGGCAGGAAAAAGACTCGCAGGGCCATAGTCATAGGGGATTCTATTGTGAGGGGAGTAGATAGGCGGTTCGGTGGCCAAAAACAGGACTCCCGGATGGTTTGTTGCCTCCCAGGTGCTCGGGTCAGGGATGTCACCGGTTGGCTGTCGAGCATTATAAAAGGAGAGGGTGAACAGCCAGTTGTCTTGGTGCATATAGGCACCAACGATATAAGTAGGAAACAAGATGAGATCCTGAAAGTAGAATTCAGGCAGCTAGGAGAGAAGTTAAAGGGGAAGACCTCGAAGGTAGTGATTTCGGGATTATTACCTGTGCCATGAGCTAGCCAGGGTAGAAATGAAAGAATAGGCAGGAAGAACATGTGGCTTGAGAGATGGTGTAGGAGGGAGGGGTTCAGATTTGTGGGGCATTGGGACCAGTTCTGGGAAAGGTGGGACTTTTACAAATTAGATGGTATACACCTGAACCAGACTGGACCTAATGTCCTTGGGGGAGATTTTGCTACTGCTGTTGGGGAGGTTTTAAACTAATGGAATGGTGATGGGAACTGGAAGAGCAGACAAGTAGGCAGTGAGGTGGAAACTAGAAACTGTAAGGAACATGACGTTAGCATTCCCAACGGGAAGAGTAGGCAGAGAGCAGATAAACACAAAAGAACTGGTGGCCTGAAGTGCATATACTTTACTGCAAGGAGTATAGTGGGTAAGGCAGATGAACTTAGGGCTTGGATTGGTACCTGGGAGTATGACGTTATTGCAATCATGAAGACTTGGTTGAAAGAAGGGCATGATGATTGACAACTAAATGTTCCAGGATATAGATGCTTCAGACAGGACAGGGAGGGAAGTAAAAGGGGGGTGGGGGGGGAGGGGGTGGGGGGAGCGGGCGGGGAGGAGTTGCATTGCTGGTCAGGGATGATATCATGGCTTTCCTAAAGGAGGACACTTGGAGGGCTTTAGCCATGAGGAATTATGGGTAGAGCTGAGAAATAACAAGGGTGCAGTTACATTGTTGGGGCTGGATCACAGGCCTCCCAACAGTGAGTGTGAGTTAGAAGAACAAATAGGTAAACAGATTATGGAAAGATGCAGAAGCAACAGGGTGTGGTGATGGGAGATTTTAAATTTCCCAACATTGACTGGGATATACTTTGTGTCAGAGGTCTGGATGTGGCAGAATATGTAAAGAGCATCCAGGAATGTTTTCTAGAGCAGTATGTTAATAGTTCGAAGGGGGAAGGGGCCATATTGGGCCTGGTACTGGGGAACGAGCCAGGACAGGTGGTAGAAGTTGCAGTGGGGGATTTCTTTGGGAACAATGACCACAATTCTGTAAGTTTTAGAATACTCATAGACAAAGATGAGAGTGGTCCTAAGGGAAGAGTACTAAACTGGGCCAAGACAATTAAAACAAAATTCGGCAGGAGTTGGGAAATGTGGATTAGGAGCAGTTATTTGAAGGAAAGTCCACATTTGATATGTGGGAGGCTTTCAAAGTAAGTTGAAGATAGTGCAGAATGGGCATGTCCCTTTGAAAACAAGGGATAGGAAAGGCAAGGTTCATGAACTGTGGATGACAGGAGAAATCTTGCGACCTGCCAAGAGGAAAAGGGAGGCGTACATAAGGTCCAGGCAGCTAAGAACAGAATGGGCCCTGGAGGAATATTGGGAGAGTGGGACCAATCTTAAACGAGGAATAAAGCAGGCTGAAAGGGGAGCAGAATTAAGGAGAATCCCAAGGCCATTTATTCATATCTAAGAAGCAAGAGGGTAACTAGAGAAAGGGTTGGTCCACTAAAGGATAAGGAAGGAAGGTTGTGTGTCGACCCTGAGAAAATGGATGAGATTCTGAATGATTACTTTGCATCAGTGTTCACTGAGGAGAGGGACATGGTGAATGTTGAGATTAGAGATAGAAGTTTGTTTACTCTGGATCACGTTGACATAAGGAGGGAAGACGTGTTGGGTAGGCGAAAGGATATTAAGGAGGACAAATCCCCAGAATCGGATGGGATCTATCCCAGGTTGTTGAGGGAGGTGAGAGAGGAAATAGCTGGGGCCCTAACAGATATCTTTGTAGCATCCTTAAATACAACTGAAGGCCGGAGGACTGGAGGGTTATTAATGTTGTCCCCCTGTACAAGAAGGATAGTCGGGATATTCCGGGTAACTACAGACCAGTGAGCCTGACGTCAGTGGTGGGAAAGTTGTTGGAGAAGGTACTGTAGGATAAAATTTATTTATATTTGGAAAAGAATGGGCTTATCAGTGATAGGCAACATAGTTTTGTACGGGGGAGATCATGCCTTACCAACTTAATAGAGTTCTTTGAGGAAGTGACCAAGTTGATGGATGAAGATGTAGATGTCATATACAAGGGCTTTAGTAAGGCATTTGATAAGGCTCCTCATTGTAAACTAATGGAGAAAGTGAAGTCACATGGTGTACAGGGAGTTCTAGCTAGGTGGATGAAGAACTGGTTGAGCAACAGGAGACAGAGTGTAGTGGTTGAAGAGAATTTCTCAAACTGCAGAAAGGTGATCAGTGGTGTTCTACAGGGGTCAGTGCTGGGGCCACTGTTGTTTGTGATATACATAAATGATCTGGAAAGAACACTGTTGGTATGATCAGCAAGTTTGCAGATAACACCAAGATTGGTAGAGTAGCAGAAAGCATAAGGGACTGTCAGACAATACAGGAGAATATAGATAGACTGGAGAATTGGGCAGAGAAGTGGCAGATGGAGTTCAATCCAGGCAAATGTGAGGCGATGCATTTTGGGAAGTCTAATTCTAGAGCGAACTATACTGTAAATGGAAGAGCCTTGGAAAAAGTTGATGAGCAGAGAGATCTGGGAGTTCATTGTACCCTGAAGGTGGCTGCGCAGGTGGATAGAGTGGTCAACAAGGCATATGGTATGCTTGCCTTCATCAGACATGGTACTGAGTGTAAGAGCTGGCAGGTCTTGTCAAAATTGTACAGGACTTTGGTTCGACCGCATTTAGAATACTGTGTACAGTTCTGGTCACCACATTACCAAAAGGATGTGGATGCTTTGGAGAGGGTGTGGAGAAGGTTTATGAGGTTGTTACCTGCTATGGAAGGTGCTCGCTATGAAGAGAGGTTGAGTAGGTTAGGATTTTTTCATCAGAGGAAAGGAGATTGAGGGGGAACCTGACTGAGGTCTACAAAATCATGAAAGATTTTGTCATTCACCAACCTGACTTGGAAATATATCGCCATTCCTTTACTGTCGCTGGGTTTGTGGGTCAACCCAAAGCAAGCGGACTGCAGCTCACCACCACCTTCTCAAGGACAACTCGGGCTGGGCAATAAATGCTGGCCAGTCAGCAATGCCCACATCCAACAAAATGAATAAATATTTTAAAAATCACAAACTCATGCACACATTCTTGTACACATGTAATTGGTACTTCACAAACTCTCTCTCTCTCTCTCTCACACACACACACACATACATACACAACACACACACATAACACACACACACAACACACATGCACAACACACATGCAAAAAACACACACACAGACAAAACACACTTACACACACAACACACACACACACACAAAACACACTTACACACACAACACACACACAACACACACGCACAAAACACACATGCACACAACACACACACACAATACATACACACAACACACACACACAAAACACACATACACACACACACAACACACACAAAACACACATGCACAAAACACACACACACAATACATACACACAACACACACACACAACACACACATGCACACACACACAACACACAAAACACAACACACACACAACACACAACACAAAACACAACACACACAACACACACACACTATATCGTGTATAGACGCATGCCTATTTTATATATGTATAATATATATACGCACACATACTCACACACAAATCTGTTCAGATGAATAACATATTATCCAAGGACACTTATCTCTTTCTCTCACACACTCACTCACACACACATGCACAAATACATGCACACATGCATGTGCCCAAACCTTCCAGTCTGGTAGGACATTTTCACCAGGGTGATGGACTGCTCCATAAGGGTATTGGTAGAACCCTCACTGATTTTGTTATTATTTTTAATTTCTACTCTTCCATCAGTTTTGGTTTGGAGTCGTGAACTGAGAATTATAAGCTGGAAATGAGTCGTGGACTTTGGGACATGGTGGTAAAGGGATAAGGACAGACCAAAGGAGCTTTGTTTGTCTGTGAGGCCGGGTCTGGAGGCTAAATGCAGGTTGATTCTGACAGGCATAGGGACTCTGAGAAGAGAATTGTGTTTAAGCAGGAGTTAGCCATTAATAAGGTTGGTACTTGGAAATTGGTTCCAGCAAGTCAGGAAGAGATCTATGTTCTAGCAGATGAGGCAGCTGTGGAATGATAATTGAGGTGTCACAAAGAGAAAATCAGTCTTGGAATGTGAATAAAAACTTTTTTTTAAAATACGTTTTCTGAGAGATGAGTTTGGTTGCTGACAGCACAGCGTGAAGACTTGTAAGCTTCCTGTCTAATCTCTCACACTACCTTCAGGAAGCCCAAGCTGAGTTAGAAGTATGGTCACCGATACCTGAGTAAACTGAGAAGGTGACTGTAATTGGCTATTCGAGAAAAACAATGAATGAGTCCACAATTATGCTTGTGAAACAATGTATCATGAAAGCCATTTAAATACTGGCCATTTTTTTTTGTTATTTTCTTTTATTTATCCCTTAATTATTCGTTTGCCTGTTTTTATGCGTGAATGCTGAAAACACATGTTTTATGTTTAAAGTTAATTAGCTTATGGACCAGCCAGGCACAATCCACTCTTGCCTGGGGTTCCGCCAGCAAACAAAGAGCTGATTCCCTCGGCTGATTCCCTCGGCCCAGTCCCACAGGCTAGGCTGTGAGTCCAGATCTGTTGCTGGGCCAGGGTGCCTGAAGGAGGAGAAAGCCGGGCTTGGCCGTGCATGGCAGTCTCCCCTGTGTGTCAGTCTCCATCTGTGGCCGTCGCTTGGAGTGGCAGTTTTGTCCTGGCATGGAGATCTCATCCCCATGTAAAGGTCTTCTTCATCTTTGGTGCCCAGGCATTCCAGCAACCGCGTCTAGGAGTGACAGTCTCGGCCTAGAATGGTGGTCTAGTTCAAAGTTTGTGCGAAGATTTGTAGCTCGGGTGCTTGTTGTAGTGGTTCTGTTCGCCGAGCTGGAAGTTTTTGTTGCAAACGTTTCGTCCCCTGGCTAGGAGACATCATCAGTGCTGTGGAGCCTCCTGCGAAGCGCTTCTTTGATGTTTCTTCCGGTATTTATAGTGGTCTGTCCTTGCCGCTTCCGGGTGTCAGTTTCAGCTGTCCGCTGTAGTGATTGGTATATTGGGTCCAGGTCAATGTGTTTGTTGATGGAGTTTGTGGATGAATGCCATGCCTCTAGGAATTCCCTGGCTGTTCTCTATCTGGCTTGCCCTATGATAGTAGTGTTTTCCCAGCCAGACAGAGAACAGCCAGGGAATTCCTAGAGGCATGGCATTCATCCACAAACTCCATCAACAAACACATCGACCTGCACCCAATATACCAACCACTACAGCGGACAGCTGAAACTGACACCCGGAAGCGGCAAGGACAGACCACTATAAATACCGGAAGAAACATCAAAGAAGCGCTTCGCAGGAGGCTCCACAGCACTGATGATGTCTCCTAGCCAGGGGACGAAACGTTTGCAACTAAAACTTCCAGCTCGGCGAACAGAACCACTACATGGTGGTCTTGCCCTAGCTGTATCTTCAGGGTATTCCGTCATTCCTAAATCTGCTTATCCCGAGCCGAGAAGCCGTTAACTGAACTCTGATGAACTTTGTCTTAAATTTACCTTTTAAAATGATTATGCGTGAATTCTGTCATTGATGTAGGCATCTTGGTGCGATGACTTATCAAACTTCTCATTGTATTTTTCATGTTGGGTATTCACTATTCCTTCTGACCATTCCACTCTCTGATGCGGAGCATTCCGTACTCAGAAAAGGCCTTAGGTTTCCTCGTCTATGCCCTCACCTCAATGAATTTCAGGCATGACATGATGTTGAACACTTCTTCAGTCACCTTCGCCTTTGTGCCTATTTATTTGGACAGGAGTCCTCTGCCCATCCCACAGAGACCTTCACCTGTCTCTGACATTGTTCCTCCATTTGAATCCCTCCCTCCAGCATTTCACCTGATCCCAACCTGTTTTTTTTTTGAGAAAACGTCAATGTGACATTGGTTGCCTTAAGATTTCTGCTCTTCTCATCCATTGGCACGGTGGCTCAGTGGTTAGCACTGCTGCCTCACAGCACCAGGGTCCCAGGTTCAATTCCTGCTTCGGGCGACTGTCTGCGTGGGTTTCCTCCCACAGTCCAAAGATGTGCAGGTCAGGCAAATTGGCCAAGCTAAATTGCCCATCATGTTAGGTGCGTTAGTCAGAGGGAAATTGAGTCTGGACGGGTTAATCTTAGCAGGGTCGGTGTGGACTTGTTGGGCCGAAGGGCCTGTTTCCACAGTGTAGGGAATCTAAAAAAAACCTATCTCCCTCTGAACTAACTACATTCTGAGCTACTTTGTAATCAAGCCTGTTGACAGGGGTGCTGCTGTTATCTGGCCAATTGACCTCTACATACATCCACCTATCGCCTCCACAGACTGTGACCCCACCATAGAACATCACACTATTGTGTCTATAACTGTTATTAATCTCAGCTTACCAGGGGATCACCCTCCCGCATCCTCCAAGTTCACAGTCCCCCACTCCTGTACACCCACTTCTGTTTTCTTTCCCAAGTCCACAACAGGACTGCCCCTGCAGACCCATTATTTCTGCCTGATCCTGCCCCATGGAACTTATTGCTTCCTACCTTGACTTGATTTTTTCTCACCCCTTGTCCACTCTCTCCCCATGCACATCCAAGATTCTTCTGATGCCTTTCGTCCATTTCAGATTTTCTAGTTCACAGGGATTGGCCAGCATCTCTTCACCATGGATGTGTGTGCGAACCCTTTTCATCTCCATCCACCATCAAGACAGACTTAGGGCTTTTCAGTTCTTGGAAGAAAGGTCTGAATTGTTCCCATCCACCATGACACTCATTAACTCCTCCCAATTTCTTCAGATCAAAGGTGTTGCCATGAGAATCCACATGGGCTGCAGTCACACCTGTCTCTTTGTGGGGGATGTGGAATGTTCCTTGGACTAGTCCTACTCAAGTCTCACTCACGCCTCTTTCTCTTGTACATTGATTATGTCATCAGTGCGACTTCCTTTTCTCATTCAGAATTGGAAAAATCTATCAACCTTACTTCCAATTTCCAACTTGCTCTCACCTTCACCTGGTCCATCTCTAACTCCTCCCTTCTCAGTCTCAACATCTCTTTTTCTATTTCTGAGCACTGGTTGGTGACCTATATCCACTGATTCCCACAGGCACCTGGACTGAACATCCTCCTTCCTGATGAAGGGCTCCAATCCGAAACGTCGATTCTCCTGCTCCTCAGATGCTGCCAGACCTGCTGTGCTTTTCCAGCACTATACTCTCGACTCTGATCTCCAGCATCTGCAGTCCTCACTGTCTCCTTTACATCCTCATACTCTCTTTCCTTTAAAGAGATCCTTCCATTATCAGGTTTCTCTGACTCCGTCACATCTGTTAGGAGGATGTCAGCTTCTGCAAGGGGGCCTCCGAAATGCCCACCTTTATCCTCAGCTGAGGATTCTCCGCCATCATGGTTAACAGGATTCTTAGCTGTGTCTGCCCCCTCTCCCGCAATTCTGCTCACACCCGTTCTCGTCCCTCCCAACAACACTGTTTAGCTCCCCCGGCCATCACCTTCCATTCCACCAACATCCATATCCGAAGGATCGTAACCCACCATTTCTGACACTTCCAGTGAGATGTCATCACCAGATGAAGATTCACTTCCCATCCCTTCTCAGCACTTCACAGGAATGATTCCCTCCAGGTCACTCTGCTCCACTCCTCCTCCATTCCCAACTCATCCTTATACCCTCATGGAACCTTTCCGTGCAGTAGACCATATCTCACCTGCCTCTTTACCTCCTCTCTCCCCTTCATCTGAGGACCCAGTTACACCTTCCAGGTGAAGCAGCAATTATCTGCACTTCACTCAATCCAGCCGACTGTACTTATTCCTCTCAGTAGGGGGATGAAACACAGATTGGCTGACCACTTGTACCTTCTGTCTGTAAAAATGGCTCCAAACTTCCAGTTGCCTGCCAGTTTCTTGGCCAAGGTTTCTGTTTCAGGCCTGTTGCAGTGTTCTAGCAAAGCTCAGTGTAAAACAGAAGAACAGCATCTCATTTTCTGCTTGGGGACCCTGCAACCTTCAGCACTCAATACTGAGTTCAATCATTTCAGGGCCTCAACACCGTTTTCCGTATCTTTTACCCAGCCCACACCTATGTCCTGTGTTGACATGGGCTGCATTCAGTAGAACTGACCCAATGTCACCTACTTATGGCCCCCATTATCAGCTTTTCTTTATATCCAGTAGGAGAAAGTGAGGACTGCAGATGCTGGAGATCAGAGCTGACAAATGTGTTGCTGGAAAAGTGCAGCAGGTCAGGCAGCACCCAAGGAGCAGGAGAATCGACGTTTCGGGCATAAGCCCTTTGGCTTATGCCCAAAACGTCAATTCTCCTGATCCTTGGATGCTGTTCAACCTGCTGCGCTTTTCCAGCAACACATTTTTGAGCTCATATTATATCCAGTGGTGAGTCTGCTAATTATCGTTCTCCCTTTCTGGGCTCTGTCTCCACTTGTCCACTCACTCCTTTACCCCTATTCTTGACGTCAGCATATATTCCACCCCTTTCAGGTTACTACAGTTCTCAAGAAATGTCACTGGACCCAAAACTTTGGTTCTGCTATTCCTCCACTGATGCTGTTTGAGTGATTTGACCACGTACTGATCATCCTCCTGCCATCCTGGAGAAATCTCTTAATGACAATGCTTGGTCAGAGAGGTTTGGTATGTATTGTGCTAGAAAGTTAAAAAAAAAATCTAAGAAGTAAATGCAGGGATTCCATGTCCTGGGGAGTAGGTACCTGTTGTACATCTTGGATTTTGTATGGGTCAGGGTGAATCACAAAACCAGATAACTGACAATATAAAGACATTCAGGAATGTGAGTCTGTCTGTATTGTTATTGGAACAGACGCTGACTGACAGATTTTTTTTTCAAGCAGTTTCTTCGACATGCGGTTCAGAAGGCAGTGATTTCTTGAGACTTTTTTGCGAGCTGAAACAACCTCTCTCCATGCCTGAAATCTGAGAAATCACAATCCCCTCGTTTGGCAGGGTGGTGGGAACTGGAGCTATGGATCAGAGGATGGGGTAGCTGGTGAACAGGCAGGCACTCCATGCGGAGAGCCTGTGAGGAAGGATATACAGTTGATAGGGCAAAGTTGCAGTCAGTGTGATGGGTTGAAGTGTGTCTATTTTAACGCAAGAAGTGTCAGAAATAAAGATGTGGAACTTAGAGCATGGATCAGTATTTGGAGCTACAATGTCATGGCCAAAACAGAGACTTGAATATCACAGGAGCAGGAATTGTTGTAGGATGTTCCGGGGTTTAAATGTTTCAAAAGGAATAGGAAGGGAGGGAAAAGAGGTGAAGGAGTGGTATTGCTAATCAAATAGTATCTCAGCTGCAGATAGGGAGGTCATCAAGGAGGGTTTGCCAACTGAGTGGGTGGAAGTCAGAAACAGGAAAGGAGCAGACTTTATTGGGAGTTTTCTATAGATTTCCCCCCCAAACAACAACAGAGACACAGAGAAGCAGATTGGGAGGCAGAGTCTGGAAAGTTGCAGAAGTAACAAGGTTGTTGTCATGGGTGACTTCAACTTCCCTAATGCAAATAATTTGGATGGAGCAGATTTTGTCAGGTGCGTCCAGGAAGGATTCTTGACTCAATATGTAGATAGACTGACTAGAGGGGAAGCCATATTGGATTTGGTGCTTGGCAATGAACCAAGTCAGCTATCAGATCTCTTGGTGGGAGCACATTTGAGTAATAGTGATCACAACTCCCTGACCTTTACTCTAGTCATAAAGAGGGATGGGAGCAGACAGTATAGAAAAGTATTTATAATTATAATGCGATTATAATGCGAGGGGGAATTATAATGCGATTAGGCAGGAATTGTGGAGCACAAATTGGGTACAGATATTCTCAGGGAAATGTACAACAGAAATGTAGATGCTGTTTAGGGAGCACTTGCTGCGAGTCCTGAATAGGTTTGTCCCACTGAGGCAAGGAAGGGATGGTAGGGTGAAGGAACCATGGCTGAGAAGAGATGTGGTGAAAGTCAGGACTGCAGATGCTGGAGATCAGAGTCAAAGAGTGTGGTGCTGGAAAAGCACAGCCGGTCAGGCAGCATCCGAGGAGCAGGAGAGTCGATGTTTTGAACTTAAGCT
Organism: Hemiscyllium ocellatum; assembly: GCF_020745735.1. Classification (NCBI taxonomy): domain Eukaryota; kingdom Metazoa; phylum Chordata; class Chondrichthyes; order Orectolobiformes; family Hemiscylliidae; genus Hemiscyllium; species Hemiscyllium ocellatum. The sequence continues at coordinate 158,117,873 of NC_083401.1, read as the reverse complement.
CTTCATCAGGATGAAGAGCATATGCTTGAAATGTTGACGCTTTTCCAGCACCACACTCTTTGTCAAGAGATGTGAAACATCTAGTCAACAGGAAGAAGGAAGCTTACTTAAGGTTGAGGAGGCAAGTATCAGACAGGTCTCCAGAGGGTGACAAGGTAGCCAGGAAGGAACTGAAGAATGGACTAAAAAAAGGAGAGTTAGAAGGGGGCATGAAAAAGCCTTGGCGGGTAGGATTAAGGAAAACACCAAGGCATTCTACACTTATGTGAGGAACAAGAGGATGGCCAGAGTGGGGGTAGGGCCGAGCAGGGATAGTGGAGGGAACTTGTGCCTGAAGTCGGAGGAGATAGGAGAGGTCCCTAACGAGTACTTTGTTTCAGTATTCACTAGTGAGAGGGACCTTGTCATTTGGAAGGACAGCAGAAACAGGCTGATATGCTCAAACAGGTTGATGTAAAGAAGGAGGATGTGCTGAAAACCTTGAAAAACATGAACATAGAACATTACAGCGCAGTACAGGCCCTTTGGCCCTTGATGCTGCACCAACCTGTGAAACCAAGCTGAAGCCCATCTAACCTACACTATTCCATTACCGTCCATATGTTTATCCAATGACCATTTAAATTCTCTTAAAGTTGGCAAGTCTACGACTGTTGCAGGCAGAGCATTCCATGTCCTCTGAGTAAAGGAACTACCGCTGATATTTTTCCTATATCTATCACCCCTCAGTTTAAAGCTATGTTCCCTCGTGCTAGCCATCACCATCCAAGGAAAAAGGCTCTCACTGTCTACCCTATCTAAGCCTCTGATCACCTTGTATGTCTCAATTAAGTCGCCTCTTAACCTTCTTCTCTTTAATGAAAACAGCTTCAAGTCCCTCAGCCTTTCCTCATAAGACCATCCCTCCATACTAGGCAACATCCTGGTAAATCTCGTCTGCACCCTTTCCAAAGCTTCCACATCCTTCCTATAATGTGGTGACCAGAACTGTACACAATACTCCAAGTGCGGCCATACCAGAGTTTTGTACAGCTGCAGCATGACTTTGTGGCTCTGAAACTCAATCCCTCCACCAATAAAAACTAACACATTGAAAGCATTCTGAACAACCCTTTCAACCTGGGTGGCAAATTTCAGGGAACTATGTACATGGACACCGAGATCTCTCTGCTCATTGACACAACCAAGAGTCTTACCATTAGCCCAGTACTCTGTATTCCTGTTACTCCTTCCAAAGTGAATCATCTCACACTTTTCCACATTAAACTCTATTTGCCACCTCTCAGCCCAGATCTACAGCTTATCTATGTTCCTCTGTAACCTGCAACATCCTCCGGTACTACCCACAACTCCACTGATCTTAGTGTCATCCTCAAATTTACTAACCCATCCTTCTATGCCTTCATCCAGGTCATTTGTAAAAATGAAAAACAGCAGTGGTCCCAAAACTGATCCTTGTTGTACACCACTAGTAACTGAACTCCCAGATGAACATTTCCCATCAACCACCACCCTCTGTCTTCTTTCAGCTGGCTAATTTCTGATCCAAACCACTAAATCACCCTCAATCCCATGCCTCCGTATTTTGTGCAATAGCCTACCATGGGGAACCCATGGGGAACACACCTTACTGAAATCCATATACACCACATCAACCACATCAACCACTTTACCCTCGTCCACCTGTTTGGTCACCATCTCAAAGAACTCAATAAGGTTTGTGGGGCATGACCTACCCTTCAAAAGACCGGGTTGACTATCCCTAATCAACTTATTCCTTTCCAGATGATTATACATCCTATCTGTTATGATCCTTTCCAACATTTTACCTATAACCGAAGTAAGGCTCACTGGTCTATAATTACTGGGGTTGCCTCCCATCCCCTTCTTGGATAAGGGGACAATATTTCTATCTCCCAGCCCCTTCTGGCACTTGTCCTGTAGACAATGATAACATAAAGATCAAAGCCAAAGGCTCTGCAATCTCCTCCTAGGATAAACTCCATCCGGCCCAGGGGACTTACCTATTTTCACACTTTCCAGAATTGCTAACACTTCCTTCTTGTGAACCTCAATCCCATCTAGTCTAGTAGCCAGTGTCTCAGTATTCTCCTCGGCAACATTGTCTTTTTCCTGTGTGAATACTGATGAAAAATATTCATTTAGCACCTCACCTATCTCCTCGGACTCCACGAACAACTTCTCACTACTGTCCTTGACTGGCCCTCTTCTTACTCCTGACATACCTATAGAAAGCTTTAGTATTTTCCTTGATCCTACCTGCCAATGACTTCTCAATTCCCCTCCTGGCTCTTCTTAGCTCTCTCTTTAGGTCTTTCCTGGTTAACTTGTAACTCTTAAGCGCCCTAACTGAGCCTTCATGTCTCATCTTTGCATAAGCCTCCTTCTTCCTCTTGACAAGAGATTCAACTTCTTCAGTAAACCACAGTTCCCTTGCTTGACCACTTCCCCCCTGCTTGACCGGTACATACTTATCAAGGACACGCAGCAGCTGCTCCTTGAACAAGGTCCATATTTCAATTGTGCCCATCACCTGCAGTTTCCATCCCCATCCTGTGCATCCTAAATCTTGCCTAATCACATCATGATTGTCTTTCCCCCAGATATAACGCTTGCCTTGTGGTATATACCTAACCCTTTCCATTGCCAAAGTAAACATAACCGAATTGTGGTCACTATCACCAAAGTGCTCACCTACCTCAAAATATAACATCTTGCATGGTTCATTACCCAGTACCAAATCCAATGTGGCTTCACCTCTTGTTGGCCTGTCTACATACTGTGTCAGGAAATCCTCCTGCACACATTGGACAAAAACTGGCCCATCTAAGGTACTCGAACTATAATGTTTCCGGTCAATATTTAAAAAGTTAAAGACCCCATAACAACTACTCTGTTACTTTTGCTCCTATCCAAAATTATCCTTGTTATCCGTTCCTCTATATCTCTGGAACTATTTGGAGGTCAATAGAAAACTCTCAACAGGGTGACCTTTCCTTTCCTGTTTCTAACCTCAGCCCATACTACCTCAGTAGATGAGTCCTTTCTGCCACTGTAATACTGTCCTTGACTAACAATGCCACACCTCCCCCTCTTTTACCACCTTCTCTGTTCTTACTGAAACATCCAAATCCCAGAACCTGCAACCACCATTCCTGTCTCTGCTCTATCCATGTCTCTGAAATGGCCACAACATCGAAGTCCCAGGTACCAGCCCATGCTGCAAGTTCACCCACCTTACTCCAGATGCTCCTGGCATTGAAGTAGACACACTTCAAACCACCTTCCTGCTTGCCGGTATACTCCTGCGACCTTGAAACCTTGTTTATGACCTCACTACTCTCAACCTCCTGGACACTGCAACTACAATTCAGGTTCCCATCCCCCTGCTGCATTAATTTAAATCCTCCTGAAGAGCATTAGCAAATATCCTCCCAAGATATTGGGACCCCTCTGGTTCAAGTGTGGACCATCCTGTTTGTAGAGGTCTCACCTACCCCAGAATGAGCCCCAGTTATCCAAGTATCCAAAACCCTCCCTCCTGCACCATCCCTTTAGCCACGTGTTCAACTCTTCTCTCTCCCTATTTCTCACCTCGCTAGCATGTAGCATGGGAACAAACCAGAGATAACAACTCTGTTTGTTTCAGCTCCAAGCTTCCACGCTGGCTCCCTGAATTTCTGCCTTAAATCCCCATCCCTTTTCCTACCTATGTTGTTAGTGCCCACGTGGACCATGACTTGGGGCTGCTCCACGTCCCCCTCAAGGATCCTGAAAACACAGTCTGAGACATCATGGACCCTGGCACCCAGAGGTAACACACCAACCATGAGTCTGTCTCGTTCCCACAGAACCTCCTATCTGTCCCCCTAACTATGGAGTTCCTAATGACTAAAGCTCTGCTCATCTCCCCCTTTCCCTTCCGAGCAACAGGGACAGACCCTGTGCCAGCGAACTGTACCCATGGCTTATCCCCCAACAGTATCCAAAACGGTATACTTATTATTGAGGGGAATGGCCACAGGCTTTCCCTACACTGCCTGCCGGTTCCCTTTCTGTCGCCTGATGGTAAGCTGTCTACCTTTTACCTCTACCTGAGGTGTGACTACCTCCTTGTAACTCCTCTCAATAACCCCCTTCCACCTCCCGAATGATCTGAAGCTCATCCAGCTCCAGTCCAGTACCCTGACGTGGTTTCCGAGGAGCTGGAGTTGGGTGCACCTCCCGCAGGTGAAGTCAGTGGGGACGCTAGTGGTGACCCTTACCTCCTACATCCTGCAGGAGGAGTATGCAACTGCCCTAACATCTATTCCCACTGTTCTGAGTTCCCAAAGAGACTATAAAAGAAAACTAGTAACCTCATCGAATCGGCGCACAGAACTTTTTCTTTGGTTAGAGGAGGAGGATGGGTGGGAGACACTAGCTAAATAGTGTTTCGGGTAACGCAACCACCCAAATATGTTACCTCACTTACTCAGCAGTCCCATGTCCGCTCCTGCTCTCCCTATTCACAAGATAAGCTATTTATAGGATTAATTTACCTTCCCGGCATCCCCCAGTCCTCACTGTCACTCCTCCTGCTGCAAAAATGAGGATAAATAGGTCCCCTGGACCAGATGGGATATACCCAAGGTTACTATGGGAAGTGAGGGAAGAGATTGCTGCTCCTTTGGTGATGATCTTTGGGTCCTCACTGTACACTGGAGTAGTACCAGAAGTTTGGAGGGTGGAAAATGTTATTCCTTTGTTCAAGGAAGGGAATAGGGATAACCCTGGGAATTACAAACCAGTCAGTCTTAAGTCTGTGGTTGGCAGATTATTGGAGAGGATTCTGAGAGACAGGATTTATGATTATTTAGAAAAACGTAACTTGATTAGAAATAGTCAGCATGGTTTTGCAAGGGCAGGTCATGCCTCACAAGGCTGACTGAATTCTTTGAGGATGTGACAAAACACATTGATGAAGGTAGAGCAGTGAATGCGGTGTATATGGATTTTAGCAAGGTGTTTGATAAGCTTCCCGATGGTCAGCTCATTCTGAAAGTAAGGAGGCATGTGATTCAGGGAAATCTGGCTGTCTGGATACAGAATTGGCTGGCCCATAGAAGACAGAGGGTAGTAGTAGATGGAAAGTATTCAACCTGGAGCTTGGTGACCAGTGGTGTTCTGCAGGGATCTGTTCTGGCACCTCTGCTCGTTGTGATTTTTGTAAATGACTTGGATGAGGAAGTATAAAGGTGAGTTAGTAAGTTTGCCGATGACATGAAGTTGGTGGAGTGGTGGACAGTGTGGAGGGCTGCTGGAGGTTGCAATGGGACTGTGACAGGATGCAGAACTGGGCTGAGAAGTGGCAGATTGAGTTCAACCTGAAAAAGTGGGACAGATGAATTTTTGATGGTCGAATTTGAATGCAAGTCACAGGGTTAAAGGCAGGGTTCTTGGCAGTGTGGAAGAACAGAAGGGTCCTTCAAAGTTGCCACCCAAGTTGTTCAGAAGGCTTATGGTGTGTTGGCTTTCATTAGCAGGGGAATTGAGTTTAAGAGCCGCGAGGTTATGCTGCAGCTCTATAAAGAGTCAAATAGTGTGATGCTAGAAAAACACAGGAGGTCAGGCAGTATCTGAGGAGCTGGAGAGATAACGTTTCAGGCATATGACCTTCCTTAGGAATGTAGGAGAGAGGGCTGGGTTGCTGCGAGATAAATGGGAGGGGAGTAGGGCTGGGGGGAAGGTAGCTGGGAATGTAATAGGTAGATGGTGGTGGGGACGTGATAGTGATAGGTCAGAGTAGAAGATGGGGCAGATAGGTGGAAAGGAGGATGGACAGGTAGGGTAGTTCAAGAGGGCTGTGCCGAGTTGGGAAGTTGGATCTGGGACAAGGTCAAGGGAGGGGAAATAAGGAATCTGGCGAAATTGACATTAATCCTGTATGGTTGGGGTGTCCCAAGGTGTTCCTCCAGGCATTAGGCAGCTTGGTTTTGATGGTGGAAGAGGCCCAGGACTTGTATGTCTTTGGCAGAGTGAGAGGAGGGGTTGAAGTGGTTGGCCTCAGGGTGGTGGGGTTTTTTGATGCATGTGTCCTGGAGATGTTCTCTTAACCGTTCCACAAGTTGGCGTCCTGTATCCCCAATGTAGTGGAGACCACATTGGGAACAACGGACACAGTAGATGAGGCGTTTGGAGGTGGAGGATGTGGAAGGATCCTTTGGGGCCTTGGATGGAGCTGATGGGGGAGGTGTGGGAGCAGGTTTTACACCTCTTATGGTGGCAAGGGAAGATGGCGGGAGTGGAGGGTGGGTTGGTGGGGGGGTGGGGGGGAACCATGGACCAAATGAGGGAGTCACGGAGAGAATGGACTCTGTGGAATGCTGAAAGGGGTGGGGAGGGAACTATATCTCTGGTGGTATAGGTGGTGGAAATGGGAAATGAAGAAACGTTGTATCCAGAGATTGGCGGAGTGGAAGGCGAGGACCAGGAGGGTTCTGTCCTTGTTGCGGTTGGAGGGGTGGGGTTCAAGGGCGGAGGTGCGGGAAATGGGGGAGATACACCGGAGGGTATTGTTGACCATGTGTGAGGGGAAATTGTGGAACTTGAAGTAGGAGGCCATCTGGAATGTTCTGGAGTGAAATTGCTCCTCCTGGGAGCAGATGCAGCGGAGGCGGAGGAATTGGGAGTAAGGGATAACATTTTTTACAGGAGGGGGTTGTGGGAAGAGGTGTAGTTCAAGTAGCTGTGGGAATCAATGGGTTTGAAGTAGAGGTCTTTGTTGAGTCGGTAGCTGGAAATAGAGATGGAGAGGTCCAGGAAGGGGAGGGAGGAGTCCAAAATGGTCCAGGTGAACTTGAGGTCGGGGTGGAAGGCGTTTGTGAAGTTGATGAACTGTTCAACTTCCTTGTGGGAGCATGAGGTAGCGCCAATACAGTCATCAATGTAGCAGAAGAAAAGGTGGGGAATAATTCTGGTGTAACTGAGGAACATGGACTGTCCCATGTATCCGATGAAGAGGCAGACATAGCTGGGGCTCCTGTGGATGCTCACGGCTACCCCTATGGACTGGAGGAAGTGGGAGGATTTAAAGAAGAAGTTGTTAAGGATGAAGACCAATTCATCCAATCGAATGCTAGTGTTCGTGGAAGGGTACTGATTGGGTCAGCTGAAGAGGAAGAAATGGAGGCTTTCACCATGGCAGATGGACATGAACAGGGACTAGATGTTCATGGTGAAGATGAGGTGTTGGGGTTCGGGGAAAAGAAAGTCATAGAGGAGGTGGAGGGTGTGGGTGGTGTCCCGAATGTATGTGGTGAGTTCCTGGACCAAGGAGGACGGGACGGTGTCATTTTATGAGGAGATAAGATCTGTGAGGCAGGAGTAGGCCGAGACGATGGGTCAACCAGGGCAGTCAGGTTTGTGAATTTAGGGTAAGAGATAGAATCAGGCGGTACAGGGTTCTGAGGCTATGAGGTTGGAGGCTGTGGATGGGAGATCCCCTGAGGTGATGAGGTTGTGGATAGTCTGGGAGATGATTGTTTGGTGATGGGAGATGAGGTCGTGGTCATGGGGGCAGTAGGAGGAGGTGTCCGTTAGTTGGTGCCTGGCTTCAGCAGTGTAGAGGTTGTTCCACCAAACTACCATAGCACCCCCCCTCATGTCTGCTGGTTTGATGGTGAGGTTGGGGTTGGAGTGGAGGGAGTGGAGGGCTGCGTGTTGCAAGGGTGAGAGGTTGGAGTTGGTGAGAGGAGTGGACATGTTGAAGTGTTCAATGTCATGTTGGCAGTCGGGGATGAAGAGGTTGAGGGTGGGTAACAGATTAGCACGGGGTGTCAAGGTGGATGGAGTATGTTGGAGGTGGGCAAATGGGTCCTTGGAGGGTGGGTTGGGGTCCTGATGGATAAAGTAAGCACGGAGGCAGAGATGGCGGAAGAAAAAGTCGATGTCATGACGCATGTTGAATTCATTGTTGTGGGAGGGTAGTGGGATGAAAGTGAGGCCTTTACTGGGAACTGATCATTACTGAGGTCAGCTCTATCGAACCCTGGTTAGACCACATTTGGAATATTGTGTTCAGTTCTGGTTGGCTCATTATAGGAAGGATCTGGAAGCTTTAGAGAGAGTGCAGAGGAGGTTTACCAGGATGTTGCCTGGCCTGGGGTGGGGGGCATGTTTTATGAAGAGAGGTTAAGGGAGCTGGGACTTTTCTCATTGAAGTGAAGAAGGATGAGAGGTGACTTCTTAGAGGTGTCCAAGATGATGAGAGGCATAGATAGAGCAGATAGCCAGAGACTTTTCCTAGGGAAGAAATGGCTATCACAAGGGGGGAAGAAAATTAAGTTGATTGGAGAAAAGTTTAGGCAAGATGTCAGAAGCAGGTTCTTTACACAGAGAGAGGTGGGTGTGTGGAATGCCGTGGTAGTAGAGTCAGAGACATTAGGGACATTAAAGCAACTCTTGGATAGACACGTGGATAATAGTAAAATGAAGGATATGTAGGTTAGTTTGATTTTAAGTAGGATAAAAGGTCGACACAACATCGAGGGCCGAAGGGCCTGTGCTGTGCTGTACTGTTCTCTGTTCTATGTTCTTGACCTTGTCACAATGTCAACTGACAAAATGATCAATTGATTCTGGTGGCCATTGCCTGTACGATATTGGCTCCAAATGGTGAATTCTTACATTTACGTTAATACAAAACTGATGCTCCAACATGTCCCATACCTTAGCAGAGATTTTCGGATCCACTTGAGACAGGCTGGAAGTGTTGAGTGTATGCAGTCCCTTCTCTCACATGGCTACCTGTACTTGACTTGCTTATGTCACTCTCTAACGGCCAAATATAGAAGACATATTTGCATCCTTTGTTTAAAAACCCTAAATTTAGAAATGACATCTGCAGCATTCCGATTCATATTTGGGAATTTGATAGTCAGCAGCTGTACAGCTTAAAGGGGACATTATGTGTGCTGACAACTCACTCCTGTAATTCTTCAGCAAGAATACTTTACACCCAGAGACTCATGTCCTACTTATGGATTGGATTAAACTGCATCTCTGGCCAGTTCATTTGATGTCTTAGCATTCACTTACTTTGAGTCTACTTCGATGCTCACAACATCTCTGTCTTGCATCACCTTGCCTTGTTGCACACTGTCTCTCAGCCAGGGATACCAGTATTACCTGGCTGTTCAGTGCAGACACAAAGCCAGGAAGCCTGTGATATGTTGTCAGCAGCCAAACAGTCAGATCATGGGAGATAGTCAGGAGTTCCCAGTACAGTGAGTTAAATCAGAGTGGTGCTGGAAAAGCACAGCAGGTCAGGCAGCATTCCCAGTGACGGGCTTTTGCCCGAAACATCGATTTTCCTGCTCCTTGGATGCTGCCTGACCTGTTGTGCTTTTCCAGCGCCTCACAAATCTAAACTCTGGTTTCCAGCATCTGCAGTCCTCACTTTTGCCCAGTAAGTTAAATGCCAGGGGATTGGACATGGTCATTTAGCTGCTTGGGACAGTCAAAGGCAGGATCCTCTCATCAAAATGGATGAGGAGCTCATCTTGTCTCTTACTGCCCTCCTGGGGCTGTTTTCCTACTGGAATGAGAGAGAGAGAGAGATAGAGATAGAGATAGAGAGAGAGAGAGAGAGCGAGAGAGAGAGGCAGGTATTAAAAGAATTGAAAGTGGGTGACATTGCTGTTATTTTTGGTTCAGTCAGGGAATGAGTGAGTAGGCATTGCAGGTGACATGCAGGGTCAGTGTGGTGTTGGAAACTGAGGTGGGTGAGCCAAGGTGTTGCAAGCATTAGTGAGAATAGTAAGACATGGGCCTGGTGGGAGTTGGCTACAGTAGCAGAGACAAAGTGAGTGTGAGGTGTCAGAGAGAAGAAGGTGGCGGAGTGAGAAGCTAAATCAACTCTTTTTTCCCACAATGCTGTGCATTCCCCAGATGGTTGAGGCTGCACTGACTGAGGTGGTTACCTCAGACCATGGTCTGGTGCCGTACCATTTTCTGCTGGTCCTGGGGAACAGGATGCTGTCCTCTGTGTCAGCCTGTCTGCATGGGACCTCCAGACCCCTGCTCACAAAGTGGGCCACCAATTCTCCTTGTACGTCGTATTTGGGCCAAGTGTCAGACAATGCACAGAACAGCCCGTCATTGATGGTGCAGTTAAAGATTGCACCAGCACCGGGATACCGGTTCATTCTCTGATAACCCGGAAATAGCGAGTTGTTCTGGGTATGCCGAATGAGAGAGTTGGGCTAGAATTGGATGAGAAGTGCACCACAGGGCGTGTTGGGAGTTAATGAGGCAAGTATGGTATGGTGCAAAGAGAGATCTCGCTAGGCCTCATGGAGAGAAACCCTCCAGGAAACCCAACAAAAATGACGCTTATGCTAAAAGAAGTAAAATTTAGTCCATAGTTTTCGTTTTGAAATTATATGGAGTTGCGTTTTGGATTTTTAATCCTTGCTATTATTGTCACTATTAAATAGCCAACAAAGCTAAGATGGAACACATTTTTATTTAAAGATCTTATCAGGAATGAACAACTATTCCTACTTAACTGGATTCCCTATGATATTCAACGGTGCTGTTATCAGTTTTATACCAAACCTAGAGTTAGAGATTTTGTCTCCTAAATGGTTTTAAAACCAACATTCCAATTTTATCTAGGAGTATACGGTACTCCCCCTAGCGGTAACATTGACCACAAATGCAGCCCTTATCTGTAAGCCAGACTAAACATATGAGGGAGAAGGAATAAAGGGTTGATAAGTTTACATGAAGAAGGGCTAGAAGATAGTGGACCATAAACACTTGTTTAGTGCTCTGTATTTTGTGAAACTATATATCTGACAGCTGACATTTCACACGATCTGGTATATTTGGGTTGTAAGACAAGACTTCCAATTACCCTGATCCTGACACACGGCTCATCAGAAATACCTTCTCCTATTCTGAGGCAGAATAGTGGTGCTAGACCCATCAGCAGTTGAGGCAGTTCACCTGAAATGCCATGGGGCAAGTCAGAAGAAACGTATTGAGGGTATAGCAGCAATATCTGAGCTGATCTGTTCTCAACATGGAACCCAAAATTATGAAAGCTTTGCTACAACAGTAACAAGCAGCAACTAATTCTGACAAGGTGGAATGAGTTCATTGCTTCTTTATTTATCAGAGCACTGAGCATATGGGCACTTCCAGGTTTGCAGAAATCCCAATGGCAGACGGTACAACAACTGATTGCACATGACTCTGTGGGCCCAGTAGGTCAATAAGGTGATATACCAAGCACTACCACTCTGCAAGCGTCTAGTTGGTCTGTGACCACACCAAGAAGATCTCATTGGTGAATGCTTACTGTCCTGTTACAATGCATTCATACACCAACACACAGACGGACCTCTATCATTGCCCCATCACAAACAGTCAGAGACTAACTAAGGAGAGAAAGGACACCCACCCTGGAGCTCACCAACCATAGCCTCATCGATAATTAAAGAGGACAGGCGATCCAGTAGTCACGCAGCTGAATCCCATCTTCTAGCTCTTAACCCATATTCATAAATGCTGGAGCACGTCCAGTGCATAAATGTTGAATGGGTTTTCACTCCTCTGCCTACCTCCTAATGGCTCCCCTTTGTCAACTTTCCATTCTTGGACTGTGCACCCACAAGGCAGCCACAAGGAATGGCACAGTGCAGACAATTTGGCCTCTTGAATCAACAAACCACTGCTGGGCTGCTCTGAAGGAGATCTCCAATTTTTGGGAGAGCGTCTCATTAAGTTTGAGGTCTGCTACAGCATTCATGAACTTCTCATCACAAGGGAGCGCACTCTTTACTACCAGTTCTTCGGTGGTGACCTCAGGAATACAAGATGAGGATGAAGGGAGCAGGTAGGCTGGGGACCCATTGGTCTAAACAAACAAGAACAGCGGATGCTGGAAATCAGAAAAAAAATATCAGGAGTTGCTGGGAAATCTCAGCAGGTCTGGCAACATTAGCTTAGCATGGAGTACAGTCGGTTCACAGGGAAATGGACTGGCTGTGGGCAGCAGGTAAATTGAGTCGACCAATGTCATATTGATAGTTCACGATGAACAGGTTGAGTGCAAGTAAATGGGCAAAGGGAGAGTGTCCAAGTCGAGGGAGAGTGTTAGAGGCAGGTGAAGGGATATGTGAGAGGACACATGCCCAAAGAAGTGGCCGCGGAGGTGAAGATGGTGGAAGGAGAGTTCAATATCATGTCATGCCCAAGATACATTGAGGTAGAAGTCAAAAGGATAAAACTCAGACCTTTGATGAGTACAGATCCCCATTGTTCTAGACAACCTCCTTGTGACCAGGTACTTAGATTCTGGATCAGCTGTCATCTCATCCAAGTTGCTCCATGATTAGTATGCAATCCATCTACTCTGGGCCATCTCTTGCCCTGAACAAAAAAGTAATCAATTAGAAACAGCCCAAAACAACTTTACCTAACAGTACATATGTTCACCCTTATGAATTTCCTTTGTGCCTGTTTTGGGTGGGGTCTTTGCCAGTTTCAATTCTTCGACACAGCGATCCCAAGTGGCTACAATATGATTGGTGAAAGACTGTTGACATTCTCTGGGTTGGATCACAGATGCCCTTACAGGAAGACCTGATAGAGCTTTCAAAGTTTCAGTCCGTACTGGGTGGCTGAGATGTTACTACTAGGTGAATTGGCGACAGTAGCAACATAAAATGCTGTTATCTTGAGAGAGAATCAGAGTCACTAACATGCCCTGGGGTGGGAACCAAGCTCCTTCAAGCAGCCATGATAACTGGCAGTCTGAGTCTGCAAGGTGTTTAGCTGGGCCTACAGAGCACCACCAAGCTGATACGTAATTGAGATTGTATGGCAAGAAATGCTAATTTCATGACCTCAGTACCAAATTTCACTGCAGAGTTGAAATATTACAGCTTCTGTCTCCACTATGTTGTAACTCAGGAATGGTCTACCAGATGCTTTATCACATCTGGGTCTCCAAGAGAAGTGTCTGTCATGGAACTGGTCATCACTTCCACGTTGGAAAGGAGGGGCACCATAGTCTACACTTGTACTGAGTCGGAATTGAAGTTGCTTCTGACAAGAGGTTATCCAGCCGACATGCCAACGCCGAACGCACTTTTCAGCGCAAGCCCTTCGGAGTTCACTATATGCTATGCAGACAAAATCCCCATATAAATGCTCTACAGCAGAACCTGTCTGTCACTCTGCCCTGTCGTAATCTGTCTTTCCTCACAAGGCTGGCTGTGGCTGCTCGGTGAGTCATTCTGTGCTGATCCTTATATAACTGTAAAAGGTATGTGCAGTGCCAGTATCTGTGACTGTCAGTTCATGTGAAAGTGTTTTGTCTGCAGAGGTCTGGTATAGTACTGCCATTACCTTTCAGTATGAGTCTTAGTTGGACAGTCAGAGTGTGTACCTTCTTATTTATACTGAATGGAATGTGAACATTATTGGCAAGACCCAGTTTGTAGTTCATGGCTTATTGCCCTTGGTGGTGGTGACCCATGTCTTGAACCCATATAGTGTAGGTGCTCCCACAATGCTGTTAGGAAGGGGGATGAATGGCTAACAATCAGGGCTCTGGGTACTTCTTGTCTGGGGTCATCCAATTAGATCATTCGAGAGGGTGGGCTGTGGTGAGTTTGTCGGCTCTGATGTAGAAACGGAGAGGAAAAGTGACTGGAGGCTTTGAGGGGCTTTGCTGCCAATGGAAACAACCTCAGCAAATTATTCTTTGGGAATGGGGACTGCAAGGTAGGGCAAATGGGGGATCAGAATTGTGAAGGGGAGCAACAGTATCTGCATGGGGAGGAATATATGGGGTTGGTTCATGGTCAGGAATACCCCAGCCTCAAGGAACACTCATTGTCAGCTTCCATCCTGCTTGAAATCAAAAGTGTGCGTTGGGGAAGAAGTTAGCTTTGACCACTCCTGGAGTGGCAGGCTACCTAACTCAAACTGTGAAGGCGGCATCTGCAGGATGCACCAATATTGAATTTGGAAGATCTTGCAAAGGCATTAATAAAAATACTGCTCCAGTGCTGTACTCTATCCACATGTCTCAAGCATATCAGAACATAGGAATCACATTACCTGATAAATCATAATTTTAGTCTCAGTTTTGAGGTGCTGCTTTTGCTCAGTGGCTGCGCTGGAACATTATAGGCAAGAGTGGGTTCCTAAGATATGAAAAGGCATCTATGTTTTCCAGGATCTCACTGTTGACTATAATCGACTGGGGCCAGTCGTTGTCATGTGGTGAGAGTTGGTTGGAAATAGAATTTGTTTTCTGGCTACTTAGTAAAAAACTAATGTTTTCATAATCTTTCGACAAAGAGTTGACAATGATTGGAGGCCAGTTTCTAAGTGAACGCACACACAAGTGTCATCAGCCCAATGAAACTTTAAGACTGTTGTTGGAGTGGCTTTGGTTTCTATTGAAGGTGGCATAGACAAACATTTTCCAACTGTTTGCAAATTTTTTTTTAGATTAGATTAGACTTACAGTGTGGAAACAGGCCCTTCGGCCCAACAAGTCCACACCGACCCGCCGAAGCGCAACCCACCCATACCCCTACATTTATCCCTTACCTAACACTACGGGCAATTTAGCTTGGCCAATTCACCTGACCCGCACATCTTTGGACTGTGGGAGGAAACCGGAGCACCCGGAGGAAACCCACGCAGACACGGGGAGAACGTGCAAACTCCACACAGTCAGTCGCCTGAGTCGGGAATTGAACCCGGGTCTACAGGCGCTGTGAGGCAGCAGTGCTAACCACTGTGCCACCGTGCCGCCCACAAATTACCTCAACACTCTGAGGTGAAGTGCATGATTACATTGAGGAAAGTGGAGAAGAGGATTGGGGGCATGATGCTGCCATATTTGAGCCGGTTGTCAGTGTGGTAGTACATGTTCTGGTTCCATTAGTAAAATCAATCATTCACTATCTCCAATTCCATCTTCCTTCCCCAGTGACTCACACAGAAACAGATTCAAGCCCTGCAATGTGGATCAGCTGGATTTCCCAACCTTTTCGTCGTATCGAAACTCTTTTGGAAAAAGGAAACATGCATTGAAAAATATAGATAGATCCTTCTGTATTGGGAACAATTAAAGAAAAACTTAAGGAGACGACAATGTGGATGCGCCAGTGTTGGACTGCGGTGAACAAAGCCAGAAGACACACATGCCAGGTTATAGTCCAACAGGTTTATTTGAAATCACAAGTTTTCAAAGCACTGGTCCTTTGTCCAGTGAAATGAAGAACAATAACAATGGATTTCTTTCACAATATTGTTCCCTCTACCGGGATATCTGAACTTGAAGCATTATCTACAGCACAATTCATTGAACTAATATAAAAGAAGATACAAGTTATTGGAAAGGATTGAATGATTTTCCTTCAGAGACTGTGACTGGAAGAGTGAGAAAAAGGAACCCATGATTGAAGGAGCTGGAACAGTAACATTAGAGATAGAACCCATCATTGGAGGAGTTAGAGTGGCAATATTAGAGACAGAACCTGGAGGAGCAACTCCTCCCAGATTCTGACTCCACTATGATTGCAGCATTTCTAATCAATAAGATTGTTCAGCCCTGGGCCCATGTAGGAGACATAGCACAAAGAAATAAAAGGGGAGACCTTCCTTGATTTGTTTTTATCTTCATCCATTTTTGGGCCTTGAGTGAAGTGCAGAGGGGAAGTTCCCTCACCATGCCGAGGTATTTTGAGCCCTATTTTGAGTGCAATATGTGAGTTGATATTTCTGTGCTGTACAGAGGGAATGCCATATTGTTGGGAATGCTTCCCATTGGAAAAGGCATTTCGGATCTTATGCAGACTTAGCATGTTGGTTGAATTCCCATGTCTCTTTTTTTCAAGGAACCATATGATGGTTTCACTGTGTTCTGGCCAATATTTATCTTTTCGCCAGTATGAACTGCATGTTAATTATTATCCAGTATAAACTGCATGATAATTATCATTAATTTGTCGTCTATGGAACATTGCCATGTGCAAATCTGTTGCAACATTTGCTTCCAAAGTAATAATCAGGACAACGTATGAAAATAAATGAATTGACCATGAAGCATTTTGAGAGTTTTTAATGTGGTATACAAACACGGATTGCCCAGGAGTGAGATTTCAGATGGAAGCTTACAAAGAGCTGATGATCCCCATTCCCAAACTTGGAGCATGTCCCTCATGTAACCAGGATGCCCTCAGCCGATTTTAAGGCTGTAAATTTGCTTTGGATCAGTGTGAGTGTTCTGCTGGTGAATGAGATGAGCGATGCTCATGGCATGAATTGCAGACAATCCCCATTGATGTTGGATGCTGGGAAATTGGCTAAATTTAAGGAGGAAATAGATTTTTAATGAGTAATGGATTGAGGGGTTCTGGAGAGTAGGCAGGACATTGGAGGGATGAGCAAGCTCAGGTGGCTGAATTGCTTATTTCTGCTCCTAATTCTTATGTTGGTATGATTAACGTTGGAGAGGATGGTGAGGCAAGTGGTGTGTGTTAGTCCCATGATGCCATGCTGACAGGACTTGACAAGGGCAATGTAGGGTCAGATTTCGGGGAAACACAAGAGGGGTATAGTGCTGTGGTGGGTCGTGCCTCTGTTGGGCAAAGGGTGCCCTACCAGAGTTCAACTGGCAACCTTGCTTCGTGGCATACTTTGTCACAGGTAAAATACCAGCTAGGTAGTTCTCCCCCTCTATCATGCTATTACTGACCCATCCTCTTGCTTCCCAGCCTTGACCCAAGGGTGGGATATAAGATTCCACCTGAGGACACACTTGGAGATGCGAAGGATAGCGGACATTCGGAACTCTGACCCGGAAATTACAATTACTAAATATAAATCAGTTTTGATTACTGCTAACCAAAAAGTATTAAGGGATATCAGATAAAGGTGAGCAGATGGAGTTAGTTTGCCCACCAGTTTTGATGTCATTGAAGAGGCTCTTGTTCCATTGTGTATTTCTGGGATGCCAATGGATGAGCTGTAAGGCAATGTCAGGGCTATGCGCAGAAAACAGGAAATCCGAAACAAATTGGCTGGCGACATTTATGAAATCTAAGCCTTATTTCAAAATGTTACATACTTGATTTTAATGTTAAAATGTGTAATTTCTAGCCGGTTGTTCTCAACGTTGTAGATTCCTCCAGTTGTTCTCAATGCTGTAAGATGGTGTTGTACCTGATTATCAGCAGTTACCAAACAAAGTCCATTTCCATCCACTGGGGAGATGCTGTGGTGTATTAGCAGAATGGAGTTAAAAACCTCGATCACTGTCAGAAATCGCAGGAATCGATCTCATCAGGTTAACCAGATAGACCATCAATCAATTTTTAATGTAAATTAAAATTAAAAATGAACTTGCATGTTTCCACTACCTATGGCTTTATTCTTGTTATTTGAACCAATTAGACAGTTAGAATGTTTTTTATATAAAGATGGATTTCTGTTTAAAATGCCAGTGAAGCACAGTGACAGGATTTCAAATCCCCACCAATGCAGGTTATTAACATTTGGTTCTTACAGTAGTTTGCTTAAACTGAGACAATTCAGAAAACTGAATAATGTAAAAACCAGATTCACTTCCAATGAGTGACTATTCATTATTGTTATTTACTCAACACTCAGAAATGGAATAAATAGAATGATATTTCATTGGAGACCCTGTTAAACATAGAAATTATTCACGTCTGTGTATTTTAGGGGCTGACTAATTCAAGCACTCAGTCATTCACATTACTCAAGAATGCTAGTAATGTACTTTTGGTATTTTTAGGTCCACAGAGCTACCCCTCAATTCTATATTTAACAGATTACGATTGAGCATTCTACCTTTGCCACAAGTGTGTTTTTTTTGGGCAAGGAGAGTTAAATTACATGTCCATGAAGTTTATTTTTTTGTGCATTATACAGTGTTTTTTATGGCACACTATTGTGAGTGGGAGTTGGAAAATTTATTAGTGGCATGTAAGCATGCTTGGTGATGCCAGTGAGGGGGGGCACAATGTGCGTGAGTCATGAATTAAGTCAGAGTAGTTGCAATGTTGGTGGCAGTTGGACCTTACTGAACAAACATCTATTAACACCAAGAATGTATTTGGGGTTGAAACCTGGAGATTTTGCAGCACGTTGTGTTGGTGATCAGTGGCTAATAAGTGCCAAAATTTTCTGTGTTGTTTAGAATACTCATTAGAAGATTAGGTGCCCAAAGTTTTTGTGAGGGTTTTTAATTGTGGTCTGATCTAGATTGGTATAATTACAATAATTTGAATGTACAGTCTGGTGCCACGTTATATGCATTTTTAGATTAATTTCTTTAAATTAAATCAAAACTTTTAGTAATTGATTGACAAGTGCACCCAAACAGTAGATATTATTTTATCATGTTCATATTTTATGGTCCGGTTTTTCTACATGATTAATGCCTACATGTATTGCATACATTTGAAATTAAAACAGACTTTTAAACGTTGTGCTTTTTGTAACAGGACCATGAAAGATTTGCCCACAGTTTTTACAAACTAATGAAGACTATCTAATGAAGACAATCAGTTTGTGCATACCTGTCTGTTCACATGTGCGGGAGTGCATAAGTATAATTATAGATATGTCACATGTTGATAATATAAAGCATGTGCAAAAGTTTTATTTTCAAGATGCTACTAAAATAAATGAGATTATATTTTAAAAAAAATTAAAACAGATTTCAGTTCTTTTTATTATGAAGGGTACAAGGTTTCATTGACTGCCTTCAAATGAATTATTGTCTTTTTCTCATGTTCAAATGCTTTTTGGTTCATTCACGTGTTTATGGCAGCCACACCATTATGGCAATCAGGTGCTTTTACCCAACTTCACTTAAGAACCACTCTGTCATTTGGTCAAAACACTAGGCAAATGAAGAATTTGCAGTTAGGTCAAAGCTACACTGCAATGTACATCCATGTCACCGCCACGACAACGGCAAACTGAAATCTACTCAGAAGCTCAATAGCAGAATGCTGGAGGATCATGATTGACACAACAAGGGCCTGAGGAAAATCTGCTACCTGTTATCTTTCTTATTTCTCATTATCTTATTGAAGCAATGAAAATTTTGTTACTCGGTCCAGCAATCATTAAACTACATGAGCGTACATTTACGAAAACGCAGTTATAGAAGTTTTTTCTAAATCCAACAGCTCCTGTTGCCAATAAAAAGTCAAATTAACACATAAAAACAGTTGTTTTGGTAAAGAGACACATTCCGTAATAATCAATTGAGGAAAGAAGCATGGTAAATAAATAAAAGTCGGAATTTGCTGTTGCTGTGTCCATTTTCCAGGATCAGAACACGTCTAAGATTCCGAAATGACCTGATTGACCACTCATTATATTTTGAAGTGATATGCTCGTTATATTTGCTGGGGTTACTTCAGGGTTATCTAGGGCACATGCTAGAGGTATACAGATTGCTGATTAAAATATTTATGGAATAATTATGGGATTCTTTGTGATATTGGCTTTCCTTATTTGCCATGTGTTCAACTTATCAAAATGAAAGCAGAAAAGCCTCTTCATCTAAACTATTGAAAGGGCTGAGCCATTTAGACAGCTAGTTGTTCATCTGGCATTTGTACTTTGACGATGTTCCTTATAATCAAGATGCAATTATATAATTTATATAGTTGAAAATTGGTTGTTCCTTCATTTTTACAGAAAAACATTGAGATACATTTCCACTTTTCATGATGGCAGAGGGAACATAATTCAGTCCTTTACTTCCCCTCACAACTGATGTTGCAGTGGTCATGTTTGGCGTAAACGAGCCTTTGTTGCATTTTACAGAAACAGTCCCAATTCCCCCTCTTTTGCCAATTACAACAGGATAATCCAGCAGCAATTGAGCAAGGTTATGGACTTCTCACATGTAATAAAAGTCGTTGCTCAGACTGTAAACTTGCTAGAAGTAGGAGCCCTTCAACACCAATTGTTTAATTCCTCATTTGACAAACGTGACGCTGCCTGGAGTGAATTAATCCTCCAGGTTGATGTCGGGTGGTTAATTAAAGGGAAGGTCCAGCAAAGATTTTTAGAGCTGATGCCTGAAATTGGCATTTTACTTGAATCAAGGAGTGAAGAGTGTTGTGGGCACTCAGGCAAGGCTCAACTTTTGGAACCTTAGACATAGCATCAATACTGAAGGAGCTGAACAATAAAATGCACGAAAAAGACAGAGCTTTAGCACATATGATCAATGCTGTGGATGTATTCAAATTGGAACTGGGCCTGTTATCCTTTCACTTAAAGAAATAAAATACTGTGACACTTCTTGAGTCTGGACGAAATGGTAGACACAAAATCAAGCACAAAGGAAAATGGTACCACCCAGAAATCTTCTGCGCAGTAAGTTAGCAGAGGAATTCAACAGGTGATTTCAGGAATTAAATGTGATGGACCAAACCATTATGCTTGTCTCAAATTCAGTCCAGACGTTGATGGGTTGGCTACCATCAGGTGTTTGATTTACAAAGCTGTTGATATGGAGACAATTACTATGTAAAATGGTACTGGGATGAAAGTCAGAACACAGGACAGTGATTTCTAATGAGAAAAATGCCCACTTCTATTATTCTATGCCTTTAATATGAACGTTTACTTTGGCTTCACGTACCTCCAGTGACATAGCATTCTTCAAAGGAAGGTAATAAAGTTGAAGTATTGCAGCTGTCTCACAAATACACATTTGATGGACTAGATGTGACGAGGAACTTCAAACAGCAATCCAGACTTTAAGGCACTAGCAGATAATGTGAACCTACCAGTTTCACAGATGACCTTCAGGGAAGGAAATCTGCCATCCTCACTTGGTCTGGACTATATGTGACCCCTGACCCGCAGCCATGTGGTTGACTCTCAATTATCCTCTGAAATGGCCTAGCAAGCCACTCAGTTGTATCAATCACTTCAAAGTCTCAAGAAATGAACCAGATAGACCACCTGGCATCAACCCAGGCACCAGAAATGACAATAACAAAAACAACCTGTTGACCCTGTAGAATCCTCCATACTAACATCTGGGGTATGGTGTCAGTATTGGGAGTCTAGTCAAGCAGTCTAGTCAGGCAACAGCCTGACATAGTGATACTCATGGAATGACACCTTGCAAGACCCAGCCACAATTCAGCAGACCCAGCAGAGGTGATGGCACAGTGGCATATAGTGAGAAAGGAGTTAAGGAAGTCCTCAACATTGAATCCAGGTCCCATGACGTGTCATGGCATCAGGTCACGGAAACCCCCTGCTGATTATCACTTACCGTGCTCCCTCTGTGGATGAATCAGTACTCCTCTGAGTTGAACAACACTTGGAGGAAGCACTGAGGGTGCAAGGCTGCAGAATGTACTCTGGGTCAGGAATTTCAATGTCCATCACCAAGAGTGGCCTGGCAGCAGCATGATGAGAGCTATTTGGGTCCTAAATGAACATAGCTGCTGGCCTGGGTCTGGTGAGGGAACAAACCACAGGGAAAAACATACTTGGCCTCAGCCTAACAATCGCTGGCTGCAGAGGTATCTGTCCATGACAGTATCCTAAAAGAGACCACTGCATAGTCCAGGTGCAGACAAAGTTCCCACCTTGACATTGAGAATACCTTCCATTGTGTTGTGTGGCACTATCACCGTGCTAAATGAGACAGTTATTAAACAGGCTACAGAACATGGTCATGTCAGGGAGGTGTAAGTGAATGTCCTCAGAGACTGGCTGGAAGTCAAAGTGACAGAAAGTCTGATCAATGCCTGTCAGTCTGGCTGTAATTGGTTCCCCCTGAACCTTTGTGATCTCTTTGATCCTAGTTTTCACTGTTATAGAGTCATAGAGATGTACAGCACAGAAACAGACTCTTCAGTTCAACTCGTCCAAGCGGACCAGATATCTTAAACCAATCCAGTCCCATTTGCCAGCACTTGGCCTAAATCTCTCTATTCCCTTCCTATTCATATACCCATCCAGATGCCTTTTAAATGCTGTAGTTGTATCAGCCTCCACCATTTCCTCTGGCAGCTCATTCCATACACGTACCACCCTCTGTGTGAAAAAGTTGCCCCTTAGGTCTCTTTTATATCTTTCCCCTTTCACTCTAAACCTATGCCCTCTAGTTCTGGACTCGTCCACCCCCAGGGAAAAGACCATGTCTATTTGTCCTATCCTCGCTCCTCATGATTTTATAAACCTCTGTGAGGTCGCCCCTCAGCCTCCGACGCTTTCCAATTCCCGATGGGAAAGCCAGAACAATAATATGGTGGCTGCAGCTCTGCAGCATCATCTCCCGGCATCCGTCCTCACCAGTATCCCCAAACATCTCAGAGCACACTGTAAAGGCACTAATCTGCCTGCACTCTGTGACTAAGGTCTGGCCCCACCACAACGCCATGGCATACCTCAGGCTAACATTCCACAGAATTCAGCACGTCAATGCTGAACTTTGAAGCTCAATGATGTTTTACATTGTGTGTCGCTGTAGGGCATGAAGGCCCAGGCATCCTTCTCATGTATCGGAACAGGATGCACCTCAGGTTATCTGAGCTTCTTTTCTTAGTGTTCCCTCACCTTATGCTTGCTTGGATACTCACGGCATCTCTGCCTTGACTTTAGTGCCAACAGATTATTTAGCCGTATAATGTTTACCAGCAATGATCAGTCTAGGAGGGTGGATGTGTTGCCAAATAGCGACATCAATGCCACATCGACAGCATGGTATGACCTTTCACCAACTGGCCATTCCTGAGGTCCAGTTCATGGTCCAGTTAAGGAACTATTGTGTCCTCAGTCAGGAAAGGTGTAACAAGTGTGTGAGTAGGAAGCAGAGAAGGCAGTGAAGGTTAGCTGTTTGGAGGAATGGGTAGGTAATAACCATTTACAGGCGATGCTGCATGCAATTTTGAGTGGTAGACGATCAGCCTTAGTGGGAGATGGGTGTTACGGAAGAGTTTGTCTGAATGCGGGGAAGCAGAGAAAAGATGGCATGTGCCCTTGGAGTGCAACTGTCAGCAACATTTAATAACACAGTTACCATGATGTATTTGTTTCGACTGGATGGTTGCTTCAGACCAGACTAGCAACGTTTCAAATAATGTTTGCTTAACTGTGATGCCCATTGTGTGAATGCCATAAGATTTCAGCTCTTGTGTCGCTGCTGAACACAAAATTGTAGCCTTGGTGTGGAGGTACCGGTGTTGGACTGGGGTGGACAAAATTAAAAGTCATATAACACCAGGTTATAGTCCAACTGGTTTATTTGGAAGTACTTCCAAATCACCTGATGGTTGATAACCTGGTGTTGTGTTATTTTTAACTGTGAGCGTAAGATTGAATGAGATGATTACAGCACTGGAGAGATGTATACTTAATGAGGTGAGTAGCAGAGAACTGAGTGAGAAACATTCCCAGGGTCATAGAGGGGAAACCTCTGTGAAACTCTATGAAATTGACACTTCACCAAAATATGGGCAAATTCAAGCCAAAACTATTCAAATAGAGCACAGACAGGATGGATTGATTTCATGAATATGATAAAGGAGGGGATAGCTAGTCCAATCAGAGTCAAGAGAGTGGCGCTGCAAAAGCACAGCATGTCAGGCAGCATCCAAGGAGCAGGAGAATCGACGTTTTGGGGCAGTGGCCCTTCTTTAGGAAGGTCCAATCAGATCACCCGAGGACATATGCTTACCCAGATTTTATATGACTGCCTTGACAATTGACCCCATGTGGTTAAGCTGCCAACAGAACTCAGAAATGATGGCCTTGGTTCGGCACAGTGGCTCAGTGGTTAGCACTGCTGCCTCACAGCGCCAGGGACCCAGGTTCAATTCCTGCCTTGGGCAACTGTCTGTGTGAAGTTTGCACATTCTCCCTGTGTTTGCATGGGTTTCCTCCGGGTGCTCTGGTTTCCTCCCACAGTCCAAAGTGTGCAGGTCAGGGTGAATTGACCATTCTAAACTGCCCGTAGTGTTGGGTGGATTAGTCAGGGGTAAATGTAGGGGAATGGGTCTGGGTGGGTTACTCTTCGGAGGGTCGGTGTGGACTTGTTGGGCCGAAGGGCCTATTTCCACGCTGTAGGGAATCTAATCTAATCAATGAATCTGGATTGACCTTGTACTTCTCTTTGAAATACTAATCTCAAAACCATATCAGTGGCTAAAACAGATGAGCCTGACAGTGTTGATAAACCCAGAGTTTACTCCATTGGAACTCTTTAATATGCTAACAGGCAAGTCATAAGCTGAGGACACGGAATTGCTGCATGATTTAAGATGTACATTAAAAGTTGGAGGAAGCGGTTGTGTCAATGATTGTCATGTGACCTTTGTACTCTATCAATTGTGTGTTTCAAGATGGAGGTAACTATGAGCAGGCCTGATTATTCTCATGGATCAGAACAGACTTCCTTGAGTGATCATCGGAATGAGTACTGCTTGAAGTTAAGGAAAGTTACAAGGAACAGTATATGTGGGTACTTGTTTAAATTTAAGATGGTAATTGATGTGTACATACTATCCTTGACATGATAAACAGGTACAGAAATACTAGGAGAAAATGAGGACTGCAGATGCTGGAGATCAGAGTCGAGAGTGTGGTGCTGGAAAAGCACAGCAGGTCAGGCAGCATCCGAGGAGCAGGAGAATCAACATTTCGGACAAAAGCCCTTCATCAGAATACTGAATGGTACTTAGTGTAAGCTTTGATCATTTTCTACAAAATTTTACATTTTACATCTCCTTTTGCTGTGGGTTCAGCTTGAACTCTGGAAAAAAGAGGAAAAGTACAGGATCATGAACCTACAATGCAGTGATTTTTTGCTAATTTGATGATAGGAGAAAGTTTGGCAACTATTTCTGAACCATTCACTGCAAGAAAATTAAATGTAGTACTGTTAACATCTCGAATCTGGAAAAGCCAGGTAATATTTGCCCAAAATTTTTCAAAGCACTGGGAACCAAAAGGAAGAGCAAATTGATCTCCTTTCTCTCCAAATTACTGGCAATTGATAATAGACAATTCTCTCAAACAGGAAAAGGGCTAAAAGAATTGCCTTCCTGAAGATGGGAAGAACATTTGCGAGGTTTCTGGCTAATCCACCAATCCATCTGGTCCACTTCATCTCCCAACTTTGAATTGATTTTGAGTGGCTGGCGAGACTATTATGTAATGGACCATATATCAATAACTAAGCTGCAACCAAAATTAAGCTAGCTATCTCTAAGGAGTGAATGGACATCAGAACTATCCATAATTGTTGCAATCAAGTGGCAGCATTAGCATGACACATTGAAGGAGGCTTCCCAGTAGCACTTCTAGATGGCTAAGGCATTTCCGGATCTGACAGCAGCATTTGACACAGTACAGAAACCCAAACTGCTTCATAAAGCTCACTGCCACTTGAAAAGCATTGACCCATTTTCTCAACTCTATGCGCAGGAATTGTTACTTCTTTCTGTTCACTGGCATCGAGAGGAGATATAGAACACTTCACAATGAACTCACAAAAGATTTTGTCCTGACACCCTTGTTGTTCGATGTTTAGCGCAGTGATCATCCCACAAGACCATACGTGTTGATAGTATTACAATGGCCTCACAAATCCAGAATCTGTCCAATATCAAGAAGCCCGTTGACCAATCACGAACAGTAAATGGAAGCATACTTCTGACATTCCACCTCAAAATATGTCAAGCAAATTGAGCAGTGAAAATCTCCTCTCGTTGGGTAGAGGACAAACACCACTTCTATTGAGCTAAATGACTGGTATATAATCAATTGCATAGTAGCCTATCCAGCAGGTCAAAGCAAGTTGCAAAGATGATAGCACCCCTAAAACTTGGGGAAGAAAATATAAAGTGGAATCAACTTGATCCAGAAACTTGTTGGGTAAACACGAGCAGCAGATGTTTAAATTCTTCCTCCAGCCACCATCTCCTTAGTCTACTGTACTGTGGAGAACTTCCCTTAGAATAGCTATCACTTCACCTGTCAAAAATCCATTTTAAATTCAGATTATCTTTACTAGAGTATTGTTGACAGTTTATCTTTATAGACCGCAATGTTCCTCTTTCTCTGCTTGTAAGCATCATACTATCACACCTACGGGGCAAATATACAGTCTCTGGAGATTATAATTGTAACATTATCAAAGACTTGTCCATCCAGACTGAGTTGACCAATCTACCAGCAATCTTTCCCAACTATACAAGTCACTTTACATAAAGCTTTTCAGTGACCTTCCATCTTCCTTGATGACTGACATCATAATATTAGGAATTACTTCAATGTACTATCTGGATTCCTTAGAGAAGGACTCCCTGAAAAAACTTGATTGACCAAACCTTTCTTTTTGTTCATTGATGAGGGCATCACTGGTTTGGCCAGCATTTATTGCCTAGTCCGGTGAATAGTTAAATAAGTGCTATGGATCTGAAGTCACATGTAGGCCAGACCAAGTAAGGATGGCAGTGTCCTTCCCTAAAGGATATTAGTGAACCAGATGGGTTTTTCCTGATAATTATTAGATTCTTAATTCCAAATTTGTATTGAATTTAAATTCAACCATCTGCCATGGCAGGAATTGAACTACAGTCCCCAGAGCATTACTAGGATCTCTGGATTAACAGTTGAGAGTGTGTTGCTGGAAAAGCACAGCAGGACATCCTTCACCTGGCCTGAAACGTCAATTTCTCTGCTCCTCGGGTGCTGCCTGACCTGCTGCGCTTTTCCAGCAACACACTATCCACTCTGATCTCCAGCATCTGCAGCCCTCACTGTCTCTCTGGATTGACAGTCCAGCGATGATATCACAAGGCCATTGCCTCCTTCCAAATGGTGCACAGCTATCACCCTCAGAACCACTCATGATAAATCCTGCCCCTTTTACAACAGATAGAAGATTAAAGCATTTTCATTGTGACAACGTAGAGTTGCAAATCAGACCCTAAATACTTTGTCAAACAATGTCATCAGTATAAATTCAGATTGAAAATGTGTTGCTGGTTAAAGCACAGCAGGTTAGGCAGCATCCAAGGAATAGGAAATTCGACGTTTCGGGCATAAGCCCTTCATCAGGAATGCAGAGGCAATCTCCCAGATACCCATAGAAACTTTGACCTGCATTTCTGACCAAGGTATTGATAGTCAATCTAGTTTTTCTGCAATCACATCTAAAGTGAAGAATATTTGGGCCATTTTTGGGCTAAAATCTGACTGAGACCTAATTCTAACATTTGGGAACTTTTTTTTTCCTGGTTGAACAGTGTTTTAGGCTTCCTCCTAAACATTTTACTGTCTAATTCGCTTCCTGATCAATCATTGATTTTAAATTTTCTGCCCTTGCCTCACTTAATCTCTTCCAGGTTTACCATTACACTTTGCTCCAGCCCCACTGCAGATATCTGCACACCACTAATCCTGGGCTCTTCAGCATCCCTGATTTTAATCACCCTGATACTGGTGGCTGTGCTTTCAACTGTGTGGGAGTCCAAAGTTTGGAACTTCCTCCCCAATTCTTTCCACTTCTTTATCTCCTCTCTTCCTTTTCCTCTTTGAAAATTTACCTATTTCTTTGATCAACCTGTTAGTTATCTGCCCAGCGCCATTCACGGGACTCCCTATCTACCTTGTTTTATAACACTTCAGTGAAGCATGTTGGGGTATTTTATTACTTTAAAAGTGCTATATAAATTGTATAACAAGGAGGCAATGGTGTAGTTATAATGACACTACAGTAATAATCCAAACTAATCTTCTGAAGAGCTAGTTCAAATCCCACCTTGGAAGATAATGGAACTTTGAATTCATAGGATCTCTACTGTGGGGAAACAGGGCCTTCAGTCCAACAAATCCACACAGACCCTCTGAAGAGTAACCCACCCAGACCCATTCCTCTACATTTACCTCTAACTAACGCACCTAATCTAAACATCCCTGGACACTTTGGGCAATTTAGCATGGCCAACTCACCTAACCTGCACGTTTTTAGACTGTGGGAGGAAACTGGAGCACCCGGAGGAAACCCATGCAGACACAGGGAGAATGTGCAAATTCCACACAGATGGTTGCCCGAGGCTGGAATCGAACCTGGGTCCTTGCTACCGTGAGGCAGCAGTGCTAGCCACTGTGCCACCTCATTCAATTAAAAGAAATCTGGACAAGAAAAACGATGGTGTCATGGCAATGATGTAAGCACTGTTGATAGTTGTAGTCCATCTGGGTCACTAATGTTCTTCTGGAAGGAAATCTGCCATCCTTACCTGGTCTGGCCTACATGTAACTCTAGATCCACAGCAAAGTCGTTGACTCTCAACTGCCCGCTGGGGAATTAGGGATGGACAGTAAATATGGTCCTTGTGAATATATGTTGCTGCTGTTAAGATACAGATAAGTTTGCACAGAAAAAGAACATGAGGGAGAACTTTGATGTCTGTCACTGAGCCGGTGGTTCAGAGAAGCTGGTTGTGGGATTCACATTCTGAATAGCTGTCCTCCTTTTTCCAAAGTGTTTCTGATACCTTCACATTTTCAGCAGCTGAAATGGAAGAATGGTTCAAGTGATAACCTTGAATGTATAGGAGGAAGAACGAAAGGGTTGGATTCAATTTTCATGGACAGCGTTTGCAGTGGAGAAAAGTAAGAAGGATAAATGCATGTCTGATGGGAAGAAAGTCCTTCAGCATTGCCAGTCATCATAGCCATTGTCTCCCTGCCTTTGTGGGTGATGATCTTCACATTAGCTTAGCTTTCTCCATTGACAAGCTCCAGGGGCTGTTGTACATGGCCTTGTCCTACACAATAGAAAGGAGTGTTTTAATGGCATCTTTATGAGGTGTCCATCGACAATGCCTATCATGGTAGAATCATTGGTATAACTGGTATGCAATATGTGACTATGTGGAGAATTAAGTGTCGCAATGGTGGTGGGTGTGAAAATATCAGAAGCTAGAGACATAGTGAAATCTGGTGATTTGATTTTGAAAGAGGGAAGGAAAGTGAGGGAGTGGAGTCATGTGACCTGAAGGGTGAGACTATGAGAGGGATATTCCTACTTCAATCACACGAGTTAGGTCACTGAATGTTATTCACCATGTTCTGGGCACTAGCCCCCATTACTGATCTTTGTTGGTGAATGTACTTTCTTGAGGCTAGTCTGGTTGTGGGACATTCTGGTTGTGCCAAAGCCTGGAACATTCTTCCAAAGCAACGCTGGAGAACATAAGAGACTGATTCACAAGTCTTTGAATGACATTTCTCCTTTAGAATGATTCCTGCCATCAACAACCAGTTCTGAAGTGGAGTCATACTGGACTCAAAACAACAATGCTGTTTCTGTCTCCACCAATGCTGCCAAATGCTGCTAGGCTTCTCCAGCATCCTCTGTGTTCAATTTAGAGCAAAACATCTGCAATCTGTCATTAAGTTGGATCAAGTGATTTTTTTTCCAACATCCCTCCAAACAAATGACCCATCCTAAATCTTAAGGATGGTGATCTTGAACATAGAAGGGGGAGTGCCCACATGTCCCAGCCAGTGATGCCTGATCCCATGAATTAATGTTGTACTGAGTACAACCTAGCTCTCAATGCTGGCAAAACCAAGGAACTCATTGTTGACTTTCGGCAGGATATTTCTCATGCCCTCCCCAAAACATTAACAGCACAGAGGTGGAACGAGTGGAGAGTGTCAAGCTCCTGGGAGTGGTCATCCACAACAAGCTTTCTTGGACTCTTCATGTGGATGCACTGGTTACAAAGGCCCAGCAACGTCTCTTCATCCACAGGCAGCTGAGGAAATTTGCCATGATGGCGAATACCCTTGCCAACTTTTATAGGTGTGCCATTGAGAGCATTCTGTCTGGATGTATCACTACCTGGAAAGGCAACTGTACAGTTCAAGATCGGAGATGGTTACAGAGAGTGGTGTACTCAGTCCAGACAATCACAAAGGTCACCTTCCCATTGAGAGATTCCATCTACCAGCCTGTTGTCATTGAAAGGCTGCCAGCATTCTCAAAGATCCATCCCACCCTGGCAATGTTTTTCTACAACCTCTACCATCGGGGAGAAGGTGCAGAAGCCTGAACACATGCACCAGCTGTTTTCGCAACAGTTTCTACCCTACTGTTGTTAGAATACTGAATGGGCTCACAAACCCTTAACATGTTCCTGTACCTGTGTTTGTGTTTTTGCTGCTGTTTACCTATTATTTACTTAACTCTGTGATCTGCCTGTATTGCTCACAAGACAATGCTTTTCCCTGTGCCTCAGTACCGGTGACAATAAATTCAACTCAATTCAATTCAATTCAATTCAATTCAATAATTGAAAGAAGCACTCTCCTTCTTTCTGAATCCTTTACCCACTCCCACCCTGTACACCAGTCTGAGCATCACATTGCAACTTGTACCTGAATGGTCCATGATCCTGGCCTCCAGCCAGCCACGGGGCTGGGCGGGAATACCCCTGCAGGGTATTGATTTGAGGGAAGGTCACCAGGTGCCCCACAATGCCTTAGTTTTGTGTGGTTCACAGGCCTTCCCTGAAAGAGGCAATGTCTCTTGTTGGATGTATCCTGATATCTCAACATGGACCTACCCATTGTCTCTGATTAAAGAAAAGACTTGTGGTTAAAATTAGAATAATTCTGCTGATAGAGCATAACAAATTTTGTTGTCACATTTTAATATGTTGAAGAAAAATGCAATGCGCTGTTTTTGGAAACTTCATTCAAAAGTTCAGACCGCAAAAGATTGTTAAGATCTGCGAGGTCGCCAATAAATTTTATAGTGCTTGAAACTGAATACTTGTGACAATTTTTCCTCTAATGATATTACTGTTTATCATCTCCATAAGCTATATGTCTCTGTGCAACATATGCTACAGCTTTGAGAAGTGTAAAACAAATCTACTTTATCACGCAAATGCCTTCCGTGGGGAATGTGGGAACAGCAGTGCCATCAGCAGTGGAAAACTTAGTTACGCACATTATAAACAGTGTGAGAACTCTCAGGAATGTGCTCCTGATGTGTTCAAGGGCTTGGTACATGGGATGCATTAATAATAAAATGCACTGTATGCTGGCATCAGTTTACCAGACAACCTTAAGGCAAATCTTCACATATTTCATATATTGGGTAAGTAACTCAATTTTAGACTTATAGTGCAGTTTCATTTAGATATTAGTTTTAAGGCATACAATTAGCAGGTGGCACTGTCCTTCGACAAGGACTTCTATGATGGGGAGAAGTGGCCTTCACTTTTTTTTTCTGGCATATAGTTGCACTAGCTCAAATCCCACTCAAGAAGGTTTGTGCAGGGTACATTTGGAGTGAGTTGGGTTCTGATTCTTCTCGCTTACGATCACACTTCATTCCAGTATCATGATTCCTTAAGGAACTGAATTCCAGAGTAATGGAATGCACCCTCCCTATAGGATAGTGAATTGCCAGAGGTCTGTCCCACAGGAGAGTTCACAGATTGCCCCTTTGAAAGTGTGGACTTCAGGGATTGGCTGAAAACAAGATCCAGAAAGAGTGGACCAAAACTCACAGAGCGACAAAGGTTGAAAAGTAATTGCCAAATATAGAATTCCATGCTAGAAAAGTTGGACAGGATTCAATTGAATTGTCATGGTGTAGAGGTGCCGCTGTTGGACTGTGGGTGGACAAAGTCACAGGACACCAAGTTATAGTCCAACAGGTTTATTTGAAATCACAAGCTTTCAGAGTGAAGTCAACTGACGAAGGAGCAGAAAATGTGTTGCTGGAAAAGCACAGCAGGTCAGGCAGCATCCAAGGAACAGGAAATTCGACGTTTCGGGCATAAGCCCTTCATCAGGACGATGCCCGAAACGTCGAATTTCCTGTTCCTTGGATGCTGCCTGACCTGCTGCGCTTTTCCAGCATCACATTTTCAGCTCTGATCTCCAGCATCTGCAGACCTCACTTTCTCCTGACAAAGGAGCAGCGCTCCAAAGGCTTATGGTTTCAAATAAATTTGTTGGACTGTAACCTAGTGTCATAGAACATAGAACATAACCGTGCAGTACAGGCCTTCAGCCCTCAATGTTGTGCTGACCTGTGGAACCAATCATAAGCCCATCTAACCTACACTATCCCATTCTTATCCATATGCCTATCCAATGACCATTTAAATGCCCTTAAAGTTGGCGAGTCTACTACTGTTGCAGGTAGGCCGTTCCACACCTCTACTACTCTCTGACTAAAGAAACTACCTCTGGTATCAGTCCTATATCTATCACCCCTCAATTTAAAGCTATGTCTCCTCATGCTGACCATCACCATCCGAGGAAAAAGGCTTTCACTGTCCACCCTATCTAACCCTTTGATTATCTTATGTGTCTCAATGAAGTCACCTCTCAACCTTCTTCCCTCTCACGAAAACAGCCTCAAGTCCCTCAACCTTTCCTCAACGACCTTCCCTCCATACCAGGCAACATCCTGGTAAATCCCCTCTGAACCCTTTCCACAGCTTCCACATCCTTCCTATAATGAGGTGACCAGAACTGTATACAATACTCCAAATGTGGCCGCCCCAGAGTTTTGTACAGCTGCAGCATGACCTCATGGTTCTGAAACTCAATTATTTTACCAATAAAAGCTAATACACCGTATACCTTCTTAATGAGCCTATCAACATGGGTGGGAACTTTCAAGGATCTATGCACCTGGACACCGAGATCTCCCTGCTCATCTGCGCTAACAAGAATCTTACCATTAGCGAAGTACTCTGTATTCCTGTTACTCCTTCCAAAATGAATCACCTCACACTTTTCTGCATTAAACTCCATTTGCCACCTCTGAGCCCCACTCTGCAGCTTATCTATGTCTCTCTATAACCTGCAACATCCTTCAGCACTATCCACAACTCCACTGACCTTTGTGTTATCCACAAATTTACTAACCCATCCTTTTATACCCTTATCCAGGTCATTTATAAAAATGACAAACAGCAGTGGACCTAAAACAGATCCTTGCGGTACCCCACTAGTAACTGAACTCCAGGATGAATATTTCCCATCAACCATCACCCTCTGTCTTCTTTCAGCTAGCCAATTTCTGATCCAAACTGCTAAATCACCCTCAATCCCATGCCTCTGTATTTTGTCGAATACCTTACCATGGAGGACCTTATCAAATGCCTTACTGAGATCCATATAAACCACATCAACTGCTTTACCCTCAACCACCTGTTTGGTCACCTTCTCAAAGATGTCGTGTGACTTCTGACTTTGAATTGAATTGGATAAACTAAATAAATGCTGCATCTACCCCAGCAAGTCAGAGACTAGAAATACTGTAGCGAGTAACTCGCCCCCTGTCTCCCAAAACCATTTCACTATCTAGGAGCCACAAATCAGGAATGTGGTGGAGTGCTCTCAATTTTCTAGGTCAGGGCATCTTAAACAACACTCAAGAAAACTGGCACATCCAGGGGAAAGGGGCCCACTTGATTGCCACCCCATCCTCCATCTTAAATGGTTACTCTCTCCACTAGTAACAGTGTGTACCATCTTGAGATGTACAGTAACTCACCAAGGCTTGTTCCAGCATCCTTTGCACCTGTACAACCACTTGCACTTATACTATTGCGTTACATAACGCAAATGAGATACATTGATTCCATTAAATAAAGATCTCTTGCAGGTTTATTTACAGCTAAACTAATAAATTCAAGGCAGATTAATGTATAAGTACTGCAATGCAGAGAGCTTGTAGTCATGCAATAACATCCAGGTACTTGTCTCTTTTGCATGGCGAGATTTTAATGGGTCATTGCTCCAATTGTGCTGAAACATGGTCTTCTTTCTTGTCAAAGATAGGTCTCATATGCTTCAAATGAAAACCCACACACATTGGGTATTAACAAAATTGGTTACATAAAGGTATGGATTGTATAATTTAGAGAAGGCTAGGATTCATATATCATTTTGTCAGATTCCCAAATCTTCTAGATTTTGTTACAGTTATGCTGCTTTTCATTTTCTATGAGAGAACTCTGCAGCCTTCCGGATTCAATATTGTGTTCAATAATTTGATAGCCTGAACACCTTCTTCCATGTTCTTACCCCATCTTCCATACACTAAGCTTTGTCAACACATGGGCTGCTACCACAACCATTCCATTATCAGTTAATGGTCCCAGATAGCAGCTATTGATTCCCCACACTGACCTTTACCCATTCCTTTGTCTATCCAATTGTCGTTCTCTCTCTCTCTCTCTCTCTCTCTCTCTGACCTCCATCTCCATCTATCATTTCCTCCTCTCATCTACCCCCACCTGATCTTCAGCATACACATCAACTTTTTCCGAGCTACAATCAGTTCTGAAAGGTCACTGGACCCGAAATGCTAACTTTGTTTTCTCTCCACAGATTCTGCCTGATTGATTGAGTTCTCCCAGTGATTTCTGTCTTTGTTTCTGATTTCCAGCATCTACAGTTTTTTGTTTTTTTTTGTTCTTTGGGGCATACTAATTATCTTGTCTGCTTCATGCCCATATCTTCTTGAAGAGAACATTGGGTACAAGCACTTTTCAAACTAATGCCTCTCGAGATACCAAGCCCATCTCTGCAAGATCAAAAGCAGTGGAGCAGGCTACCCTTTGATAATTTCCCACAATGCCACCAGTGTGGGTGGTTAGCTGTTTCTAATTGGAAATGTTTACACTTTTACTGATCAAAACACAATAGATTGATTTTGAACTAATCTTCCACCTCAATGTCCATTTTGTTGACTTGTAGACACAATGGAATTCTTGTTTGAGTTTTGCAGTCTGCTCAGTATATGTGAAGGATGGTTTGGGACCAGATTTGTAGAAGTCATGTTGCTGTATGTGATGGTGTGGTTTGCAACAAATAATTTCCTATGTTTTGTGATCAGTTTCCAAAGCGTATTGTTTACCAAACAGTTATTTGTGAAATCTCGTAATACCAAATACAAGTATCTGAAACTTTATGTTGGAATAATTGGATTGTGCTAGCAATAGACTTCTGGATCCAAATGTAACTTGTTTACTACCTTGCATGATGTGAAGCATTGACTTCAAATATTGTCTTCTTCCTTGTACTGTGGAAATTCAGGGTGTAGATTTCTGCTGAAAATGTTTTGCTGGTTAAAGCACAGCAGATTAGGCAGCATCCAAGGAATAGGAAATTCGACGTTTCGGGCATAAGCCCTTCATCAGGAATGATTTCTGCTGACAATGCGTGTTTGAGGGACTTGAACTATGAGAACATTTGCTGATTTCCATTATTTTTATTTAATTCCTTTATCAATTTTGAATTATGAGCTGGAAATTATTGATGGACTTTTAGGATTGCTTGGGTTAAAATGAAAAGAATAGACCATGTAACCTTTGTTTGCCTGTGAACAATGCATTGTGAAGGATATTTAAGCAATCTGGCCAGTTTTGTTGTTTTCTTTTGGTTATTCCATCACTGTGTTTGTTTGTCAGTCTGTCTTTTGTGTGAATGGGCTGAAAATAAATATGTTGGGTTTAAAATACAGACATTTATCAGCTTACTGCATTATTTAACTTTCCTTCTGCTAATATCAGCTTATATTTAATAAATAGCTAAGTATTTTGTTTAAGATACAAAGCCAATGCCTGGAATTAATTTTTCCCAAAGTCTGGGATTGGTACACAAAAGTTTGGTTCGGAATCAATGTAATTATTGGAGAGTCTTCGACAGTTTAGTTTTACTGTTTGCGAATAAGGTGTCTTTAGTTTGGCTGCCTGTCCCCATGTTGTGACGGAACATACTTTGACGGGCTGCCTGACATATGTATATTTCGCCTTTCTTTAGGAGCTCTCTCTAACGATGCTTTGTCAATAAAGTTTGAAATGTATGATACCGAGAAATTGAAGAATCCAAAGCACCCCAGTCGTCTTTATCTTATTGGATGGGCATTTGTCTTACGGCATTGATTTTGCCCTTGTCAGGACGCATCCTGCAACCTTTGTAGAGACAGTGACATTGATCTAACTTCTACTCATCTGGCACGTCTTGCTGTTGAAAACAAAGTCTGCATGGTGAGCATGAATGTGGGGTCCGATCATGCTCTTCTTTGGTTTTGCCCACAACAGCAAGATCATTTGTAATGCAAACGCATCAATGAACTCTTTATATAATTCTGTCCATATGTTGCTGGAACAGATCTTGACTGACAGATAAACCGAAAGGTAGTCTCTGGAAGCAGCATCTCCCAAGTAGCATTCTGAAGGTGGTGCCTTGCTAAGATTCCTTGACTAAATGTGCTAACCAATATCAATGTTTGCTGACCTACTTAAAGAAGAATTTAGCTCCTGTCAACTTGGACTTCACCTACTGTGGCTTTAAAACTTGCATGGGCATCTCTTTCAGGAGAGTATCAAGACGTACCTTGTTTGTACCTTTCTTTGTTGGTAGTGCCTTTAAAAGTTCCTGACCCATTGTACGCAGTTAGTTTAGCCAGTGTCCATTGTACTATTGAATCCC
The DNA here is from genome assembly GCF_020745735.1 of Hemiscyllium ocellatum. Taxonomy (NCBI): domain Eukaryota; kingdom Metazoa; phylum Chordata; class Chondrichthyes; order Orectolobiformes; family Hemiscylliidae; genus Hemiscyllium; species Hemiscyllium ocellatum. Next base: position 158,081,273 of record NC_083401.1, on the reverse strand, counting down.
CGTGACCCCAATACATGGCTTTCAGAATTTGGACTGGTGAGATATTGCACAACCGCCTGTGCCAACCCTGGTTTTGACTGTATGTTTGCCAATTTTCTCCGGGCAAGTGAATGTTGATTGTGGCAATAGCTTCTGGTTGATTCACGTCGCCCACACAATGGCTTACATTCACAATGTGGCAAGCCTGTTTGTTCTCTGGTTAGAAGTTGTTCCACTCTGCATCTTAACTGAGGTCTGTCTTGCTGTGAACTTCATGTATCAGCAGATGTTTACCTAGATCTCTGGCTGATTCCTTACTGCTGTTGCCATACTGCTGCGCCTGTCGTCTGTTGGGCTTATGCCCTGTTCTAGCCCCTGGCTGCATCTTTGGAGCCAGGGTTCTTTCATAGGCAGGCCCAGTGTCCTTTAATACTGCATGCTTTGCACAGATCTTGGAATATAGCTCATCTTGTCTGTGGGTGAGATCAATTGCGTTAGCCATACAAGTTGCTGGCTGTTTATGTCACGCTTTAATGTTATTTTCTGCACTTAATGATCATGGGGGCTGTTGTTCAGCTACAAGGACCGCACATTTTTCTGCCATAGGGTAGCAGCAAAGCAATGCCATGACCTTTCCGTTTTTCAATGAGGTCTTTCAGGACACTTTGGTGGGTGTTGAGGCAATCATCAACTCATAACTACAAACTCTGAAAAGTCACATTTAATCTGCGTTAAAAGGCAAATTTGATCTGTGAGTTGCTGTAGCTTTTGGATTTAGTCTGAGTAATTCTAAAATTGACTCTCACGTGTAGCTGACTAGCATTCTGCACACATTTGTGGGATCCTTTTGGTCCTTTTCAGATAAAGAAACCTGAGGGGCACTTTTTCACGCAGAGGGTGGTATGGGTATGGAATGAGCTGCCAGAAGAAGTGGTGGAGGCTGATACAACTGCAACATTTAAGAGACATTTGGATGGGTATATGAATAGGAAGGGTTTGGAGGGATAAGGACCGGGGATTGGCAGGTGGGACTAGATTGGGTTGGGGTATCAGGTTGGCATGGACGGGTTAGACCGAAGGGTATGACTCTACTGACTCTGCACAACCAGCTACCTCATTACCAGCTACTCCAAGTATCTCCACACCTTGCTTTATTGGTTGTGTAAGTGCTCGGTCTAATCATGCATAGGTACATTATTTGCTTTAAAGGTTTGAACTCTAACAGAAGATCAATGGCTTCAATTTCATGCTGGGGGATTGGTATCCATCATTCTGTTGTTTAGACTTTTCAGCCTATATTTGTGGGCGGCACGGTGGCACAGTGGTTAGCACTGCTGCCTCACAGCACCAGAGCGTTCAATTCCCACGTCAAGTGACTGTCTGTGTGGAGTTTGCACATTCTCCCTTTGTCTGTGTGGGTTTCCTCCGGGTGCTCCGGTTTCCTCCCACAGTCCAAAAATGTGCAGGTCAGGTGAAGTGGCCATGCTAAATTGCCCGTAGTGTTAGGTAAGGGGTAAATGTAGGGGAATGGGTCTGGGTGGGATGTGCTTCGGAGGGTCGGTGTGGACTTGTTGGGCCGAAGGGCCTGTTTCCACACTGTAAGTAATCTAATCTAAAATTTAACATTTTGTACTCCTCCTGTACATAATTTCTTTTAGCCTGTGAGTTGTTTCTGGGCTTGTTCTGTTGGCTCTGCATTGTTTCAGAATGCAGCCCATTTCCTCAATCGTTTCTAATCTAGGCAAGCTTTCTTCTTAATTCAACTTATGCCTGATGCCTGATGACTATTCAGTATAAAATAGCCTGTCAATGAGGAGGGTTTGGATCAACTGGTGGGCTGAATGAACATGAGCCACCCAGGTTTTCTCACAGTTTGTAAAGAAATCTTTATAATGCAGGAACTTCTGGATCGTGGTTATATTTTGGTTATTACAGTCCCCGTGGCCTTCAAACCTATGGATCTGGTTCCTTTTCTGTTCTGGTTTTCTAAGACAAAAATACCAGCTATGTACCATGCAATGATATACCTTTGTTATCTAAATATAACGCAAATGAGATACTTGCATTTACTTGCAGATCTCTTGTAAGTTTATTTACAGCAAAACTAATTCCCTAGACATAACCTTTCCCAGAATGGTGCAATGAAGAAAGCCTTTCCCTTGGGGTCATGAGATAATATCTGGGTACCTGACTTGCACTTTGAGTTTCTTAAAGGGATATTATTCCAAATGTGACAACACAATATTTACAAGGTAATAGTCTTATGGGAATGCCAATCCTGCAAGCTTCCTTCCAAACCACACACAACTTTGTCTTGTAACTGTATCACCTTTGTTTCATTGTGGTTGGCTCAAAATCTTAAATCTCAAAAATATCTGTATTAAAAAATACTTAAGGTGCAGTAATACCAGATGAGTCACAGTAATTCAAGAAGGCAACGCACTACCTTTTGTTTCAAGCACAAAAATTAAGATTGAACAGCAGATGGTGGCCTTGCTAGGCGCGCTTGCAAAACATGAAAGAGTAGAGCAGTTCCTAGACTGTTCTTCCTGGGACAACGCAACTGATGTATGGAGTTCTAATGAAACCTGATTATTCACTTTTTGAACCACACAGCTCAATGAGTTACCTTCTGCGGTGCATGTTTACTTAATCCAAAACTTAATCATATTGTCAGTGTATTTTTTCTGTTGGTGTTCAAACATTCTGTTTGCGTTTGTAATATTACGATAAATCAGTACTTGGAACCTGCTAGATAAATAAAGTAAAACACATTTTGGATTGAAATAGTAATTTTATTGGTCTTAACAAGCTAAGCAACTCCAATATATGCAACCTAATGTGCCAAGCAACTGTTTCATGCCAGTACAAATTTTGCAATATGTGACAAACCTAGGAAATATTATAGAGTAATAGAGATATACAGCACGGAAACAGACCCTTCGGTCCAACTCGTCCATATCTATCAGATATTCTAACCTAATCTAGTCCCATCTGCAAGCACTTGGCCCATATCTCTCTAAACCGTTCCTTTTCATATAGCTGTCCAGATACATTTTAAAAGCTGCAATTGTACCAATCTCCACCACTTCTTCAAGCACCACCCACTGCGTGAAAAAGTTGCCCCTTAAGTCCCTTTTACATCTTTCCCCTCTCACCCTAAACCTATGTCCTCTAGTTGTGGACTCCCCCACCCCAGGGAAAAGACTTTGTCTATTTACCCCATCCATGCCCCCCATGATCTTATGAACCTCTATAAGGTCACCCCTCAGCCTCTGATGCTCCAGGGGAAACAGCCCCAGCCTGTTCAGTCTCTCCCTGTAGCTCAAATCCTTCAACCTTGGCAATACCCTTGTAAATCTTTTCTGAACCCTTTCATGTTTCACAACATTCTTCTGATAGGAAGGGGACCAGAATTGCGCACAATATTCCAACAGTGGCCTAAGCAACATCCTGGACGGTTGCAACATGACCTCCCAACACCTGTACTCAATTCTCTGACCAGTAAAGGAAAGATACTCAGTACTCTGAGCAATCAAGGTTCACTGATAAACCTCTGACCACCAGTTGGTGAAGTAGGAGACCAGAAGCCAATCTATATTTTATATTAATTTGCATTGTGAAACAAGCATAAAATGTATGACTCTAGTCCCTCACTGGTGTCAATATATGTCTCTTTACATGTGTGAACTTAAGAAATCATCCAATTAATCCCCTTCAAAAATATTTACGTAAACTTAAATTATATAATTAACCTTCACCAGTCAAGGACACCTGTTAAAATCGCACATACAAGATATGTCAGGATAGGACATGGTTTTAACAATGCTGCCCACACTGGAGAAAGTGAGGACTGCGAATGCTGGAGAGGGACTGGAAAAGCACAGAAGGTCAGGCAGCATCCAAGGAGCAGGAGAATCGATATCCCGGGCACAAGCCCCTATACCCGAAGAGCCTATGCCCGAATGTCAGCACCCTTGCCTACAGATGCTGCCCGACCTGCTATGTCCTTTCAACACCACATTCTCAACAATGATGCCCACGCAGCAGAATAATCTCTAGACAAACACTATTTAGAAGCACACATGGTACTTTGGCAAAGTACCAAAAAAAAACAGGTAACTAAGGAACGGCATCTTTACCTCTTCTGAGGGGCAAGTAAGAAAACTTGCAAAAAGAACGCTTGCTGCCCACAGCAAATTAGCATACTGGAAAGGAAATAAAAGAAAAAAAATGTACTTATAATTACAGCACAGATACCGAGTCAATCGTCTTAGTGCCTCTAGGCCTAGAAATTGTAGAGCATGTCTTATTAAGACACGATGTTATTAGAACTACGGAGACAACTAACACCTTTTTTAATGTCAATACTTTTTGTTCAATGTTAGTCACAAAATTAATGTACATACAGTGTTGTTGCACTAAAATGATATTAACATTGATTCATATAGGTTTGTCAAAGCTATAACTATGTCAAATTTTGAAATGAAATACAATATCTTTATGAAGTTGGAGGGAGGTATTGACTGAGCCTATATTTTTAAAAAATTGAATCTCCACTGTATTTATAAACAAATATTTTGCATTACCTTTTCGAAAAATTAATGATATATTCTTGATTAGTAGCTAATTGTAGTTTATTTCTGAATTGTAACACCTTTTTCTCCATAATGTATTTATTTTTCAATATAGATGTCCCTTTGACATCAGCCATCGAGAATGAAATTTAATTTGATAAAAAAGACGTTTTACATTAACAAACATTCCATTGTATATACAAAGATATCCTATTTTGAAAAGATGGTACCTTTATGTTACATAATGCATGATGGGGTCTGAACTGAACATCATTATATCCATTTCATAGATCTACACTTTAGTGGGTGGCATGGTGGCACAGCAGTTAGCACTGCTGCCTCACAGTGCTCGAGACCCGGGTTCAATTCCCGACTCAGGCAACTGACTGTGTGGAGTTTGCACATTCTCCCCGTGTCTGTGTGGGTTTCCTCCTACAGTCACAAAGATGTGCAATTCAGGTGAATTGGCCATGCTAAAATTGCCTGTAGTGTTGGGTAAATGTAGGGGAATGGGTGGCTGGCGGGTTGGTGTGGACTTGTTGGGCCGAAGGGCCTGTTTCCACACTATAAGTAATCTAATAGTAAACTGGGCACCATTGTAAAAGATGCTTTTTTTTTACACTACTTTGAAACACAGGAGTAATCTCACTGACGGCAGATACTAAGGTGAGAATTTTAATGAGGTTGTCTGCTTGTCCACTTTCTGGATAAGGGTCATATAAACTCCCTAAATATAGAGCCAACTCACTTGTTCCAATTCTGCAGCCTCTCTTCCACATTTTCAGCAGTTGTTTTGGTGAATCTTCACAGAAATTCACCCCAAGAATTTATCCTCCAAAACCTCCCATTTTTGAATTAGCAGAAGAACAAGAGGAGTTGTTCCCGAATTGGTAATATAAAATGATCTCGACTTGCAGTGCAACCACTCTTACTCCCCATGTTAGCACACAGTCAATTGCTCACTAACAAGTCCCACAAACAGCAGTTAAGATGAATGATCAATTAATCTACTTTCAGCTTTAGATGGTTCTGGTTGAGAAAGGGATGTTGAACAAGGCACAGGAGGAATCTCCTACATTACTTCCAACTGTTCTGTCAACTGAAATGAGCAGACAAATCTCATTTAAATATGGTCCTCCAATTGCGCAATATGTCGGAACACAATATGCCATTGTAAGTCGTATCTTTAAAACTACATCCCTACGGAATCAAATTCGTAAGAACCAGCACTCCTAAGTTGGCGTTCATTAAGCAGGGACCCTGGTAGCAGTGCAAAACAAACAAGATACATGTGTACAAGTATAAATGGTAATAACATAAAAGGTATCAGTAATTTAACAATAGATAGTATATCTTTCCCACAGGCAGGATCACCTAATTTTGTAAACGGCAGCTACGTTTAGGTAAAGTGAGTAACCATTAAGATTTTGGGTACTTATGTTTGACAGCATCTATTACAATGTAAATTTGTAGCTGTAAGAGCTGCTCCTTTTTTGATGTATTTTAGGTATTGGAGGTGATTTCCTCGAATGCCAGAAGCAGCAATTACTGTTTTATCGGCTGTTGCATTGTTTCGGAACTTTGGGGAAAAAAAAGTCAAAACGACAACACTTTTAAAAGGGAGAAAGACAGACAAAGGCAGCAAGCACATGGTCTGCAAGGGAGAGAGATAAATAAACCCACACTGTTAACTGACACAGTAGTGAATCTGCGCAGTTACTGTCTTTGCAGTTTGCATTCATGTATCTCTGGACATTGGAGCGTGTCTTGGCAGACTTAACCAGAGGAAGTGATGGAGGCTGGTACAATTGCAACGTTTAAAAGGCATCTAGATAGGTATATGAATAGGAAGGGTTTGGATGGATATGGGCTGGGTGCTGGCAGGTGGGACTAGATTGCGTTGAGATATCTGGTCGGCATGGAAGGGTTTGATGGAAGGGTTTGTTTCCGTGTTGTACATTTCTATGACTCTAAACAGAGAAATTCACAACTGATCTCGGGGGAACCTGTTTGGGAGAGGTCACAGCACAGAAACAGATAAGTAAATATTTTTAAGTATTGCCTTGCTGTAAATCTTCAGTAGTGAGTAGAGTGTGTTCTTTCTTGATTATATGTTTTTATTGGGATCTGTCTCTTGATTAAATCTTAAAACTGTAAACCAGAAATATTAAGTTAACTTGGAGCAGTGTTTTGGAGAGCAATAAGATAGTGCTATTTTCTGGGTCAGTAGATTGGAAAGATCAAAATGGCCTTTCGTAGAGTGATATGCTCTTCTTGTTGGATGTGGGAGTTTAAGGAGAGTTTATGGGTGACTGAGGATTGTATCTGCAATAAATGTCGTAGGTTGCAAATCCTGATAGATCAAATGGAATGGTTGGAGTGACAGTTAGAGACAATGAGGAATTTACAAGGGTGTCATGGATGGCAATTGTAGGAAAGGAGAAAAGCTACAGATACGGTCAGGTAGATGGGTTAATTGCAAGAAAGGTAGGAGAGGTAGGCAGTTGTACAGAAGTCTTCTGTGGCTATCCCCATTTCTCACAAATATGCTGTTTTGGAAAATGTAGGAGTTGAAGGACTTTCAGGGTAATGCAGCATGAAGATCCAAGTTTCTGGTATCAAGACAGGGTATAATATAATGAGTGGTATGTTTGGTTCCAAGCAATCGATTGCGTTAGGGGACTCTTTAGTCAGAAGCACAGATGGATGTTTCTATGGCCAGCAGCAAAAAATCAGAATGACATGTTGCCTCCCTGGTGCCAGGATCAAGGATGTCTCAGAGAGGGTGCAGAATGTTCTCAAGGGGGAGAGAGCCCATCAGGAGGTCATTGTACACATTGGTACCAATGACATAGGAAGGGAGAAGGATGAGATTCTGAAGGGAGATTACAGAGAGTTAGGCAGAAATTTAAAAAGGAGGTCCTCGAGAGTAATAATATCTGGAATACTTCCGGTGCTACAAGCAAGTGAAGGTAGGAATAAGAGGATAGAGCAGATGAATGCATGGCTGAGGAGTTGATGTATGGCAGAAGGATTCACATTTTTGGATCATTGGAATCTATTCTGGGGTAGAAGTGACCTGTACAAGAAGGATGGATTGCACCTGAATTGGAAGGGGACTTATATACTGGCAGGGAGATTTGCTAGAGCTGCTCGGGAGGATTTAAATGAGTAAGGTGGGGGGTGGGGGTGGGGGCGGTGGTGGGGGAGAGGGTGGGACCCATGGAAATAGTGAGGAAAGAGACTGGTACAGTTGAGAACAGAAGTGAGTCAAACAGTCAGGGCAAAGCAGAGAACAAGGGCTGATAAATTAAACTGCATTTATTTCAATGCAAGAGGCCAGGGAAGGCAGATGAACACAGGGCCTGGTTAGGAACATGGGACTGGGATATCATAGCAATTACAGAAACATGGCTCAGGGATGGACAGGACTGGCAGATAAATGTTCCAGGAATCAAATGCTACAGGAAGGATAGAAAGTGAGGCAAGAGACGAGGGGGAGTGGCATTTTTGATAAGGGATAGCATTACAGCTGTGCTGAGGGAGGATATTCCCAGAAATACATCCAGGGAAGTTATTTGGGTGGAACTGAGAAATAACAAAGGGATGATCACCTTATTGGGATTGTATTATAGACCCCATAATAGTCAGAGGGAAATTGAGAAACAAATTTAACGATATTAGGCAAGAACTTTCGAAAGCTGATTGGGGGAGATGTTCATATGTAAAGAGATGACTGGAACATGTGAAGTCATCAGAAATGAGATAATAAGAGTCCAGAGACAGTATATTCCTTTTTAGGAAAGGCTGGTAGATTAGATTAGATTACTTACAGTGTGGAAACAGGCCCTTCGGCCCAACAAGTCCACACCGACCCGCCGAAGAGCAACCCACCCATACCCCTACATTTACCCCTTACCTAACACTACGGGCAATTTAGCATGGCCAATTCACCCGACCCGCACATCTTTGGACTGTGGGAGGAAACCGGAGCACCCGGAGGAAGCCCACGCAGACACGGGGAGAACGTGCAAACTCCACACAGTCTGCCGCCTGAGTTGGGAATTGAACCCGGGTCTCAGGCGCTGTGAGGCAGCAGTGCTAACCACTGTGCCACCGTGCCGCCCATTAGGGAATACTGGATGATCAGAGAAATTGAGGGTTTGGCTAAGAAAAAGAAAGAAGAATATGTTAGGTATAGACAGGAGAGATCGCGTGAATCCTTAGAAGAGTATAAAGGTGGTAGGAGTGTACTTAAGAGGGAAATCAGGAGGGTAAAAAGGGGAAATGCGTAGCTTTGGCAACTAGGGTAAAATAGAATTCAAAGCGTTTTCACAAATACATTAAGGACAAAAGGGTAACTAGGAAGAGAATAGGGCCCCTCAAAGATCAGCAGGGCAGCCTTTGTATGGAGCTGCAGAAGTTGGGGGAGATACTAAATGAGTATTTTGCATCAGTCTTTACTGTGGAGAAGGATATAGAAAGTGGGGGAAAAGATGGTGACATCTTGAAAAATTCCATATTACAGAGGAGGGAGTGCTGGATGTCTTGAAAAGCATAAAGATGGATAAATCCACAGGACCGGATCAGATATATCCTACAACTCTGTAGGAAGCTAGGGAAATGATCGCTGAGCTCTTTGTTGAGATATTTGTATCATTGTTAGTCAGAGGTGCCAGAAGATTAGAGGTTAACTAATGTAGTACCATTAGTTCAGAAATGTGGGAAGGACAAGCTTGGGAACTATATACCAGTGAGCCTAACAGTGGTGGGCAAGTTGTTGGAGGGAATCCGAAGGGACAGGATTTACATGCATTTGGAAAGGCAAGGACTGATTAGAGATGGTCAACATGGTTTTGTGCGTGGGAAATCAGGTCTCACAAACTTGACTGAGTTTTTTTGAAAAAGTAACAAAGAGGATTGATGAGGGCAGAGTGGTGGATGTGATCTGTATCAGTAAGATGTTCAACAAGGTTCCCCATGGGAGACTGGTTAGCAAGATTAATCTCATGGAATACAGGGAGAACTAACCACTTGGATACAGAACTGGCTCAAAGGTAGAAGACGGAGGGTGGTGGTGGAGGGTTGATTTTTCAGACTGGAGGCCTACGACCAGTGGAGTGCCACAAGGATCAGTGCTGGGTCCACTGCTTTTCGTCATTTACATAAATGATTTAGAAGTGTGCATATGAGGTAAAATTAGTAAGTTTGCAGATGACACCAAAATTGGAGTTGCAGTGGAAAGCGAAGAAGGTTACCTTGAATTACAACAGGATCTTGACCAGATGGGCCAATGAGCTGAGGAGTGGCAAATGGAGTTTAATTTAGATAAATGTGAGGTGCTGCATTTTGGGAAAGCAAATCTTAGTAGGACTTATACACTTAATGATAAGATCATAGGGAACGTTACTGAACAAAGAGACCTTGGAGTGGAAGTTCATAGCTCCTTGAAAGTGGAGTCACAGGTAGATGGGATAGTGAAGAAGGTGGTTGGTATGCTTTCCTTTATTGGTCAGAGGATTGAGTATAGGAGTTGGGAGGTCATGTTGCAGCTGTACAGGGCATTGGTTAGGCCACTTTTGGAATGTTGCATGCAATTTTGGTCTCCTTCCTATTGGAAGGATGTTGTGAAACTTGAAAGGATTCAGAAAAGATTTACAAGGATGTTGCCAGGGTTGGAGGATCTGAGCTACAGGGAAAGGCTGAACAGGCTGGGGCTGTTTTCCCTGGAGCGCCAGAGGCTGAGGGGTGACCTTATAGAGGTTTACAAAATTATGAGGGACATGGATAGGGTAAATAGACAAAGTATTTTTTCCCTGGGGTGGGGGAGTCCAGAACTAGACAGCATAGGTTTAGGGTGAGAGGGGAAAGATATAAAAGGGACCTATGGAGCAACGTTTTGATTCAGAGTGGTACGTGTATGGAATGAGCTGCCAGAGAAAGTGGTGGTGGTTGATACAATTGCAGCATTTAAAAGGCATCTGGATGGGTATATGAATAGGAAAGGTTTAAAGGGATATGGGCCGGCTGCTGGCAAAGGGACTCGATTAGGTTGAGATATCTTGTCGGCATGGACGAGTTGGACCGAAGAGTCTGTTTCCATGCTGGACATCTGTATGACTCTAAATGAGGATGTCTTAGAGCACAATATAAATGCAAGATTTTTTTCACTTCCAAAACCACCACCAAATTTTATCAAATGATGGCAGCTTTCCAATTTCTAGTAAAGTTTTGCCATGCACAATACTATGATGCAAAATTTTCATTTCCTTCTCACCTCAATGTTTCTGTACATGGCTTTTCTTTCGTCTTTCCTCAGAGAAATTCTTCCTTTGTGGATATACGTTACAGAAATGGGGGATTTCTGTTTTGAAATTACTCTGTTGTTAACCAGAATGGCTGGACAGGAAGGAACAATTTAGATATAAGTAATATGCCCTGTTATCAGAATTTTCATTAACTTGTATACATTTTGTGCTGGGTAATTGCATGGAGGAAATTGTTATGTTTTGAACAGCATGCAGTTCTTCTCTGTAAAATTTAATTCAAAATGCAATAGCTTTTAATCAAGAAATTATCAAATTGATGAGGGAAATATAACAAAATTCAACATTTTGATAAATATTTGCATTGTTGAGGTTGGGAGTAAGTCCAAAATGCTTTGCTGTTGATAATTTAAAACAAGGTCTGGCATATCTGGAATAATATGGTAGACATGGGAATACTTACAGAGACATATTGAGAAAGACAAATACTTTGATATAGATAAGATATGCAAAGTATAATAAACAAAAGCCCAATTACTTTCTGTAAATTATTTAAACTAACAAAAGTCTTCCTCCTGTCCTGCTGTAAGCTTGGATTGGAAAGCATGCTAAATCTTTCTGAGATAAGAAAACCTTCTGTTTTCATTGTCATTGGAAAATGGTGGCCAAATGATGTCCATTAAATTACAGTGCTACTGTATCTGCTATATCCAGCTCATCAATCTATAATATTGTATTATGGCAGCATGGACGAAGCCCGATACATAAAATCACTGTTATCTTTTAGATTTCCTGTTTCAATCAAAACTGTACCTGTTTTCTGTTGTCATAAAGTAACATTTAATTTGTGTTTAAACAACTAGTTAACTTCATTATACAGCAGATCTCAATGCTCATAGTATTTTACATGAATGTGTGCCAAGAATGGAAAATTATTTGCATGAAGGCACTGTGCGTTCATACTGTGATAAAAATTAGACCATAAGATATAGGAGTGGAGGTAAGGCCATTCGGGCCATCGGGTCCACTCCGCCATTCAATCATGGCTGATGGGGATTTCAATGCCACTTACCTGCACTCTGCCTGTATCTCTTAATTCCTTGCGAGATCAAGAATTTACCAATCTTTGCCTTGAAGACATTTAACGTCCCGGCCCCCACTGCACTCCATGGCAATGAATTCCACAGACCCACCACTCTCTGGCTGATGAAATGTCTTCTCATTTCCATTCTAAATTGACCCCCTATACTTCTAAGGCTGTGCCCATGGGTCCCAGTCTCTCCACCTAACAGAAATAAATTACCAGTGCCCACCTTTTCTAAGCCATGCATTATCTCGTAAGTTCAATCTTTCTTTCCGATCTTTGCTACTGTATTAACTAGCAGATTAAGGCTATAAAAACTGCAAACAAAACTCAGGAGTTCATTTTCACTGAAAAGCAGGGATGTTACTGATACTTGGAGGATTGCACAATTGAGGTCCTTAAAATTATACGAGCATTTGAGAGGTCAACTATAAAGATGCATCCACCTGTACAAAAGTACAAAACCACCGGTTAAAATTTTAAGAAAATCATTCATAAATTCATAACAAATTGAGGAGGATTTATTTGTTAACTCAGAGAGTGGTGGCAATGTTGAACTTGCAATCATATGGAATGTTTGAAGTGAATATATTTAAGGGATAGCTCATTAAGTACACGAGGAAGAAAAGAACAGAAAGATATGCCCATTGATTAAGGTGAAGTTGTGTGGGAGGAAGCTCTACAGAACTTTAACAAATGCGGAAACCAGTTGGGCAGAATGGCCAATTTACTGTAATTCTACATAAGTTTTGAAACATTTGATGTTAGTCTTTATTCAGCTATCACATAAATGCGCATATTGTTACAACATTAATGCATTCACAATATCATTATGAAAATATGAATACACTACATCTTTTGCCCTCCAACAAGTGAAACATTGTTGGAAAACGTCATGAGATTTGGCTACGTGGTCTAATTTAATGCTAATATGAATGGAATTGAAACCAGAAATTATTTGTAGAACCCCTGGTGTTTTTGTACTTGCCATCTGGTTGCAGGCGAAGAATGTATCTTACATAGGTGGGTGGCTTCATCATTATTTAAAGTCGACAGTTTGGTGATGTCATTATCTGTCTTTCAAAGACATTTTTAATACTGATGCATAACTCTCGGGCTGTCAATGATCAGGCCCAACAGAGGGCCAGGGATTAGCATATCTGCTGCTCCTAGTCCGGTTAGAAAGTTGTGGCCATTGTGCTTCTGCACATTGTCGGTTATAAATCTCATCTGGTTTTCCATTTGTTCATGTGATATGGGCATTACTGGTAAGGCCAACATTTATTGCTCATCCCTAACTGCTTGAGAGCTGGATCCACATTGCTGGAGCCACATGTAGGCCAGGCCAGTATGACAAAGTTCCTTCCCTAACGGACATTAATAAACCAAATGGGTTTTTAAAAACAACTGATAATGGTTACATGGTCACTATTAGACAAGTTTTAAAAAAAATTCCAGATTTTTATTGAATTTACTAAGTAGAACTGAATCTGGCTTTGAATGAGTCTGGGGTTCGAGATTGGAAAAGTACAGCAGGTCAGGCAGCATCTGAGGAGCAGGGAAACTCCTGATGAAGGACTCCAGCCCAATTTTCCTGCTCCTCGGATGCTGCCTGATATGCTGTGCTTTTCTAGCAACGCACTCAACTCTGATCTCCAGCATCTGCCGACCTCATTGTCCCCTTCTAGATTGCTAGTGCAGTAACATTGCCATAATGCCATGGCTTCTATGATGACAGCCCTCTTACCTTTATATTGGATCTGTTTTGATGGCTCCATCTCACAAACAGTGTTACATTTCATAATAAACAAAAAAAAATGGCATCCGCATTAAGAACAGCCACATGAAGATTTGACTTCTGAAGAAAACTGGCTTTTTAAATGTATCTTCAGCTTGCATTCGGGATAATGGTTTTTAACAGCTGTAGTGGACGAATGATTTGAAGGTGCCAGTGTTGGACTGGAGTGTACACAGTTAAAAATCATTCAACACCAGGTTATAGTCCAACAGGTTTATTTGGAAGCACTAGCTTTCAGAGCGCTGCTCCTTCATCAGGTGGTTGTGGAGAATAAGATCAAAAGACACAGGATTTATGAGAAAAGTTTATAGTGTGATGCAGCTGAGATGAAATATTGAAAACCACCATTGTTTGTTGAGTCTCTCATCTTTTAGAATGGCCATATTGGTTTCAGTTCTTTCATGTGTAAATCCCAGATGCAGCAGGTACTCATGTGACTCGGTCAATGTTGTCTATCTCATACGCTGATTCCTGAAGAAGGGCTTATGCCCAAAACATCGATTCTCTTGCTCCTTGGATGCTGTCTGACCTGCTGCGCTTTTCCAGCAACACATTTTTAAGCTATCTCATAGGCTGCAGGCAAGGATTGCCTAAGGCATGGTACATTGGTGAGATCGAGCAGAGGCTACGGCAACGGATGCATGGACACCGCACAACAACAACCAGGCAGGAGTGTTCCCTCCCAGTTGGGGAGCACTTCAGTGGTCCGGCACTTTTGGATGACTGTCCTCTTGCATTTTACTTTGTTCAATAACTGCATGAATCCATGTAAGATTCTGTAAATCCCTTTTTTAGAAATACAGCCAGTCTGAACATTGGGACACAGACAGACTAACCTCACACCTTCAATGCATTATCTGAGCTGACATGGTACCCATTTTTAAAGCCCACTTGAGTATGTAAACTTTTAAAAAGTTCTGGGACTTACATATGAAAGAACTGAAACCAACATGGTCATTCTAAAAGATGAGAGACTCAACAAACAATCCAGGTCTTTTTCAATATATCATTTCAGACGTATCACACTGTAAACTTTTGCTATAAATTTTCTGTCTTATGATCTTATACTCTACAACCACCTGATGAAAGTGCAGTGCTCTGAAAGCTAGTGCTTCCAAATAAACCTGTTGGACTATAACCTGGTGTTGTGTGGTTTTTAACTGTAGTGGAAGTATTCAGACCAGTGTCATGACTTATTTGATCCCTAATATTTTAAGTGTTTTGTGTAACAACAGTGACTGTAAAGCAAGTTATTCACCACAAGATATCTCATGCCTGTAAAATTAATTAGTTGGCATAGTCTCACCACAAAATGAGGAAACATTAGTCTGTATTCAGAAACCGTTGGTCAAAGCCGAGAGCATTTTATAGAATTTTAAGAGATAGCATTGTAACAAAAATAGAAATCTAGTATTGTGGACAGAATTATGCCAGAAATAGAACAGGATTTTCCAGTGATTGTAGGACATTAACGGTGGGCCTGTATTGGGTTCTCAGGCCCACTCATGGTGTCTGCCTCCATGTCCACTATATCCCCATTAAAATGGATAGGCTCCCAAACCCAATCGGAGATGTCTAGTCAGCAGGTCAGTGAAAGAGCTGAGATTGGTAGGCAAGTACATAATCACTTTAACAGGGCCTGTTGAAACAAGATCTAAAGAAGCCCAATGCTGGTCAGACATCCAGTTGGATGAAAGCACCTCCACAGTGTGGCCTTTCATCCTTATAGCCCATTATTGACAGAGTCTATTCCAACGTTAATAAATTACTAGTGCAATCACACGATGGCCTCTAAGTGAGGCCTGTTATCAGACTAATTAGCATCCTTCCCTCAAAGTCCCATAGGGGTCCTTGTGGCACAAGGTCCCAACCTCTAAGCCAGGAGACTGTTATCAGCAGTTTATCATATGAGTTGCAACAGCAGTGTATTTGGAAGATAGTGACACGATCAGACAGAGTCAGATGGATTTATGAAGGTGAATCATGTTTGAGGATGAAACTAGTAGAGTTGATGGGGTTGGGGTGGGGTGGTACCAATATTTTTGGTCAGTTGGATTTTCAGACAGCTTTCAACAAGGTCCCATATAAGAGATTAGCATGTAAAGTTAAAGCTTGTGGAATCAGAAGCCATGCACTGAAATGGATTGCGTACTGGTTGACAGATAAGAAACAGTGAGCAGGTATAAAGAAGTCTTTTTTTTTGAATAGGAGGCAGTGACTAGTGGTGTATCACATGAATCAATGCGAGGACCCCAGCTATTCACTATATTTATCAATAATTTAGATGGGGAAACTAGTGTCATATCTCCAAGTTTGCAGACGACACAAAGTTGGGTGAGATGGAGAACTGCAAGATGGATGTAGAGAAGCTTTATTGTGATTTGGATAAGTTGAGTAAGTGGGCAAATATATGGCAGAGGCAATGTATTTTTTATAAATGTGAAGTTACCCACTTTGGTAGCAGAAACAGGGAGGCAGATTATTATTGATTGGGAAAGGGGAAGGGAGATGAAATGAGACCTGAGTGTCCTTGTACACCAGTCATTGAAAAAAGGTGCAGCAGACAGTGAAGGTGGCAAATGGTACGTTGACCTTCATAGTGGGAGGATGTGAATACAGCAGCAGGAATGCCTTGCTGTTACTGTAGAGAGCTGTGGTAAGACCACACTTTGAGTCGTGTGCATAATTTTAGTCTCCTTATCTGAGAAAGGATGTGCTGGCTTTTGAGGGAGTGCAACAAAGGTTTACCAAACTGATGTATGGGATGATACTAAATCAGTTAGGCCTGCACTCACTAGAGTTTAGAAGACTGAGGGGAGATCTCATAGAAACCTTATAAAATTCTAACAGGATTAGACAGCATAGATGCATGAAGGATGTTCTCAATGTCCCCACTCACATGTCTTGCTGCAGTCTCACTGTAATGTGCATGGCTGTTTCATTTTTGGGATGATTATTATGTGTGAGAATTTATGCATTACACTGCTTGAGACTGACTCATTATGGTTTCTATGAATTGAATTAAATTCATTATCATGTGTACTGAGGCACAGTGAAAAGCTTTGTCTTGTGAGTGATACAGGCAGAGTGAAGTAGCATAGATAAGTAAATAATAGGTAAACAGGCAAAAATAGACAAAAACAAAAACACAGTTACAGGCAAATGTTAAGAGTTTGTGAGTCCATTCAGTATTCTAACAACAGTAGAATAGATTAGATTTTTAGATTAGATTCCCTACAGTGCGGAAACAGGCCCTTCGGCCCAAACAGTCCACACTGACCCTCCGAAGAGTAACCCACCCAGACCCATTTCCCTTTGACTAGTGCACCTAGCACTATGGACAATTTAGCATGGCCAATTCGCCTGACCTGCACATCTTTGGACTGTGGGAGGAAACCGGAGCACCGGGATGAAACCCACCCAGACACAGGGAGAATGTGCAAACTCCACAGTGTGTGTGTGTGTTCAGGCTTCTGTACCTTCTCCCCGATGGTAAAAGTGGTAGAAAAACATTGCCAGAGTGGGATGGATCTGCAACTGATGGTCTGGAAATAGATAGCTACAACTTCTACTGGACAGAAGCAGCAAAATATTAATAATAAAAAAACAAACATGGTACACATTGCAATTTACTTGGTCACTTACTGCATCTTTAACTCATGGAATTGAACAAAATTTGAAAGTGTAACTGATGGAGCAGGAGTTGCAGGTTTTGCTTTTGTGGTGGAAACTCTGCTAGGAAGTTATCATACATTCCTGAACAGCCAGGATCTAGAAAAACAGATTAGAGTTAGTAAGGTTGGTGCAGGATGGAGAAACATTACAATCGGATTCCTTGGAGCAAGTTACTACAGGTCCAACTTGTCCATGCCGAGCAGTTATCCTAACTCAATCTAATCCCACTGGCCCATATTCCTCCAATCTCTTCCTATTCATATACCCATCCAGATGCCTTTTAAATGTTGCAATTGTACCAGCCTCCATCACTTCCTCTGGCAGCTCATTCCATACACACACCACCCTCTGCGTGAAAATGTTGGTCAGGTGCTGGAATCTGTACTGAAGATGCAAATTGCTGGAGATGACAGCGGGTTAGGCAGCATCCATGGAGAGAGAGCAGGCTAACATGTCGAGTCGAGATGATTCTTCATCAGAGATGATGTGAAGTGTGGAGGGGGCAGAATTACAATTGATTCCTGTCTGGTGTGAGTTAAGCTTGGTTACATCAAAATCATCTGAAATGACTTGCGTAGATACACTGCCATTAGCCTTTTTCATTGGGATTAGTCTTAGTTACTGACACCAAGTGAGGATGGATGCCCATATAAAGTACTTGGCAGAAGAGAAGCTTGGTTTTATTAAACAACAGAGACTTGTTACTTTGTACTTAGTAGCTGCTGCATTACATTTGAGTTCCACAGTAGTGTTTTGTGAGGCCTCAGGCTAGAGTTAATAGTGAATACTCAACATTATTTAGTTACTTGGACCTAAGCAGTTAGAATAACAACTGAAACACTCATTAACTCATCACAGGAATAGCCCTTAACATCCTGATGGGCAGAGTTTATCCTGTTATGGTAGTTAATCTTTTCAGGTAATGACAACCCTTATCTGACATCTCAGTTCAAGTTACTAAATTCTTAATACAATTGCTTCAAATAAATAAATTAAGTTTACCAAATTGCTTTACTATCACTCTATCCTCACCTAAATCCCTGACTCTATAAATTTCTGACAACTTGGTTGGGTTTGAAGTAATAGCAACTCTGGAACTTTGCCAGATCATTGATTCTCTGGGTGTTCTTTCCAGGTTGCTGTTGGTCGGTTGTATACCCTGAAGAATCTTTCGTTTCCTCAGATTGTTCCTGAGAAGCCACTTGTCTTCCTGGAAGAAGTCATCTTCTCCTGTTGATCCTATAAAGAGCTAGTTCTGCATGTGATCCTTCCACTTTCACATGTGTTAGTTTGAATGATGTGTCATTTTGTCGGGTTCAATCACAGGCAGTAAAGCTGGCTCTGTTGTTTTGATATTGCTTCTAAACAGTTCAACTGACTGCATCAAGAATCTACTACTAATTCCTGGCTGCCGTGGTGTCAAAGATATCCAACGATCAGATTTGAAGATTTTTCTGCAGCTGGGAGACAATTGAATAATTTCCTCAAAATTTTGAAAGAGGCCGTATTTCCTGATCTCTCCGTTATGAAGGAGTTGCTGCATATCGACCTAATTAATGTTGAGTGGTGCATGTTTTCCCTTGGGTTCAGTAAATATTTCCTGAGATTTTTGAAGTCTTCCTTGTGCTGAGTATATTTACATTGATCCCTGGTATTCGGAAGGAGCTGGATGACTGTAAGTCTGTATGGTTTCAGTCATATTTGGTTCAAATAAATCACCTATTATCCCACGGAATGGCTGAGTCTCATCTTTCAAAAGTGGCACATCATCATATAATGATAGCTGTTCGAATGAAAGTGGATCTTGATAGCCTGAGTGTTCTTTCAAAAACATTTGCTCTAACCTGTTAACATCTTAAAGCAAGTAAACACAAGTAGCTCTCAGCCTCAAAAGTTGTTTTTGACTTTTGCACATTCTGAGGAACTGTTCCTATACATATAAAAGTTGCATTGGTATTATAAAGTGAGACACTGTTTCTGATTACATGGTTTATATAAATCCATGTCTAGAACAATTGGTTATACCATCTCAAGAATCTAACCATCACATGCTTTGACATTCATTGTGGCTGTATCCCCCATAATGGACTCCTAGTGTTTATCATTCACTTGAAACTGAACTGGATCAGCCACATAAATACTGTGGTTACAAGAGGATATCACAGACAAGAGGTTCTTCAACAAATAACTCACTTCCTGTCTGCCGAGTGACTTCCCATCATCTTCAAGGAATGTGAAGGAGATTATTACTTAATCTCTACTTGCCTGGATAGGTACAGTTCCAACAACACTAAGAAGTTTGATGCTGTCTAGGACAAAGCAGTCCTCTTGATCGGTAGTCTATCCATTACCTTCAACATTCACTTCCCTCATCATCAAATGCACAGTAGAGCAGTGTATATCATCTACAAGACGCAATGCAGCAACTCAACAAGTCTCCCTCGACAGCACCTTCATGAGCTCTGCCACGTAGAAGTGTAGGGGCAGCAGAAGAATAGAAACTGCTATTGGTCTAAATTCTAGAACTCACATTCTAACATTGCTGTAAATGTCCCTCTGCCTCAAGACCTTCATAAGTTCAAGAAAGCAGCACATATTACAGATAAAAGTAAACAACAATTTTACTCAACAAAGAGAACAACAAGACAACAAAGTATATAAAGTAACAAAGAGATCAAAATCCTAATAATCGCCTTGCAAATCAAGGAAATCATCAACAATTTCAAGTACCTTTCATCCCCATGGATGCCACCGAATGCACCGCTGTCGCCCCCTGGCTCCCATGGTGTGTGTCACTTCCTTTGGTGACATCATCCAAGATACCATGACCATACCCACTACAGAGACAGTCTCTGCCCCCCAACTCCCAACTCTACACCAGGTCCCAGCTGTGCCATGTTTTTACCATTCCCCCAGACCGCCCCCTCACTGAGGATGATCGATCAGTTCTCAGTCAAGGTCTCACCTTCATCCCACTGTGCTCCCGGATCAACGAATTCCACACACGTCGCAACATGGAAATGTTTTTCCGCTGCCTCTGCCTCTGTGCTTACTTTTCCATCAGGATTCCCACCCACCTCCGAAAACCCGTTCGTCTGCCTCCAAAATAGTCCATCCACTTGGACACCCCGTGCTGGTCTGTTACTCGCCCTCAATCTCTTCATCTCCAACTGCTGCCATGATATGGACCGCCTCACCCTGTCCACTCCTCTCATCTAGTCCAACCTCTTACCCTCACAACGCGCAACCCCAACCTTACTATCAAATGAGTGGACAAGAGTGGGGCAGGGGTGGGGGGTGGGGTGAGTGGGGGCGCAGTGGTAGTTTGGTGCACCGACTTCTACACTGCTGAAGCCAGGTGCCAACTCACGGACACGTCCCCCTACTGTCCCCTTGACCACCTCCCATCACCAAACCATCATCTCCTACACCATCCACAACATCATCACTTCAGGGGATCTCCCATCCACAGCGTCCAACCTCATAGTCCCGGAACCCTGCACTGTCCAATTTTACCTCTTACCGAAAATTCACAGATCTGGCTGCCACGGTTGACCCATGGTCTTCGCTTGCCCCTGCCCCACCGAACTGATCTCCTTTTACCTTGGCACTCTCTGTCCCCCTTAATCCTGGAACTTCCCACATACATTTCGGACACCACCCACGCTCTCCACCTCCTCTATGACTTTTTCTTCCCTGACCCCCATGCCTTATCTTCACCATGGACATCCAATCCCTTTCCCTTTCTTCTGCTCGTACCGACCCAACCAGAACCCTTCCGCTGACACACTCTTTCGATTGGCTGAACCAGTCCTCGTCCTCAACAACTTCTCCTTTAAATCCTCCCACTTCCTTCAGACTAAAGGGGTAGCCATGAGCATCCGCAGGACCCCCAGCCATGCCTGCCTCTTTGGCAGGTATGTGGAACAGTCCATGTTCCACAGCTGCACTGGCACTATTCCCCACCTTTTCCTCCGCTATATTTATGACTGTATTGTGCTCCCATGAGGAGGCTGAACAGTTCATTTACTTCATGAACACCTTCCATCCCAACCTCAAGTTCACCTGGACCATCTCGGACACCTCCCTCCCCTTCCTGGCCCTTGACTCAATATGGATTTCTACTTCAAACCCATCGACTCCCACAGCTACCTGAACTACCGTCCTCCCATAGCACCCCTCTCCACCCCTCCTCCTGTAAAAATGCTATCCCTTATTCCCAATTCTCCAGGTCAGTGGCATCTGATCTCAGGAGAGCAATTCCACTCCAGAAAATTCCAGACGGCCTCCTACTTGAAGGATCAGAAACTTCCCTCACACATGGTCAACAATGCCCTTCAGGGCATCTTATCCACTTCCCGCACACCTCAGTCCTGGAACTGCACCCTCCAGCCGCAACAAGGAAAGAACCCCCCCCCACCCCTCCCCAGATCCTTATATTCCACCCCACCAACCTTCGGATACAATTCATCATCCTCTGTCATTTCTGCCACCTACAGTCAGACCCCACCAGCAGAGATATATTTCCCTCCCCACCCCTATTAGTGTTCCACAGAGACCATTCTCTCCGAGACTGTCTCGTTAGGTCCACCCCTCCACCCCCACCAACCTACCCTCCACTCCCAGAATCTTCCCTTGCCACTGCAAGAGGTGTAAAACCTGTGCCCACATCTCCCCCATCACCTCCACCCAACGCCCCAGAGGATCATCCACATCTGGCAGAGATTTTCCTGCAATCCAAACACATCATCTACCATGTCTGTTGCTCTCAATGTGATCTCCACTACATTGGAGAGACAGGATGTCAACCCGTGGAACATTTCAGAGAACATCTCTGTGCCACACGCACCCAACATCCCCACCACCCTGTGGCCAACCACTTCAACTCCCCAACCTGACACCTGGAGGAAGAACGCCTCATCTTTTGTCCTGGGACCTTCTAACCACACAGCATCAACGTCGATATCACCCCAGTTTCCTCATCTTCCCTCCCCCCACCTCATCCCAGATCCAACCCTCCAACCCTCCCTCTTGAACTGTCCATCTTCCTTCCCATCTATCTCCTCCACCCTCTGCTCTGACCTATCACCAACACCCTCTATCTGCATCTATCTATTGTCTTCCAAACTACCTTCCTCCCAGCCTCACCCTTTCTTATTTAACTCTCAGGCCCCCATCCCCCCCCTACATTCCTGATGAAGGGCTGACGCCCGGAATACCGACTCTCCTGCTCCTTGGATGCTGCCTGACCGGCTGTGCTTTTCCAGCACCACACTTTTCAACTCTGATCTCCCTCACTTTCACCTATCAATAATCAGTCAATGAAACATCATTTACTGATACCAATCTTTTCACACGAAAGCATTCAGAATTCATTTAATTGATCAGTAAATTGACAAATGTGAAAAGTACAATTCCTAAGATTTTGAACAGATTTGAGCAGTTTGGATACCAAATCCAATGTGGATCATGTTCGCACACCTCTCCACCACATCTCAGATATGGATAATATACACAACAGATTAATGACAACCAAAATTACATTTGACCACCTAGTAACAGCTTTGAATCAACATTTCACTTCAGAAATAAATAAGAAAGATCAATGGTGAGATCACAGTTCAATAACAATTAATCTGTGTCAGAACTGTCAATGGTTTCTTCGATAAATCAGTCACTGCAATTCTTCAATTAAAAGATAATCTGACTCTTACAGTGAACCGCACTGGATATAAAGCTTAGAAAATTGTTCAAGAAGCATTTGCAGCACAAGTTGTATGTAACACAGAACATCCTACAAAAAAGTGTTTTGACAACTCAAAGGAGTGTAACCATCTGATCAGAGGACACAGGTCTCTCATCGTCACAATTTGGTGCTTGGAACAATATCAACAAAAATCCCAAGGAATGTTGTAGCAGTTTGACCAAAACACCACATCAGCAAAGAACATGTCCAACCGTCTGTCAACAATGTACTCATTGCAGCCAAACAGATCCCTTCTCAAAGATGTACTCCAACTGATGCTTTGGAACAGAACCTTGAGGAGTACGTCAATACTGCAGAATGAGCTTCTAACGTGAAGGCCAGCTACCTTGGAACAGTCTATTTTATTCTTCCACATAAGACATTAAACTATCACTGATGAAGGTTTGACAGAAAATATCAACATAAATGGCTATCCAGCCAAATTTAAGTTAGAAACCGATGCCAATGTCGTGCTTATCTTGGATGATATTCCGTAGTTAGCAGAGATGGACATTTTACCCCTTGATTGAAAGCTGTGTGCAGTTACAGTTAATTACAGCTACAAGCACAGTTAATGGGATGTTGCATGTCATACACACATTCATAGATCAGACATAATTGCAGAAAGCATGCAACATCAGTAACCAATGAGCAAGAAAACATGCTTTATGTCAATTTTCTGCTCAGAGTTTAGAAATACACATAGACACACACTCACCCACACCCACACAGACACACACACAGACACAGACACACACACACACACACACACCCACACAGACACACACACTCACACTCACACACAGACACACAAACTCACACACAGACACACACACTCACACTCACACACAGACACACCCACACACCCACACAGACACACACACACACTCACACAGACACACACACTCACAGACAGACAGACACACACACCCACACACTGACACACACACTCACACACACTCACACGGACACTCACACACAGACATACACACATACACATGCACGCGCACACACAGACACAGACACACACACACACATGCACAGACACACACACTCACACAGACACACACTCACTCAGACAGACACACACATGCACACTCACACACACACGTACACACACACACACAATTGCACAGACACGCACACTCACACATAAACACATGCACTCACACAGACACACACTCACACTTCCTGATGAAGGGCTCTGGCCCGAAACGTCGAATTTCCTGTTCCTTGGATGCTGCCTGACCTGTTGTGCTTTAACCAGCAACACATTTTCAGCACACACACACACACACAAAACATATTTCAGGTCCAGTCTCCCAAAATTGTTTACTGAAATGGGAAAGCTGGAAACTCCTTATAATATTTCTTTGGAAGCTGACACACACAGGAAAGTCCCTCACCCACTTACCGAAAAAGGAAAGAATCAATTGGAGGATATGGTCAATATGGATGTTATCTCGTCAGTAACTAAACCTACAGATTGGTACCCTATTTTGGTCACAAAGTTCCCAAGCCTAATGACTCCAGACAAATTTCTATGGATCTCACAGAGCTGGGTAAAACAGTCGCTAGAGAAACTTATCCCAGGTCCACAGTTAATGAAATTTTGTTTAGTTTTTCCACCAAGAGCGTATTCTCTAAGATGAATGCTAATATTGACTTTGGATGCATCTCTAGATGGGATATCTTGACTCCACACCACCTTCTTTATGTCTTTAGGTCAACAAGCTTTCAATAGACTACTCTTTGGCATTTTGTCTTCTTCTGAGATTTTTCAACCCTGTTGATTATTACCTTACTCAGGTGAGAATTGGGACTTTGAAAGATGAGGGTTGTCCAGACAGCTATAAGATTAGTGCGGAAAGGAGGGGGCTTTCCATTTTAGTGGATGATGAAGCTTTATCGCTGAGGTCGAGTCCACCTTAACTGGTGTGGTACCAGGGTGCTGGCAGAAATGGGGATTTAATACGAGCAAGTGATTGGCAGGTGGATGGATAGGCTCACGTGGAAAAGATAATCGTGATATTAGTCAAAAACATAAGGAAAGAGGTAGAGGACATACAGATAATGAAAAACCTGAAAGATGTAACTAAGGCAAGTACAATCACAATACTTAAAATACATTGGACAAGTAAATGAATAGGAAAGGTTTAGAGAGATATGGACCAAACACAAGCAAGTGGACTAATTAAGTTTGGGATTCCTGGTCAAGATGGATGAGTTAGATTCTGTATCTGTGCTGTATGACTCTATGCCCGATATCTTACAGGGACTAGGTGAGGTTATATGGTACACAGATGATAACCTGGTACGTGCTGGAACCACCCAAATCTATGACCAGAGACTAGCTGATGTTCTGAAATGTTTACAACCAGAAGCCTTATGCTGAACAGCAAATGTGGATTTTATTGGGAATACATTTGTTTCCTCATGCCATCAGCAAGGATGTAACACAAACTGATCCCCAGAAAACCGAGACAGTCAAACACTTACCTACTCCAAAGTTGGCACATGATTTGCAAAAGTCTCAGGGCACGATGACTCAATTGCCAGATTTTTGCAGTACCACACCTCTGAGATATTGAAAACTGTTAAGTTGCAAACACTGTATTGAGACACACAACAATAGATGGGCCTTCAGACAATTAAGGAGATGTTGACCTCCACCGAGGCCTTAGCCCATTACAATACGCCATATTCCATAACACTGCTGTGGAGATCTCAGGCACAGACAGTGATAAGCTTCTTTTTTAGGAATAGCCAGAGGAGCATTACCTGATGTGCAGGTTAGGTGAATTGGGCCATGCTGGATTGCCTCTAGTGTTCAGGGATGTGCGGGTTGGGTGCATTGGTTAGGGATAAGTGTAGACTGGTGGGGTAGGGTGATGGGTCTGGTTGGATTGCTTTTCCGAGAGTCAGTGTGATTTTGTTGGGCTGAATGGCCTGTTTCCACACTATAGGGATTCTATGAAAGTTGGGATTGTATGAAAATGGATACTGAAACTGGCATGCGGTCATTGAGAAAAAAAGTCTGTGAAGAGTTTCCTCATCACATTCTCAGCCTCAAAGTTATGTTTGAGACTAATCATAAACTTCTGGCCACATTAAAAAGAGAGATGGTAAAATTTTCTCCACGAATACAATGTTTTCATCTCAGGTTTATGAGATTCTCATAAAAGACTCGGTATTTTTGAGGCAAATCTCAGATATGGGCAGGTATTCTTTCCAGAGACATAGTTAATACACTCACAAAGTACGTTGTTACACTCAGCCAACAGCATTATCTTGGCCAGTTCTTATTTGCAGTCTCACCTTATTACAGAAGATTAGAAGTATGATCTTCTGTACATTATTGTACCCAAGGATGGCCTGAAGCTCAGTTTTATCAAATACAGGCAGAATGTTTCTGTTGACGAATTGCTATCTTTTTGAAGATTCAGTGCAGAACAGCATTCTTCAGAGGATTCAACAAGGGATTTTTGGCATAATCAAGTGCAGAACACCAGGTCATGGGTCTGTTTGCTAGCCAGAGATCTTGTAACAGTTGGGGACTTTGCAATAACATACTTTACACAGTGATGAACAACCTCTCTTCCCTATAGCATTTCCAAATGGATCTTGAACCCATTTGGACTTCTTTTTATGTGAAGGCCATTCTTCCTGTTGATTATTAGTCAAGATCCATTATTGGATCTCCTTGCCATTAGAGACTTTTCTAGAAAACAGGCAGTCAAGGTATTCCATGGTGTTTTCTTCAACACACATGGTTGCTAGAATACTTGGCTGTGCAGATTTGGGTTGGTATATTGGGGTTGCTTATGCAACATTTAAGAACAGACTATGTTTCTTGTGTGCAGAATTGAAGTCATTGAAGGTATCTTGCAAATGTGGTGCACAGTGGACAACAACAATGCAGTCAAAACTGCAAACTCTAGATCATACTTGTGTATGCTGGTCAGTTTAGTTTTGAAATGAGGTTAAGGAGTTTTCCACTAGGCAGTAGTTAATATTCATACCTGAAGATTTTCTGATTTTTGATGAGGCGAACAGTCACTTTCAGGGAGAATGTGAATAGAAAAGGGGCCTTCACTCAGCTCTGCTTGACACAAGCCTAGAGTTTGAAGGCATCTGTTTCTGATTTCCTACTCAAGCCAATTGCAATCATATCCTCATAAAGCAACTGTAGGACTGTGATAAAGTTTAATCGACATCCAAATCTTCCAAAGCAGAGTTTCATGATTTGCTGAGTCAAATGTTTTGATCAAGTTGATGTATATAATAAGGAGATCTTAATGTTATTCTTAACACTGTTTTCTTGGATTTGGCAAAGAGCACATTGCGGGCTCCTCTGGAAGATCTAAAGCTATGTTGTGCTTCTGAGAGGATTGCCTCAGCCACAGGAAGTAGACGATACGGGAAAATGCATGTCAGGAATTTGCCTGCTATGGGCATGAGGGATGCACCTCAATAGTTTCCATACTATGATTTATTTTCCTCCTTGAATATCGTTACAACTAATGCATTTCTGAAGTAAGGAGAAAGTTCTTTTCTCTCCCAAATCTGTACTTGTACCAATTCTGTATTCGGAGTCTTCATGTCAGCAAATATCCACTCGGTCTGAAGACCCCAGCTGAATTGTTGTCAGCTTTTCCAGTTTTTCAACTGTTCAGGTTCACATTGCAGACCCACCATCACCAAGGATTCTGCTACAAGGTTTTAAGAGGTAGTATGGAGGGTATCAGCGAACACAGCGGACTCATGGTTGAGACGTTGTTTAAAATTCTCTTTCCAGCATTAATGAATGGCATTGTAATTTTTCAGAAGAATACAGTCAACCTGTGAGAAAAAGTGATTCGTCCATTTTACTATAGTCTGCAGGTGGCCCAGGTGGCTTTGAAGTATCTTCGCATCTTTGAAATTTTTGGGTCTCCGCAATATTGAATGGAACAACACTGAGCAGGAGTTAGGCTAGACAGTCCTTAGAAAGAAAAATAACCATGGAAGAAAAACTGTACATGCTGGAAACACTCAGCAAATGCTACCTGACCTGCTGGGTATTTCCCACATTTTCTGCTTTTATTTCAAGATCCCTGGTATCTGCAGTATTTTGATTGTGAATTAAAATACCACTGTAGACTTGTTAAATCAACTGTTCTCCATCAGTGCTGCAACATTCTCTGATACAAGAGGGATAACTTTTATTGAGTTACAGGGAGTTGGTTCCCTGTTTACTATCTCATACCATTTTGGGATAAGACATTGAGCAAATTTATTAACTGATGAAGGGCTTTTGCCCGAAACGTTGATTCTCCTGCTCCTCGGATGCTGCCTGACCTGCTGTGCTTTTCCAGCACCACTCTCTTGACTCTGATCTCCAGCATCTGCAGCCCTCACTTTCACCAAATTTATTAACTGCTTGGCTCTTCTCCCACCTGATGTTTATCAGCCAGAGATAAAGGTGATATTACTCCCTCCTTCAGTAGAAGGTCAAACGTCTGATTTTGCAAAGTGGTCTGGAATTGTTTTATCCTTTCCCTGAACACTCCTCTCAGAACAGTAGCATACTTCCACATCTGATAGGTACCTCTTTTACACTGCTAAAAATTCGGGCCCCTCTCATAAATAAAGAGGTGACTTCTATTTTGAGAATTTTTGATGTGGGGCCTCTCATTAATTGTTTTTGATGGAGTCATTAATTTATACATGGTCTGAATGGAACTCTGGCTTGCTATTATTCAAAGTGCAAGATTGGAAGGGTGCTGGAAAAGCACAGCAGGTCAGGCAGCATCCGAGGATCACGAAAATCCACGTTTCGGGCAAAAGCCCTTCATTATTTAAAATGCATCAGATGTTCTGATCTTGAGCAGGTGATGTTGACAGGATGGGATTGTTGCATCAAAGTACAAAAAAGGTTTTTGAAATCAATTGAATGTGCTCAAACCAGTAAAAATAACTTTTTAATGACATACAGGAAGCCAATAAATCTCTAATCCAATGTGACAGACAAATAAATAATAAAAGCAAAATAGTGCAGGTGCTTGAAATCTGAAATAAACCCAGAGAATGTTGGGGTGAAAATGTGTTGCTGGAAAAGCACAACAGGTCAGGCAGCATCCAAGGAACAGGAAATTCGAAACGTCGAATTTCCTGTTCCTTGGATGCTGCCTGACCTGCTGCGCTTTTCCAGCAACACATTTTCAGCTCTGATACTCCAGCATCTGCAGACCTCACTTTCTCCTCCACAGAGAATGCTGGAGAAACTCAACAAGTCTGGCAGCATCTGTGGAGACAGACCAGAGTTAACATTTTGAGGCCAATATGATTCTTCTTCAGAACAGAAAAATGAATCAATTTCTTTCCCTTGAATACAGAAATCATACGTTTCCAACCCAGAGGAGGTCATTCAGCCTGACATGCAGCTGTCTGGCTTGCTCCCATCTTCCAACTCTTGGCTGACACTTTTAAAGATTGTGCGATTTCAAAAGCAAGTAGTTCCTAAATGTTATACCACCTCTACCATCCTGTCAAGCAGTGAATTGCTGATCCCCACTATCCCGGGGATGAAAACCTTTCCCTCAAATGCCCTCTGCACCTCTTACCCCTTACCATGATCTCTGGTTAACTCGCTCAATGAAGGAGAATTAGTCCTCCCTATGCACCCGATCTATAATTTTAAGCACTTCAGTTAGGTCACTATTCAGTCTCCTACGTTCGAAATAAAACAACTCTAGTCTATTAAATCGTTTCTTATCACTAAAATTGTCCACTCCATGTAACATCCTCATAAATGTTCTTTGTACACCTCTACTGCAATTACATATTTTTAATTGAATGGATCAGAATTGCATTCAGTACTCAAGCATCACATATCTAATAGTTTATGCAGTTGTAGTATAACCTCCCGGCTCATATATTCCATATCCCGGATAATAAGGGTATTCGTTCTATTTGCCTTCTTGACCATTTAGCTACCTGTTTAAAAATCAAGATTCCTGATGAAGTGCTTATGCCCGAAATGTTGATTCTCCTGCTCCTTGGATGCTGCCTGACCTGCTGTGCTTTTCCAGCTCCACACTCTGGACTCTTCCCTTAACAATTCGATTTTATAGAGTCATAGAGATGTACAGCATAGAAACACACCCTTCGGTCCAACCCGTCCAAGCTGACCAGATATCCCAACCCAATCTAGTCCCACCTGCCAGCACCCGGCCCATATCCCTCAAACCCTTCCTATTCATATACCCATCCAAATGCCTCTCAAATGTCGCAATTATACCACTTCCTCTGGCAGCTCATTCCATACACGTACCACCCTTTGTGTGAAAAGATTGCCCCGTAGGTCTCTTTTATATCTTTCCCCTCTCACCCTAAACCTATGCCCTCCAGTTCAGGACTCCCCTAGCCCAGGGAAAAGACTTTGTCTATTTATCCTATCCATGACCCTCATAATTTTATAAACCTCTATAAGGTCACCCCTCAGCCTCCGACACTCCAAGGAAAACAGCCCCAGCCTGTTCAGCCTCTCCCTATAGCTCAAATCCTCCAACCCTGGAAATATCCTTATATACAGCTGCAAATGTGTTGCTGGTCAAAGCACAGCAGGTTAGGCAGCATCTCAGGA
Source organism: Hemiscyllium ocellatum (assembly GCF_020745735.1). Classification (NCBI taxonomy): domain Eukaryota; kingdom Metazoa; phylum Chordata; class Chondrichthyes; order Orectolobiformes; family Hemiscylliidae; genus Hemiscyllium; species Hemiscyllium ocellatum. The sequence goes on along the minus strand of NC_083401.1, from coordinate 158,050,521 downwards.
ATAGAGAATTCGACGTTTCGAGCATAAGCCCTTCATCAGGAATAAGAGAGAGAGAGCCAAGCCGGCTGAGATAAAAGGTAGGGAGGAGGGACTAGGGGGAGGGACGATGGAGGTGGGATAGGTGGAAGGAGGTCAAGGTGAGGGTGATAGGCCGGAGTGGGGTGGGGGCGGAGAGGTCAGGAAGAGGATTGCAGGTTAGGAGGGCGGTGCTGAGTTGAGGGAACCGACTGAGACAAGGTGGGGGGAGGGGAAATGAGGAAGCTGGAGAAATCTGAATTCATACCTTGTGGTTGGAGGGTTCCCAGGCGGAAGATGAGGCGCTCCTCCTCCAGCCGTCGTGTAGTTGTGTTCTGCCGGTGGAGGAGTCCAAGGACCTGCATGTCCTCGGTGGAGTGGGAGGGGGAGTTAAAGTGTTGAGCCACGGGGTGATTGGGTTGGTTGGTTCGGGCGGCCCAGAGGTGTTCTCTGAAGCGTTCCGCAAGTAAGCGGCCTGTCTCACCAATATAGAGGAGGCCACATCGGGTGCAGCGGATGCAATAGATGATGTGTGTGGAGGTACAGGTGAACTTGTGGCGGATATGGAAGGATCCCTTGGGGCCTTGGAGGGAAGTGAGTGTGGAGGTGTGGGCGCAAGTTTTACATTTCCTGCGGTTGCAGGGGAAGGTGCCGGGGGTGGAGGTTGGGTTGGTGGGGGGTGTGGATCTGACAAGGGAGTCACGAAGGGAGTGGTCCTTGCGGAACGCTGATAGGGGAGGGGAGGGAAATATATCCTTGGTGGTGGGGTCCGTTTGGAGGTGGCGGAAATGGCGGCGGATAATACGTTGTATGCGCAGGTTGGTGGGGTGGTAGGTGAGAACCAGTGGGGTTCTGTCTTGGTGGCGGTTGGAGGAGCGGGGCTCAAGGGCGGAGGAGCGGGAAGTGGAGGAGATGCGGTGGAGGGCATCGTCGATCACGTCTGGGGGGAATCTGCGGTCCTTGAAGAAGGAGGCCATCTGGGTTGTGCGGTGTTGGAATTGGTCCTCCTGGGAGCAGATGCGGCGGAGACGAAGGAATTGGGAATATGGGATGGCGTTTTTACAGGGGGCAGGGTGGGAGGAGGTGTAGTCCAGGTAGCTGTGGGAGTCAGTCGGTTTATAATAGATGTCTGTGTTGAGTCGGTCGCCCGAGATAGAAATGGAAAGGTCTAGGAAGGGGAGGGAGGAGTCTGAGACGGTCCAGGTGAATTTCAGGTCGGGATGGAAGGTGTTAGTAAAGTTGATGAACTGTTCAACCTCCTCGTGGGAGCACGAGGCAGCGCCGATACAGTCATCGATGTAGCGGAGGAAAAGGTGGGGGGTGGTGCCAGTGTAGTTGCGGAAGATGGACTGTTCCACATATCCTACGAAGAGGCAGGCATAGCTGGGGCCCATGCGGGTGCCCATGGCAACTCCTTTAGTTTGGAGGAAGTGGGAGGATTGAAAAGAGAAGTTATTCAGGGTGAGGACCAGTTCAGTCAGTCGAAGGAGGGTGTCAGTGGAAGGGTACTGGTTAGTGCGGCGGGAAAGGAAGAAGCGGAGGGCTTTGAGTCCTTCGTGATGGGGGATGGAGGTGTACAGGGACTGGATGTCCATAGTGAAAATAAGGCGTTGGGGACCGGGGAAGCGAAAATCCTGGAGGAGGTGGAGGGCGTGGGTGGTGTCCCGAACGTAGGTGGGGAGTTCTTGGACTAAAGGGGACAGGACCGTGTCGAGGTATTGGGAGATGAGTTCGGTGGGGCAGGAGCAGGCTGAGACAATGGGTCGGCCGGGGCAGGCAGGTTTGTGGATTTTGGGCAGGAGGTAGAAACGGGCGGTGCGGGGTTGTGGGACTATGAGGTTGGAGGCGGTGGATGGGAGATCCCCTGAGGTGATGAGGTCCTGGATGGTCTGGGAGATGATGGTTTGGGCTCCTCCACCGGCAGAACACAACTACACGACGGCTGGAGGAGGAGCGCCTCATCTTCCGCCTGGGAACCCTCCAACCACAAGGTATGAATTCAGATTTCTCCAGCTTCCTCATTTCCCCTCCCCCCACCTTGTCTCAGTCGGTTCCCTCAACTCAGCACCGCCCTCCTAACCTGCAATCCTCTTCCTGACCTCTCCGCCCCCACCCCACTCCGGCCTATCACCCTCACCTTGACCTCCTTCCACCTATCCCACCTCCATCGCCCCTCCCCCTAGTCCCTCCTCCCTACCTTTTATCTCAGCCGGCTTGGCTCTCTCTCTCTTATTCCTGATGAAGGGCTTATGCTCGAAACGTCGAATTCTCTATTCCTGAGATGCTGCCTAACCTGCTGTGCTTTGACCAGCAACACATTTGCAGCTGTGATCTCCAGCATCTGCAGACCTCATTTTTTACTCGAAGAATATCCTTATATATCTTTTCTGAACCCTTTCAAGTTTCATAACATCTTTCCGATAGGAAGGAGACCAGAATTGCACGCAATATTCCAACAGTGGCCTAACCAATGTCCTTTACAGCTGCAACTTGATCTCCTAACTCCTGTACTCAATATTCTGACCAATAAAGGAAAGCATATCAAACGCCTTCTTCACTATCCTATCTATCTGCGACTCCACTTTCAAGGAGCTATGAACCTGCACTCCAAAGTCTCTTTGTTCAGCAACACTCCCTAGGACCTTACCATTAAGTGTATAAGCCCTGCTAAGATTTGCTTTCCCAAAATACAGCACCTTGCATTTATCTGAATTGAACTCCATCTGCCACTTCTCAGCCCATTGGCCCATCTGATCAAGATCCTGTTGTAATCTGAGGTAACCCTCTTCACTGTCCACTACACCTCCAATTTTGGTGTCATCTGCAAACTTACCAACTGTACCTCTTATGCTCGCATCCAAATCATTTATGTAAATGACAAAAAGTAGAGGACCCAGCACCGATCCTTGTGGCACTCCACTGGTCACAGGCCTCCAGTCTGAAAAACAACCCTCCACCACCACCCTCGGTCTATTTTGTCTGCCTTTCATTAACTTAAGTCTTTTCAGGAGGATTCATCCTGTTCCTCAGGAGTTGAGGATAATTGGGTTGTAATTACTGATCTACCCTTTTCATTATTTTTCAAATTCGTTTCTGAAAGTCATACAGGCATTGGACTCGTGGGACAGCTATGCAGGTAGGGAAGTATAAGCTGGGGCTAAGGTTTGAGGCTGCACCTCTAACCTGGGAGTACCAGAGGCATCAAACCCACATGGAGCAGTATGGAGTGGGAGAGTATGAATTGTAGCCAAGGCCACCTACCTCGGAGTGATAGAGGCACATATTTAGCTGCTGATAAGAGGCACACACTGAGTTTGAAAATAAATAAGGACGCCACAGAAAATCTGTCAGTTCATTAGCTGGTGAGGAATTTCTGAGAGACTGCCTGTGAGTTGCTATAAATTAGAGAAGTGTATTATTGTTTTTGAAAGAAACAACTAACTCAGAAACACCAGAAAAGGGGGCAAGAAAAGGCCAATAAAATAAAGTAATATAAATAAGCCAAAGTAGGCTAAGGGACAGGAGGGGAAGTAATCTTAACATAAGGGATGTAAGTTTAAAGACTAAGTAACTAATTAATTAAGACTAACTAAGTTTAAGACACAGCAGTATAGGTTGATCGATTGGAATGTGTGAATTGTGGGGAGTTAGGGAGCCTACTCAGGTCCTTGATGATCACATGTGCAGAGCTCCAGAAACCTGAGCTCCAGGTTCCAGAGGTTGAATGACAACTGGAGACACTGTGACACATAGCGAGGGTTAGAGTTACATGGGTAGCACATTTAGAGAGGTGGCCACACCGCAGCTTAAGAACCTGGAGGAAGGAAGGGGGTTGTTTATGCCAGCTTTGCGCACAGTTTATCCTTACAGTCCGTAACAGGCTGTAGCAGAGAACTTTCATTAATGTGCAGGCTCAGCATGTCATTATGAAGCTTTGCAGCTAATGAAATAAAAGTGTAGTCATTATTATAATATACAAAAAGCATCTACCAAATTCTGCATAAGAACATAACATAAACAACAATCAAATACATACATAATTTGTAACAGTAGAGATAAAAATAGCTAGAAAACTAAAGGAAATCCATTGTACTTCATATAGTTCTGTGGGATCTCTTACAACCACCCAGGGTGACAGCTGGAGCTTTGTTATCTTATCTAAAACCCAGCACCTTCGAAAGGACAGTCACCTCTCAGTACAACACTAAAATATCTGTCGGAATTATATGCCCACAACTTTGAACTGGGGCTTCAGATCATGGCCTGCTAACACCAGGCAAGATTCTGAGCATGAGTCAAGTGGTTGGAAGGGAGTCTGGAGAATATGAAGAATTGAGAAGATGAATAGCAACAATGGTACAAAGATCTGGTCTGGGTGGCTGCTTAAGAAAGAGGAAGCTTCATTTAGGCACTGTGCTCTTTCTGGAAATGGAGGCGGCTATTCTAGGTCCACTCCTTCCTTCCAGCAGGCAGTCTCTGAGAATGGCAATTAATGAGTTGGAAACCAATAAAATTGGTTGGGTGCTCAAGCCCTGTTCCTTTACTTCAGTTTAAATGTGGTAGGTGTTATGATGGACGGTTGGTTGCAACTTTGAAAAACTACAGGCATTTTTAGTTCTTCATTCCAAATTTTTTTAATGAAGGCAAAATGCAAGGTTCATAGTTCCTTGAAAGTGGAGTCTCAGGTAGACAGGATAGCGAAGAAGGTGTTTGGTATGCATGGCTTTATTGGTCAGTGTTTGGAGTATTGGAGTTGGGAGGTCATGTTGCAGCTGTACAGGACATTGGTTCGGCCATTTTTGGAATACTGTGTTCAGCTCTGGGATCTCTACTATTGAAATGGTGTTGTAGAACTTGGAAAGGTTCAGAAAAGATTTACAAGAATGTTGCCAGGGTTGGAGGATTTGAGCTATAGGGAGAGGCTGAACAGGCTGGAGAAACTTTCCCTGGAGCGATGGAGGCTGAGGGGCGACCTTATAGAGGTTTATAAAATCGTGAGGGGCATGGTTAGGGTGATTAGCCATGGGCTTTTCCCCAGAGTGAGGGAGTACAAAACTAGAGGGCATAGGTTTAAGGTCGGGGGAAAGATTTAAATGGGACCTAAGGGGCAACTTTTCACAGAAAGGGTGGTGCATGTATGGCATAAATGGCCAGAGGAAGTGGTGGAGGCTGGTACAATTGCAACATTTAAAAGGCATCTGGACGGGAATATGAATTGGAAGGGTTTGGAGAGATATGGGCCAAGTGCTGGCAAGTGGGACTAAATTAGGTTAGGATATCTGGTCGGCATGGACGAGTTGGACCAAAGGGTCTGTTTCCTTGCTGGACAACTCCATGATTCTATGAATATCATTGCTACAAAATAATGATAGGTGTAAATTGAATGACTGGCTGGCAGAAAGCATCTGTGTAGGACCGATGAGAATGTAACAACAAAAACGTCAAAGAAACTTCAATCAGGGAGTGAGCACCTGAGATAATGAATGCTGTGCCTCCTTTCAACTCTTGGCCAAGAGATACCTCTTGCAGACATTTTTCTGGTCTTCCCTTCGAGGAATAAGCAAAACAGAGATTAAAGAGAGCCTCAACACTAGTGCGTGTGTTATTATTACTCTGCTACACACCAGGATGAGTCCAGTATGCTGTGGTGGACACTGCTTGAGAACAGCTAGTAAATACTCCTGCACTGCAGGTAAAGAAAGGAAGACATTGGCGAGAAGGTTTGTAGCTTAGGTTGAGGTTTTGGATGTAGGTATGCTCACTGAGCTGAAAGGTTCATTTCCAGACATTTGTTATCCTACTAGGTAACATCTTCAGTGGACTTCACGCAAAGCAATGCTGAAAATTCCTGCTTTCTATTTAAATGTTTGGGTTTCTTTGGGTTGGTGATGTCATTTCCTGTGGTGATGTTATTTCCTGTGGTGAAGTCACTTCCGGTTCCTTTTCTCAGCGGGTGGTAGATGGAGTCTAACTCGATGTGTTTGTTGATAGAGTTCCAGTTGGAATGCCATGCTTCTAGGAATTCTGTGTGTGTGTCTCTGTTTGGTTAGTCCTTGGATGGATGTGTTGTTCCAGTTGAAGTGGTATCCTTCCTCATCCGTATGTAAGGATACTAGTGAGAGAAGACTAGAAGACATTGTCTCATGCTACAAACAGGTTAAAAGAATCAAGACACAGGGATTCGTTCAGACTATAAACCAAAAATCGTGAATATCAGTTGGTCAACTATTACCATCAACGCTACCGATGCAGATCCATAAGGGTTGCAATGTCATGTCATCTGCTCTTCATGAATAACTCAAAAACTTTTCAGTATAACCTTAAATCACTTTTATCTTTTTGACTCACCATTTATTTCACATCTGTGTGTATGTGCGTTGTATTAGTGCTGCCTCCCATGTGTACTGGTGAATTAAAATCAGGGTGGAGCTGTACGGAAAACCAGGAAAGTGTCAAATTCAGAAAGAGTCATGGAGGGGTTCCTTCCGTGAGCCCCAATGGGTTTTCTCATCCAATTTCCCACAGCTTGTCCCATTATCGATGTATCTCGCCTCCATCGTGCCCACTTGCACCTGTGATGGATGTATTGTCAGGGTTTGTGGCACCATCTTTGAAATGCAACTGTGCACCAAGTGAAATACTGTCAGTCAGGGGCTGCCCTTCACAATCCTTTGATGTGAAGGTTTGGCTTGGAGATAGCTGAGAAAGGGAAGTTAGCTCCCCATTTTACTGACTGAGATCTGGAGGTCTTGATGGACAGTGTGGTGCAGGAGAGAGCCATCCACTTCCCTCAGGCCTTTTTTTTAACTCACTGATGGAACATAGACATCACTGGCTGGTCAGGATTTGTCGCCTGCCCCCTTGAGAATTTGGTGCACATTCTTGTTCAGCAGCAGTCCATGTGCTGGAGGTATGCCAGATGGAAGGAAGTGCCAGGAATTTGACCCAGCAACACTGAAGGAATAGCAATGTAACACCAAGTCACGTAACACCAGATTATAATACAACAGGTTTATTCAAAATCTTATGCTTTCAGAGCGCTGCTCCTTTACCAGGTAAGGTGAAGAGAAGCGCACAGAATTTACAGGGAGAGAGATTAAAATATTGTACAAATGGTATGAGTGGTGTGTCCACAGGCTGAATAATAAGCCTCTGCAGTTGATCAAAAGTGTCAGACGGTGCGAGTAAAATGTCAACAGCTAAATAGCAAGTGAAGGGATGACCGATGATTCGATTAATTGAGGCAGAGAGAAAATTAAAAATAAGATGGTGCTGGGACCAAACAAAATGGCTGGAATAACATGATAGATATGAGGTGCAATAACTTCACAAGCTCCGAAAGCTTGTGATTTCAAATAATCCTGTTGGACTATAACCTGGTGTTTGGTGATTTCTGACCTGGCCCATCCTACTACCAGCACAATCCACATCAATATATTTCCATGTCAGGATGGGGAGTGGTTCAGAGGGGAACTTGTAGGGGATGGTGTTCCCATGTACCTGCTGCCCTTGTCCTGCTATATGGAAGTGGTCAGGAGTTTGCAAGACGCTGTCTAAGAATCTTTGTCAAATTACTACAGTGCATCTTGTTGATAGCATGGGAAAAAATGACTGCAGATGCTGGAATCGAAACTGAAAACAGTGCTGGAAATTACAGCAAATCAGGCAGCATCCATGGATAGAGAAAAAGCTCGCGTTTTGAGTGTAGATGACTCTTCACCAGGGGCTCATGGGTGCTGCCTGTTTTTGGTTGTTGATAGCACATCTACTATTGACCTGAGATGGTGAAGGGAGTGAATACTTGTAAGTGTGGTGCCAATCAAGAAGTCTGCTTTGTCCTGGATAGTGCAAAGCCTCTAGACTATTGTTGGAGCTGCACCCATCCATCACACTCCTGACTTGTGCCTTGTAGATAGTGGGGAGTTAGGAGGTGAGTTATTCACCTGAGGTAACCACAACACTAGACTATGCCACCAAGTACCACCAAGGCCTGATCTGAAAGTACCATGGTGGTGTCCATGGTCTGAAGGAATGCTGAGAGATTCAGGAAGGAAGTTAATGATCTACTGTGCTCTGTGATGGTAAGGGCCACCATCTTCTCTTTCTCTGCTACTGCATCCAACTCCATCAGGGTCATGGCTATCACGATTGTGTGCAACATATTCCACCTCCCCCTCATTCACAGCCCCCATACCTTCCATAATACTAATCCTCCATGCCCTCTGCTCTGCCTACTCACTCACCCAGGACACCTTTCCACCAGCTGCACTTCACTATTGGCTGTGCCAGCCACTTTCTTCTCATTCAGTCAACCCCTTTGTCTTATTCCAGGAGAAAAACTGCCCAATGTAGGGCAAAAAGAGCCACAATAGAAGGTGGGGTGCTCAACATCTGTCTCCAATCAGAGGAGGATCCTTCCCATAGCAGTGATGTGGTGATGTCCCAGCAACCTAGTCAAGTACCTACTGCCAATGGGAAAATAACACGCTCAAACCTCTACACTTATTTCCCAACTATTTCACTCCCCATGGGAGGCTGGTTAGCAAGGTTAGATCTCATGGAATAGGGAGAACTAGCCATTTGGATACAGAACTGGCTCAAAGGTACAAGACAGAGGGTGGTGGTGAAGGGTTGTTTTTCAGACTGGAGGCCTGTGACCAGTGGAGTGCCACAAGGATCGGTGCTGGGTCCACTACTTTTCATCAATTATATAAATGATTTGGATGTGAGCGTAAGAGGTATAGTTAGTAAGTTTGCAGATGACACCAAAATTGGAGGTGTCGTGGACAGAGAAGGAGGTTAAATCAGATTACAACAGGATCTTGATCAGATGGGCCAATGGGCTGAGGAGTGGCAGATGGAGTTTAATTTAGATAAATGCGAGGCGCTGCATTTTGGAAAAGCAAATCTTAGTAAGACTTACACACTTAATGGTAAGGTCCCAGGGAGTGTTGCTGAACAAAGAGACCTTGGAGTGCAGGTTCATAGCTCCTTGAAAGTGGAGTCGCAGGTAGATAGGATAGTGAAGAAGGTGTTTGGTATGCTTTCCTTTATTAGTCAGAGCGTTGAGTATAGGAGATCATGTTGTGGCTGTACATGACATTGGTTAGGCCACGGTTGGAATATTGTGTGCCATTCTGGTCTCCTTCCTACATGGAAGGCCTCAGACAATATTTACAAGTATGTTGCCAGGGTTGGAGGATCTGAGCTACCGGGAAAGGCTGAATAGGCTGGGGCTGTTTTCCCTGGAATGTCAGAGGCTGAGGAGTGACCTCATCGAGGTTTATAAAATCATGAGGGGCATGGATAGGGTAAATAGACAAAGTCTTTTCCCTGGTGTGGGGGAGTCCAGAACTAGAGGGCATAGGTTTAGGGTGAGAGGGAAAAGACATGAAAGGGCAACTTTTTCACGTAGAGGTTGGTGCGTATATGGAATCAGTTGCCAGAGGAAGTGGTGGAGGCTGGTACAATTATAACATTTAACAGGCATTTGGATGGGTATTTGAATAGAAAGGGTTTAGAGGGAAATGGGCCAAGTGCCTCCACAACCACCTGATGAAGGAGCAGCGCTCCGAAAGCTAGTGCTTCCAAATAAACCTGTTGGACTGTAACTGGTATTGTGTGACTTTTAACTTCGTACAACCTAGTCTAACACCGGCATCTCCAAATCAAGGAAAATCCAGTCTTTGAAATTCATCTATGTTTTGAAAAACTACAAAATTGTTCAAAACCTAAGAGCTCTAATGTAATATCTCACTATGAGTGCCTCAAGCTAAAATTTATAATCTCAGACTGACAGGTATCTGAAGTAGTACAGCCACTGTGGTCTCCACACAATGTCTATTTTAAACAACGTGAAAAGTGGGGAAGATACATAAACCTTTAGGAGTGTCATACAAGAGAACTAGAGAGTGTTCAATGCAAGGACAGTCTGAGTGGCTAATTTGCCTCTTTTTGGATGTTTCTCCTTCATGGACAAGCCTTAAGAAGGCTGGTCATAGATAACACCAGTTCCAAACTCCCAGCTCAGCACTGTCCCCACGACTTGTCCTACCTGCCTATCTTCTTTTCCACCTATCCACTCCACCCTCCTCCCTGACCTATCACCTTCATCCCTACCCTGACTCACCTATTGTACTCTATGCTACTTTCTCCCCACCCCCACCCTCCTCTCATTTATCTCTCCACCCTTCAGGATCTCTGCCTCTATTCCTGATGAAGGGCTTTTGCCTGAAACGTCGATTGTCCTGAACTGCTGTGCTTTTCCAGCACCACTCTAACCTCGAATCTGGTTATAGATAACATATAGGTACAAATGGAGAACTTTTGAAAAAGGTTTCTTATTTTGTGGCAGCTACTCTGTGTGAGCTACATTGAAGTTACTGTTAGAGTATTCAAATCGCTCGGCACCGTTACCTCTTTTATAGATGATACGCACTTATTTTACTTGCCTATTTCCTCCTCCATGTATTTATTTAGACTTCGTGTTTATTCAGGTTTGAACTCAAGATGATAGTACTATATCTATTTTATGCATTCCAGGCTTAGGTATTTCCAGAACATTTCTTGAGTAATTGTAAGGTGGGAATTGCATCAAGTGGCTCCACTGGCAATGTCAACTGCAAGAATTGAGATTCCAAGGACAGCGTGGTTGGTATTGGTATAAAGATCCAGACATGACATGCGCAGAAAGGTCAGGAGCCAAGTCTGTTTGTTAGGAAGGGGCACCTGGAGTGAGGTCATGTTCCTTCATTCTCCTGTCATTTTGCATTGGCTCTTTTTTGAGTGATGGAGTGCAGGTCCACGTGTACATCCAGCAGCCAAGAGTGTGGTAGACCTGGCTCCCCACGGCAGCTGCCCACCTGCCGTTGGTGGGAGCCAGATACTGACATGACAGAGACAGCCTGCTGCACACTCCTTCAACCTCCTAGTCAGTTTGCCCAGTACCTCTGACAAACTTGCTTCTGTGTCAGCTCATACATGTGGATAAGGTTATGCATGGCCAGTTAGAGAATTAGATTTCTAAATCCTGAAGCATAATTTCTAACCAGAAATCACTTCGCTTTGTTTAACATATATACCCAGAGTTTATGGGTAACTTTGTCCCCTTTCCTTCACTCTTGCACTCTCAGCAGTCGATGTAGAACAGTTCCACAGTGAAGCTCAACATTTATGATATAACTTGGAAGTTTGCCTTATGAGATTGACCTTTTTTTTTACCAACAGTGTCAGTACTTGGGTTGCAAGGTTAATTCTGACAATCCTTGTCGGATACAAATTATTCAACCCAAATCTTAAACCATTTTTCTGCCACAGAACAGTTTAGTTCAATCATGTAAATCTCCTGTGAATTTTTCATGTGGTACATTCAGTGTTTTACTTGATGTCTCAATACATATTTTGTAACTAAGCCAGTGTTGATAGTTCTATTGGCTGAAAAAAAAACTGCAGTTGCAGTTCATCAATCAGTGGAGACCTAATATTGCAGAATGGCACCCAACTCGAAATAGATGCCAAAGAGAAATGAAGAAAAGGCAAATAAAAACATTTTACATTTTCTTATGAAACAAAGTAGTACAGCAAAATGCAGTGGGACAGACTGATGTATATGAGGTAAATGATTAGAACATATCATTTGTAACAGGCCCTTTTAGCCACCTCTGCCATTCATGGTTAATGTTCTACCTTAGCTATACCTTAGAGTCATAGAGATATACAGCATGGAAACAGACCTTTCAGTCCAACTCATCCATGCTGACCAGATATCCTAAATTAATCTAGTCCCATTTGCCAGCACTTGGTCCATATCCTTGTAAACTCTTCTTATTCATATACCCATCCAGGTGCCTTTGAAATGTTGCAATTATGCCAGTCTCCACTGCTTTCTCTGGCAGCTTTTTCCATACACATACCACCCTCTGTGTGAAAAAGTTGCTGCTTAGGTTCCTTTAAATCTTTCCCCTCTCACCCTAAATCTATGCCCTCTAGTTTTGGACTCCCCCATCCCAGGGAAAAGACTTTGCCTATTTACTCTATCCGTGCCCCTCATAATTTTGTAAACCTCTATGAGGTCACCCCTCAGCCTCCGACGCTCCAGGGAAAACAGCCCCAGCCTGTTCAGCCTTTCCCAAGAGCTCAAATCCTCCAACCTTGGCAACATCCTGTCAATTTTCATAACATCCTTTCGAGAGCAGGAAGACCAGAATTGCACACAGCACTCCAAAAGTAGCCTAACCAACATCCTGTACAGCTGCAACATCTATATCCCAAATCCTATACTAAATGCACTGTCCAATAACAAAAGCATACCAAATGCCTTCTTCACTATCCTATCTACCTGTGACTCCACTTTCAAGGAGCGTTGAACCTGCACTCCAAGCTCTCTGTTCAGCAATACTCCCAGAACCTTACCATTAAGTGTATAAATCCTGTCCTAATTTGCCTTTCCAAAATGCAGCACCTCACATTTTTCGAAATTAAGCTCCATCTGCAACTTTTTGGTCCATCTGATCAAGGTCCCATTCTAATCTGAGGTAACCTTCTTCACTATCCACTACACCTCCAAGTTTGGTGTCCTCTGCAAACTTACTAACCACACCTCCTGTGTTCATATTCAAACGATGGTGATTCTGTGGCGGCCAAGTCATTGAATGTTTTTGAGATAGAGATAGATAGATTCTTGATTGGTTAGAGGAACAAAGGTCGTGGGGGAGGGGGGGGGGGGGAAGGTAGGAGAAAGGAATTGAGAAACATATCAGCCATAATCAAATGGTGAAGCAGACTTGATGGGCTGAATGGCCTAATTCAACTCTTATCTCTTATGGTGTTATAATGTCGTAGCATCTTATAAAACAGAAGATGGCCATTCGGCCTATCAGGCACAAGCTATCTGATTAGTCTCCATGGCCTCGTAAATATTTACTTTTGAAGTTTATTTCTAATTCCCTTTTGAAAAATGCGATTGAATCTGCTTCCACCATCTTGTCAGGAAATGCATTCCAGATCATAACAACTTGTTGTGTAAAAAGCATTCTCCTCATCTCCCCTCTGGTTCTTTTTGCCAATTGCAGACCATTGGTAATCATCCAACTTACAATAAATTGCATATGTCTTGACTTTCTCTCAGTAGACCACCCAGACTGACTCTGAACATGGGTTTTAAAGTGTTTTTAAACTTCTGGCCACAGGAAAAAGGAAGGGCTACCCTCCAGCTTTGGTAATTCACCACTAGACCTGTCAGCAATATTGGTTACCTGACTTCGAAAAATGCATTCTTGTCAGACACCTCAAACAGATGAGCCCCTCCGATGACAGGATGTTTTATAGTTTGTCAGAAGTGTGAAGTGAAATAAGATGTTAACTGCTGTTCCTGGTCATTATGTGAAACTGTTGGCTGGCTCATTAACGAATCACCTTGCTCTGGTCTCAGCAACTGTAGCACACGATTATAAATAGCAGTTTTAAAAGAGGTGCAACCTCATTTCAATTTCAAACGCACGTAAATAATTTCCAAGTTCTTTCGAAGGGAAAAGAAGTTCGAAAGCGAAACAATTTCATTGAAGGGAGAATGTGAAATGGTAGCATCAGGTAATTTTAATTAGCATGGACAAGGGAAAACTTTCAGAGGAGCGCTGTTGCAGTTTTAACTATAACCAGGGTGGTAATTTCCTCATGCCCCTTCAGACGGAAGAGATGCCAAGATTCGTTTGCTAAAAAGGCCCTCAGGCAGGTGGCTTGGCACTCAATGAATCATGCTTTTGACCTGAGTTCCAACAATTTTATGGGAGTAAAGCATTTCTTCCAGCTAGAATCAAAACTATGTAATATCCTATTAAAACCAACTGCACCCCTGTTCACCAATTATACAGCTGATTCAGTGAATTAACACAAGACCCAAACAAATATTTCTGAACCTGCTTAATGAAAACCTATATTGTGAATCTGGCAGACCAGAGGCTACATGGACCAAAATCTGAAGTAAATTATACTTCCACTGAGACTCCGTGACCCCTGGGAGAAACTCTAGGTTGGTGGGAAGAAAGAGGGAAAGATTTCTGTGTCTGTAAAGATTCCGAGGTAAGCCAACTAGAACTGACATGTATAGCATGAGTTTTTTAGATGATTAAAATTCCTCAGTGGGCCATGACAATTGAACCAGGAAGAATTTCCACAGCGATCTCTTTTGAAAAATGGGAGAGGCCTACGTTTAACTTTTATGCAAAGGTCCATTTTGCACGGTGCGGTTCCAACTTCTTTTGGATTTCAGTCGGAGCTGAATGTCTGGGATCTGGGACAGGATTTGTTCAGTGCTAAAATAAAATGAAGAACTGCAAATGCTGAAGGTTTTAACGTTCTAAAGAAGAGTCAGTGGGACTCAAAGCATTAACTCTGTTTTCTCTGCACAGATGCTGCCAGACCTGTTGAGTTTCTTATACAATTTCTCTTTTTGTTTGTCTGTTTAATGCCATCTAGTTGACCAGCTCTGTTACATCTTGGTCTGTAGCAATGTTCAAACTTTTGGAATTTCAATTCCTATGAATCTGTTTTGAGGTCTGTCTTGCCATTTATTATTGGCAATGGATTTGGTATGTGAGCCGAGGGATAAGATTAGAACTCTGTCTTGAATGGGTCAGGAAGGACAATGTCCTCCCAGTAAATGCCGTAGCCCAGCTGGGTAGGACTGCATCTTATTAACACGCGCACTTGCTAGTTATAATGAAAGGAGATCTGTGAATGAGCAAATGATATAAGCATTTGAATTAGCCCAGGAAATGGCAATGCATAGATTGCCAATGATCAAATACTACAACGGCATGCAGAACTGTGAATGAACCCACGATATTGGCATGTGCAAACCCATGAATGAGAAAACCATGAGACCCATATATTTTTGACAGAATCAGAGATTTTTTTTTGAAGACAAGTAACTCTAGAGCAATTCAGTCGAGGAAACCAGAATCCAGAGACAAATCAGATCCAAAAGAGTTTTGGGAAAATATTATGATTCCACAAAAAAAACTGGGATGATCATTTACATGATCTTCATTGCTCCACACTATTTGTCTAAGAGCTCAAACTGTTAGTTATGCATTTTTTGCATAATTCTGAGACAACAAAGATCATTCTATTGGTAGATGCTTATTACTTTTTGGTTTAACTCAGCCTCATTTGTCTTTTTTCCTCTAGCTCTGCCTTTAAATGATGGTTGATAAATACACAAGCATAACTACAAGGGAACTGCTCCCAAGGTAGTAGTACCTTTCAGTCAGGTAGGTTTTCTGGGTGAATCCTCTGACAGAACATCCTTCATTTGGATCAGATTCGAGACAAGCCAGGTTTTGTATCACTGCCACAGCTACTATTCAATCCATCTTTTCAACTGCACACAAGCAAAACCCAAACTCTCTTTCGTTTCTGCTTTTCTTCTTCACCTGTGTGTTTCTTTCATTTTGAGAAGCTCTTTGTTTCTACATTTTTAAAATTCTTTCCATCAAAATCATTATCAGATTGAATAAAGAGGTGAGGAGGTTCAATTGAAATTGTCAACACTTGTTGGAGATAACGTCTAGATGGTCTGAGCATCTTCCTCAATTACCAGCAATTAAAATTAAAATAGGCAGCCCTTTTTTTTGTGCTGGTGGGTCTGGACATCCCCCAAGATGGTGATGGTGGTGTCTGACCCAATGTCTGTAAGGTACAATTTGGTCAGTAATGATTTAGAACCTAGAAGATAGAACAGCACAGCACAGTCCAGGCTCTTTAGCCCTGCAATGTTGTGCTGACCTTTTATCCTACTCTAAGATCAAACTGACCCACATACCCTTCATCTTGCTATCACCCATGTGCCTATCCAAGAATCGCTTAAAGTCCCTAATGTCTCTGAATCTACTACCACCACTAGCAGTGCATTGCACACACCCACCACTCTCTGTGTAATGAACCTACCTCTGACATCTCCCCTAAACCTTCCTCCAATCACCTTAACATTATGTCCCCTCGTGATAACCATTTCCACCCTGGGAGAAGGTCTATGGCTATCCATTCTAGCTATGCCTCACATTACCTTGTAACCCTCTGTCAAGTCACCTCTTATTCTTCTTCACTCCAATGAGAAAAGTCCTAGCTCCTTGAAGTTTTCTTCATAAGACATGACCTCTAGTCCAGACAGCATCCTGTTAAATCTTCTTTGTACCTTCCTAAAGCTTCCACATCCTTCCTATAATGAGGCAACCAAAACAGAATACAATATTCCAAGTGTGGTCAAACCAGGGTTTTATAGAGCTGCAGCATAACCTCATGGCTCTAAAACTCAATCCTCTGTTAATGAAAGCCAAAACACCATACTCCTTTTTAACAATCCTATCAACGTGGGTGGCAACTTTGAGAGATTTATGGATATGGACCCCAACATCCCAATGTTCCTCACACATGAAGGTAGAGCTTCTAAGAATCCTACCTTTAACCCTGTAAACTGCATTCAAGTTCGACCTTCCAAAATTGATCACTTCACACTTTTCCAGGTTGAACTCCATCTGCCACTTCTCAGCCCAGTTCTGCATTCTGTCAATGTCCCATTGCAACCTACAACAGCCCTTCACACTATCCACAACTCCACCAACCATCGTGTCATTGACAAACCCTTCCTCTTCCTCATCCAAGTCATTTATAAAAATCACGAACAGCAGAGGTCCCAGAAGAGATCCCTGCAGAACACCACTGGTCACTGAGCTCCAGGCTGAATACTTTCCATCTACTACCACTCTCTGCTCTTTCTGAATGAGCCTGCCATGGGGTACCTTTATCAAACACCTTGCTAAAATCCAGATACACCACATCTACTGCTCTCCCTTCATCAATGTGTTTTGTGGCATCCTCAAAGAATTCAGTAAGGCTTGTGAGGCATGACCTGCCCCTCACAAAACCATGCTGACCACCTCTAGTCAAACTATGCTCTTCCAAATAATCATGAATCCTGTCTCTCAGTATCCTCTCCAATAATTTGCCCACCACCGATGTAGGACTGACTGCTCTGTAATTCCCAGGGTTATCCCTATTTCCTTTCTTGAACAAGGGAACAACATTTGCCACCCTCCCATTATCTGGCACTATTCCAGTGGACAGTGAGGACCCAAAGATCATTGCCAAAGGTGCAGCAATCTCTTCCCTTGCTTCCTGTAGGAACCTTGGATATATCCCATCCGGCCCAGGGGACTTACTTATCCTCATTAGATTACTTAGAGTATTGAAACAGGCCCTTCAGCCCAACAAGTCCATACTGACCCTCTGAAGAGCAACCAATCCAGACGCATTCCCGTACATTTACCCTTTCACCTAACACTACGGGCAATTTAGCATGGCCAATTCACCTAACCTGCACATCTTTGGACTGTGGGAGGAAACCGGAGCACCCGGAGGAAACCCACGCAGACACGGGGAGAATGTGCAAACTCCACACAGACAGTTGCCTGAGGCGGGAAATGAACCCAGTCTCTGGCGCTGTGAGGCAGCAGTGCCAACCACTGTGCCACCGTGCCGCCCACATGGAAATAGCATAATGATACAAGTGAGTCATCAACCAGAGCTCGCTAGTATCTGTCTGTTTTTTTTCTTCAAAATTTCCAGCACATCCTTCTTCTTAACATTAATCTGGTTGAACATATCAGCCAGTTTCATGCTGTCCTCACAAACGACAAGGTCCCTCTCAGTAGTGAATACTGAAGCAAAGTATTCATTAAGGACCTCCCCTACCTCTTCAGACTCCAGGCACAAGTTCCCTCCACTATCCCTGATTGGCCCTAAACTCACTCTGGCCATTCTCTTGTTCCTCACATGAATGCAGAATGCCTTGGGGTTTTCCTTAATCTGACCCACCAAGGCATTTTTATGCCCCCTTCTAGCTCTCCTAAGTCCATTCTTCAGTTCCTTCCTGGCTACCTGCTAAGTCTCTAGAGCTCTGTCTGATCCTTGCTTTCTCAAACTTAAGTAAGCTTCCTTCCTCCTCTTGACTAGATATTCCTCACCTCTTCTCATCCAAGGTTCTTTCACACTACCATCCTTCCTTGCCTCAGTGGGAGAAACCTATCCAGCACTCGCAGCATGTGCTCTCTAAACTACTTCCACATTTCTGTCACCCATTTCCCTGAGAATATCTGTTCGCAATTTATGCTCCACAATTCCTACCTAACAGCATTGTAATTCCCAATTCCCCAATTAAATACTTTCCAATACTGTCTGCTCCTATCTGTCTCCATGACTATAGTAAAGGTCAGGGAGTTGTGATCACTATCACCGAATTGCTCTCCCACTGAGAGATCTGTCAGCTGACCTGGGTCGTTGCCAAGCACCAAATCCAATATGGCCTCCCTCTAGTCAGCCTACTTACATACTGAGTCAGGAAACCTTCCTGGACACACCTGACAAAATCTGCTCCATCTAATCTATTTGCACTAAGGAGGCTCCAATCAATATTAGGGAGGTTGAAGTCACCCATCAGAACAACCTCGTTACTTCTGCACCTTTCCAAACTCTGCCTCCCAATCTGATCCTTTGTGTCTCTGCTGCTTTTGGGGGGGCGGCGGGGATCTATAGAAAGCTCCCAATAAAGAAGTGGCACGGTGGCACAGTGGTTAGCACTGCTGCCTCACAGTGCCAGAGACCCGGGTTCAATTCCCGCCTCAGGCAACTGTCTGTGTGGAGTTTGCTCATTCTCCCTGTGTCTGTGTGGGTTTCCTCCGGGTGCTCCGGTTTCCTCCCACAGTCCAAAGATGTGCGGGTCAGGTGAATTGGCCATGCTAAATTGCCTGGAGTGTTAGGTGGATTAGTCAGAGGTAAATATAGGGTTTCTCTTTGGAGGGTCGGTGTGGACTTGTTAGACCGAAGGGCCTGTTTCCACACTGTAGGTAATCTAATCTAAAATAAAGTGACTGTTCCTTTCTTGTTTCTGACTTCCACCCATACTGACTCCGTTGACAAACCCTCCTCAATGACTTCCCTGTCCACAGCTGTGATACTATCCCTGCTTAGCAATGCCACTCCCTCACCTCTTTTACTTCCCTCACTATTCCTTTTGAAACATTGAAACCCCGGAATATCCAATAACCATTCCTGCCCCTGTGATATCCAAGACTCTGTAATGGCCACAACATCATAGCTCCAAGTACTGATCCGTGCTCTGAGTTCCTCACCCTTATTCCTGGCACTTGTTGCGTTCAAATAGACACACTTCAACCCTTCACACTGACTGCAACTTTGATTTGAATAAATTGGAACCAAAGATCAGCAAATAAAACTGTGAAGTAACAATGAACTGCTTGTAAAGATGAGGTGTGTTAGCTTCAGTCTCAATACATTTTCAATGTGGAATAGATAGTGCCACCAGAATTCTCTGTGTGAAAAGTGAGATAAAGAATTAAATAAAGTAGAAAAGTTTTTACAAATGCCACATGGATAATACAATTCATAAACAGATGGAATGTAGAAAGGTTCCAAGAAGGCAATAAAGAAAAATAGAAGAGAATTCTAACAAATCTGGAAGCTAACATAAAATGGAATCCAAAAATCTTCTTTTGTTCATTCAAATAGTAAAAGATCCTAAAGAGAAGGATGTAATTGATTAGTGACGCACAGAAAAAGAAACTTATGCGTGGAGGTGTGCATACTACATTTGTACTTTTAATTTAAAGCAATTCAGTAATTTTAGCTTTTTGAAGGGATTGTTGATTGTATTTTCCAGTTGATCTTTTTCATGCTGATCCCCCCGATGGATCCTTGACTTTCTGACCCAGAGATTGCAATCAGCGAGAATAGGCATCGATAGCCCCTCTCCACCACAATTCTCAAAACCAGTGCCTCAAAAGGCTGTGTGTTCAGCCCCTTACTGTATTGTACTATATTGTAGTCCCTGTACTCATGAGTGTGTGGCCAAATTTTTACCTAACTCCATCTACAAGTTCGCGCATGGCACTGCCTTTTTCAGCTGGATCTCAGACAATGACGAGACAGGAAAGAGAGAGAGAGCACTTGCTGGCCTGGTGTAAAGACAACAATCTCTCTCTCTCTCTGTCAATGTCAGCGAAATGAAAGAGCTGCTCATTGACTTATCATAGAATCCCTACAGTGTGGAAGCAGGCTATTCGGCCCATCAGCTTCACACTGACCCTCCAAAGAATATCCCACCCAGAACTACTTCAGCCCTGTAACCCTGGATTTCCCATGGCTAATCAGAAAAGAGCTGATGTTTTGAGTCTCACTGACAAAGGGTCAGTTAGACTCGAAACGTCAGCTCTTTTCTCTCCTCACAGATGCTGCCAGACCTGCTGAGATTTTCCAGCATTTTCTCTTTTGGTTTCAGATTCCAACATCCGCAGTAATTTGCTTTTATCCACCTAGACTGTACATCCTTGGACAAAGTTAAAAATCACACAACACCAGGTCAAAGTCCAACAGGTTTAATTGGAAGCACTAGCTTTTGGAGCGCTGCTTCTTCATCAGGTGGTTGTGGAGTATAAGATGAAGGAGCAGTGCTTGTGCTTGCAAATAAACCTATTGGACTAGAACATGGCGTTGTGTGATTTTTAACTTTGTACACCCCAGTCCAACACTGGCATCTCCAAATCACCCCTGGACAATATTGGGCAATTTAGCATGGCCAATCCACCTAACCTGTGCAGCTTTAGACTGTAGGAGGAAACTGGAGTACCCAGAGGAAAACCATGCAGACATTGGGAGAATGTGCAAACTCATCACAGATAGTGGCCTGAGGCTGGAATTGAACCTGGGTCCCTGGAGCTGTGAAGCAGAAGTGCTAAGTGTTGAGCACCATGCTGCCCAAGGTGGTAGGATGCAAGTTGGAGGGAATGCCTCTCTCTACATCAATGGAGCTGAAGTAGAGATGGTCAAGAGCATCAAATTCCTAATAATGATGATCACCAACAATCCATTCTGACCCACGTTGATGAGACAGTCGAGAAAGCACAACGATGCCACTAGTTCCTCAGGAGGCTAAGGAAATTCAGCATGTCTGAAAAGACTTGCCAATTTTTCTTGATGCACCATAAACAGCATTCGATCCAGGTGCATCACAGCTTGGTATGGCAACTGCTCTGCCCAGAACCATAAAAAACTACAGAGGGTTATGAACACAGCCCGGTCCATCACATAAACCAAGCTTCCATTGTCTCAATGTATACTTCTTGCTGTCTCAGAAAGATGACCAACATAATGAAAGACCCCTTCCATTCTGGCTATGATCTCTTCCAATTTCTTCCACTGGCAGAAGACACAAACGCTTAAACACATGAATCAACAGATTCAAGAACATCTTCTTCCCCACTGTTATTGGAATTCTGAATGGACCTCCTAATTTTAGATTTAATATTGATCTCACTCTGTCTGTACCTTCTCTGCAGCCGTAACATTATATTCTTCGTTCTGTTCTATTACCCTTATGCACTTTGTATGGAATGATCTGCTTGTGATTTGAAATAAACCTGTTGGACTATAACCTGGTGAAAGTGGGGACTGCAGATGCTGGAGACTAGAGTCAAGATTAGAGTGGTGCTGGAAAAGCACAGCAAGTCAGGCAGCATCTGAGGAGCTGGAAAATCAAGGATTCGGGCAAAAGCCCTTCATCAGGAAAAGATAATCTGGTGTCATGTGACTTCTGACTTTGTCCACCCCATTCCAACAGAGGCACCTCCACACTATTTAATTTTATTCTGTTTTTTTTTGTCACGTAAGTCCCAACTGTTTGAAAATCCACAAACACAACATCAATGGTTCTCCCCTTTTCTACCCAACCTGTTACATCCTTAAAAGAGAGTTGTCAAACACAACTTACTTTTCATTAAACACTGGTTCAGCCTCAGCTGGAGGGTTATCCAATTCTGGCACTGCTCTTCAGGAAGAATGTGAAGGATTTACGAGGAGGGCAGAAAAGATTTACGAGGACAGTCCCAGGGATGATGGACAGTGGTTAGAAGGATGGATTGGAGCAGCTGTCATTGTGCTAGTTCATGAAGACAAGATTTGAAGAAGAGATAATTTGACAGAGGTGTCCAATATCTTGAGGCACTGATGGAGAGAAACTGTACATTGGTGCAAGGGTCAAGGGTCAGAGCGGTGCAAAGGTCAAGTGCCAGAGGGCACCAATTTAAGGTCATCTGCAATAAAAGCAAAAGCAACATGGGAAAAGTTCTCACCTAGTGAGTAGTTGTGATGTAGAATGTTTTTGCCTGAGAAAGTGTGAAAGACAAATTTAATCATGGCTTTGAAAAAGAAATATGTTGCCGGAATATGGGAGTGGAACTGCTCTCACAGATTTGTTAAATAGTCCTTTTTCACATGTTATATTCTATGCTTCTCTGATTTCTGACTTCACAACAATGCAAAAGGCATTGTTACCCTTTCCCAGTTGTTTAATTCTTCCTTTCTCTTGCACTTCAGCATTCCTGTTTAACATTGTGTCTAGGTCTCAGCCCCAATAAAAAAAATTGCATTTATTTCATGCTTTAATGTGGAAGCTCCCAGGATCCTGGAGCATGGTCCATACAAAGTTTGCCCCTAAGCCAGTATCCCTGAGTCAATGAGTCACTGTGGAGATTCCAGAGCTTACAATTTGTCAGATGGAGTGAAAAAAATTTAGGACTGGGTAAAGTTTTCTTTATACATGCACCAGAATACTGTTCAGAACAATTATCTCCTAGGAGTTATGTTATCTTACATTACTTCCCCATAAGGATATAGACTACCTTCTATTCACATTAACAGTCCAAACACTTTTCACCAAAGCCAATCATTTCTCTGGATCTCTTTACTATCTCATCACCCAAATCCTCCGATCATTCTCCTGAATGAACTGAACTTTAACTGCCCAATCTTTATCATTGTAGATTCCAGGAGAAAGGCCCACTTCATCCCCTCACCCTCAGAGACAATTTGAGGAGAAGGAAGGTCATTTAACTTCCCTGAGGAGAGAGATAGACAGTGAAGAACCATCTACTGTGTCAATTGTTACCATGGTCATGGGCACTAGTTCAGATACAGGCAGCAGAGATAGCTTAGAGGCTAATGTAGAACATGATCCTCACAGCAGGACTGAAAGAGAATCGTAGAAAAATGTTAAGGTGCAGAAGGCAACTGTTTGGCTCGTTCAGCCTGATCTGTTTTATTGCATAGTGCCAAATTCCTGTCTTTTCCTCATGTCACTTCTATAAAATAATAGTCCAATGTACTCTTGAATGCCCCAATTGAACCTGCCTCCAACACACTTCCAGACAGAGCATTCCATACCCTAACTGCTCACTGTGTAAAAGTATTTTTTTCCTCACATCAGCCTTCCTTCACTTGCACATCAATTTAAATCTCTGCCCTCTCATTCATTTGTTCTTCTACAGGCAGTAACAGCTTCTCTCTGTCTATTCTATCTGGCCTGCTCATGATTTGGAAAACCTCTATCGAATCTCCTCTCAGCTTTGCTCTCTCCAAGGAGATAATCCCACACCTCTTCAATCTATCCTTCGCTGCCACCTTGTCCTCTCAGATCCAGTAGGCAGCACTGCCTGCCTGCAAGTTTACAGTGTGTGGTTCGGAAGGTGGAGGGGGTTTGCCTCTAGTTAGGTGTACGGCTTGATCTGGAGCCTGATTCAGGGTTGATTCCTGATGAAAGGCCTTTGCCCGAAATGTCGAAAGCCTGCTCCTCAGATGCCGCCTGACCGTCTGTGCTTTTCCAGCACCACACTCTTGGCTGCAATCTCCAGCATCTGCGGTCCTCACTTTCGCCTATCTGGAGCCTGGAACCTACTCTTTCCTGTGTGGAAAGGCTTTCCAGACACCACTGAAGCCTTGACGTCAGGAGCAACGTCTGATGATTGAGGTTGCAGGTTTTCACTGCAGTCACTGTAGATTCCCTGAACAGCAAAAAAAAAGCTCCCACAGAATAATAAAGTACTTCAAACAAAATCCAAACAGCTCCTAATGCAATATTTTCATCTTCTGGAACAGCTATACGTTAAAATTGGCAGCTCAGGCAGTTGGCAAATAAGTCCTGGCCTCGTGGATTGAAAGATTTATGCAAAGTCTTTCCAATATCCACAGATAAGTCCATCAACAGATTGCTGGTCTGGCTGAACAGATTGAGAGCAATGGCCCAGGAACCAGAGAGCAGGAATTTCTCTGTGGTAACATTGCTTCACCCTCTTGTGTCACTCCACCATTGCCCATTGCAGTTGCTTATCAGCTCGTGGCTAATAGTGCTCCGGCCCATCCTAAAATGTTGCAGTCTGAGGAAAGACCAACATGATGCAAAGAATTTTGAGACTGTTTC
The DNA here is from genome assembly GCF_020745735.1 of Hemiscyllium ocellatum. Classification (NCBI taxonomy): domain Eukaryota; kingdom Metazoa; phylum Chordata; class Chondrichthyes; order Orectolobiformes; family Hemiscylliidae; genus Hemiscyllium; species Hemiscyllium ocellatum. The sequence continues at coordinate 158,026,184 of NC_083401.1, read as the reverse complement.
AGGAGGACATCTAAATACTTCGGATTTTACCATTCACCTCTTTTTCTCAGTCACTGGGTTGTATTCTAGAGAAGCATCAGAGTAGGCAAGAGTACGTTTATGATAGTCTCTATAAGTAAGCCCCGTAGAAAATGTGTTAATATTTATATGTTGTTTGTTTTATTTTGAAGGTTTTCACTTTCTGTATTTGTTTTAAATTAATTTCTGGGTGATTTTATTTTTGCGTTGTTTAGTAGAAATATGGTTAAAAGGATTGTGTGCAGATTCTGAATTTTTGATTTATTCTCAGTTCTGGAAGGTAAAGTGAATGGAAATAGTGCCCTGTAATCTGAAAATGGAGCACATATTTCAAAAGCAGCATCTCATAAGATAGCAGTGAGCGATGTGCTCAGATATGGAACATTTATTTTAGAATGTTCTGTTGATCCACCTATTCTCCCTCAGAATTCTCCGTCTCCTCCTTAACCACCTCTGCCCCTTCTTCCTTCCCTTCCTCAATCTCATCCACCTTCTCAACCTCTTGGAGCTCCTGAACTTGACCCTTTTGTACAATCAGGAGAAACTGAGTACTGCAGACGCTGGAGATCAGAGTCGAAAAGTGTGGTGATGGAATAGCACAGCCGGTCAGGCAACATCTGAGGGACAGGAGAGTCGGCGTTTTGAGCACGAGCTCATCAGCAGGAAGATGATGAGGAGCTCATGCTGAAAACGTCGACTGTCCTGCTCCTCAGATGCTGCCTGGCCGGCTGTGCTTTTCCAGAGCCACACTTTTCGGCCCTTGGTACAATTGTAGATGGTGACGACTTGTGGGGGCATGGAACGAATCAGCATGAATTATGCCCTCCTGGTCAACCTCTCCCTCCCTCCTTCAGAAACTAGTGTTGCTCTGTCTCCTGCCAATCCTCAACAGATTAAGGGGGCCATCTTGCAAAATAGTTAAGACCACAGATTTCCCTTCTGCGGGTGACTCCCAACAAGTTGACAATAATGCGCTGGAGATCAGCACTCACTTCTTTTCTAAGATGAAGGCAATCGGCATGGTGGCACAGTGGTTAGCACTGCTGCCTCACAGCGCCAGAGACCCGGGTTCAATTTCCGACTCAGGTGACTGACTGTGTGGAGTTTGCACTTTCTCCCCGTGTCTGCGTGGGTTTCCTCCGGGTGCTCCGGTTTCCTCCCACAGTCCAAAGATGTGCAGGTCAGGTGAATTGGCCATGGTAAGGGGTATGGGTGGGTTGCGCTTCGGCGGGTCGGTGTGGACTTGTTGGGCTGAAGGGCCTGTTTCCACACTGTAAGCAATCTAATCTTAAGGCCCAAAATTGTTGTTAAGAATATTGGTGAAGTCATGGTAACGTGCCAGAGGCTAACTCCCAATTTCTCTCAAAGGTTCTCTAAAAACGCAGTGTCGTCACTCAACCTCAAGTGAACAGTAAAAGCTCTGCAGGGCTTTAAGTTGCTGTCCAAATTCTCACCAAAGATTTTTCCTATTGAGCCAGCTGCGATTAGGGAAGGTCAGTAACTGGAGTGCTGACAGCAATATTAGCAACATACTCCCTCTTAAATGAACGTACCAAGCTAATTTATATTAATCATTCGAATGTTAACTATTCCTTGGCGGGATATCCTAGTGCTCGCTTAAACTCCTTTACCAAGATAGCATCTCACACTAAAGCTGGGCGTCACAACTTAAAATCCATCTTCAAAGTTTGGGAGAAGATTTGTAGCTCGGGTGCTCGTTGTTGTGGTTCTGTTCGCCGAGCTGGGAGTTTTTGTTGCAAACGTTTCGTCCCCTGTCTAGGTGACATCCTCAGTGCTTGGGAGCCTCCTGTGAAGCGCTTCTGTCATGTTTCCTTCGGCATTTATAGTGGCTTGTCTCTGCCGCTTCCGGTTGTCAGTTGCTGTCCGCTGCAGTGGCGGGCATATAGGGTCTAGGTCGATGTGTCTGTTGATAGAATTTGTGGATGAGTGCCATGCCTCTAGGAATTCTCTAGGAATTAAAATCCATCTTTCTAACTAGCAAATCCTCAAGGGGATGCCAAGTTATCAATCATGAATTTATTAAATGGTGGTTGCTGGCTTGAAGGGTTTCGAGAAGAAATGGCGCCGAACATTTTCATTGAAATAATATAGCAAACGTGGCTCATGTTTAATTTGAGTGCTATTGTGAACAAATGCAATGAGACTGACCGAGCTCTGGAAATTTCTACATATCTCCAGAAAAGAAACTATTTTGGGAAATGAATGATAGATTAAACGTCTTAACCTCATCATTTTAAGATTTGAAGATGTTAAGCCTCATGTCAAATTGAAAGAAATTACAGGCCAGTTAACCTAACATCTGTCAGAGTGAATAAAGTTAAAATCTATTAGTAGTAAGGTACATACTCGAGTCAGTGGTATACTAGACAAGCAATAAATCAGAGAAACTGTCAGCTGTGGCTAGCAAGGTTTGAGGATCATAGCACAAAAAAAAAGCAAAATTTATTTTTGATTTTTATTGAATGCTGTGAAGGTTAGACGACTGTTTGTTAGGTAAGGACAAATTTGTCATTTAAACTGATTTAATACCACAGACAAACCAAACAAACTAAATCATTAGTAGAATATTTAAAAATATGTTTTTCTATCCTACCATTTTTGTTCATTTCCCCTTAGGAGACAGGATTCCTGTCGCTAGGCTGATCAATGTTTTATTTAAAAAATATCAAATATCAGTTTTGTTTAATGGTACTTTAAACATACTTTGCAGAAAAGGGTTGATGTATTCGCTTGGTTTCATTTGGTGCAGTAACCATATGAAAGGAAAGATATAAACAGTTTTTTTAGTCTCAAATGATTTTATATACAGTACTTTGAAATATAAGCGTTAACCAGAATATGTGAAATTGGGTTTTGAATTATGTTGATTTAAAAGAAATTTCAGTACGTTTCTTTTAGTACATAAAGCTAATACCACCATAAAACTGGTCATATTGATTTTCCAGCAAGCAATTGTCAAAATAATTAATTTGGAGAAAGCAGTATGAAAAATGATACCTATTGAGGCATGACATAATCTTTAATAAATCGTATTAAATTATAAAAAAAAGACAGGATTTTGATACATTGCAACTGAGTGCACAAGTTGTATTTCTTTTATTCCACAACATTGCAATACAGATTGAAAGAATTGTTTAAAACATTGCTAATAAATACGTTCCAATTGAACTTCTAAAGTACAGGCCTGGAAATAGCTTCATCCCTCTATCGACCAAACTGCAGCTTAGAAAACTCGGGACCTTGACGGTAGAAATAGAAGAAACTATTAGAATAGATTACAGAAAGTCTCATGCAAGCAATTGGGATGACAGAACTTAAAGATTTTCTCTGCACTCCTAGTCATTGCAAAGCAGACTTATTGGATTGTAAGGGATCAATACAATAACCTCCAAAGTGGTATTGGGATCCAGTGTAGGGTTTAGCATAGTGCTTGTGATGCACCAGCATATCAACTTCATGCTCTCTGAAGGAGCAGCACTCTGAAAGCTAGTGCTTCCAAATAAACCTGTTGGACTATAACCTGGTGCTGTGTGAATTTTTAACTTCATGCTTTCTGTTCATTTCAGTGGTTTTGGTGTTCCAACATCACTGTTCACTTTGTTGATTAGCTGCTCACATTAGCAGAGACCTGCAACATGAGATACTGGCCATTCCCTAAAGCTCCTACAAGAACCCTTACAGCTGACCCAGTGGTTTCAGACATTGCTTCATGTATCACACCTACTTCCTTCACCTTTCAAACGATCTCTATTAATTGTGACTTAAATGAAATTTCCGGAGTTTGACCGTCTTACACATTTAAAACTTTGCATCCACATCTCACCCCATGTACAAAGTGCTACTCAACCATGACAATCATATCACCTAAACAAATTTGCTTTTTTAAAAACTCGTTTACAGGATGTGGATGTCACATGTCACCTAGCATTTATTGCCCATCACTAATTGCTTAGAGGTCTAGAGTCACATGGAGACCAGGAAAGGACAGCAGATATTCCCCCAAAGGATTTTCCCAACAATGATTTTACAGTCATCATTAGGTTCCTAATTCCAGATATTTATTGAATTCAAACTATCCCATCTGCCATGGCAGGATTTGCGCTCAGGTCCCCAGAACATCCCTAGATTAATGGTCTCGCCATAATACCACTAGGTCGCCTCCCTTTCCTGAGACCCACTGACACACTTCCCTCTCTTGTGTACGATCAGAGGCAGCAGGAACTAACCAGAGGGGCAAAGCACTATCAATGCAGCTAGGGCTAAAGATGAAATTATGGATCCTGGTGCACCCCCTGTTTCAAAGGCCCTTATTTCCTCTCTCTGACCCGCACACCTACCCACTTTTAATCTTTGACAACGTCAGTCAAGTGCCTTTGTGATGCACTTTGGGTCCGTCAGAAAAGAATAGTGCAACACAGACGGAGGTCATTGAGTCTGTGTCGTTTCATTTGAAGTGAAATCCAGTCAGACCTGCCATTGTTGCAACCCATCAATACCAGTCACAAGGAACTTGTTTATATTGGTGTTGTCCAATCCCAGCCCCCCTTAAAGCACAGGAGTTAATGAATCACACTTTGTGCATAACCTGGATACAAGCAGAAGTGAAATTGACGATGATCCACAATGTATGTGTAATTAGTTCAGTAATTTTGACATACTTAATTGGTCTCTTAGTCATCTGTTTGGGAAAGTGTCAAATTATATCAGGTAAGTTCCCCTAAAGAATGGTTTCTGAAGAAGTCTCATAGGACTCAAAAATGCTAACTCTGTTTCTGTTTCTACAGATTGTGCCAGACCTACTGAGTTTCCTGAGTACTTTCCGTTTTTATTTCTGATTTCCAGCATCCTCAGTATTGTGCTTTTATTGAGTGGAGAAGCAGGCTTGAAGGGCTGAACAGTCTACTGCTGTTCCTATTTCTTATAGATCTTGGTGACCTGCTTGATGGAGGAGTGATAAAAGTTCCTTACGGCGTATGACATAGACATTGAAAGCTACAGCGATTTTCTTTTCTACTGTCTGGGATTTTGATTGGTTCCCAGTAAATGCGTCTTGATTGATAAATTCTGCTCAAGTAATATTCAGATGGTTTGGCTTTCCTCTGTATTGCCTGATTAGTCCAGCTCCCTTTCCATCCTCCTGTTGATCTTCATCTCCTCAATCAACATATACTTGTCACTTCCAAATTTGGTAAGTAAAGTCAATCTGTCATAAAAATGGACATTTTGTAAGAGAATTTCCCACCTTCTGTTCTGCTCAGTCCACTCTGTGGCAGAAAACTCCAACTGTTGAATTACAGATCCCAGGATAATTGCTTAATCTAACTTCAAAGTTTCAACACCCTCTCTTCAGAAAGCAAATCCTCAAGCATAGTAGGTAGATAGCAATAGTCGAGACTGATCTTATTTTCATCTTCACATGTAGCTTTTATCCTTTCTTACTTTGAACCTTGCACGGAAATCTTATAAAAATGGCTCCCAGAAGTCACATGACTATCTTCTATCGTCAGCTGGTGTTGGGACCAAAATGGTACTTACCTCAAGATAAAATCATTAGAGACCTTTCAAAATGCAATGATTATTTCCAAGGGTAAACAGCAAGCCGTTGATAACGTTTTTGTTGGGGGTATGAATTTCTCACCAAAAAAATGACCATCTATGCCCGAAACGTTGATTCTCCTGCTCCTTTGGTGCTGCCTGACCTGCTACGCTTTTCCAGCAACACATTTTTCAGCTCTGATCTCCAGCATCTGCAGTCCTCACTTTCTCCCAGAATGACCATCCATCCAAACTAAAATCGAAGTTAATTACCTTAACTAAAACTCAATGGATGCATCTGTGCCCGAGACCTAGGATAATCCAAGACCTAATATTGCCATGGTCTGGGTATAAAGATAGAACTGGCTGTGAACAACCACGCTGTGCAGAAACTGTGAGAGAATCAACTTGAATAGGTCACTGATTCTCAACAGAGAGACAGGAGGCCAGTGTCTCGGGCTGCTGCACATCATTGCAAAACAAAAGAGCCTTACTCCCACAAACTGTTCTGCTCAGTCCACAGGTGGCACAAAACTCCAACTGTTGAATTACAGATCCCAGGATAGTTGTTTAATCTAACTTCAAAGTTTCAACACCCTCAATGCAAATCTTTTCGCGAATCTGACTGACAGATACAAAGAGGAGTGTCAAAGATGCTAACTCTGATGAGGCTGTGCCAGAGTTCGGGAGTTTCCATGTGTAAATAAAGGTTAACTCGGTGACAGGACACCGGCCTCTGTGGAATGATTGTACTTATGATTATTTTTAAGTTGAACACTTGAAAACTGAAGGAGAACTACAGCAGGGTTTGTAAAATAAGTAATTCACACTCCACTCTCAGGACATGCTTGGTGGAGTTGTGACACACTTCATATCTTGCTAAGTATTCCCACTTCATGAAATGGCTCTGGTTCAATGGTGCCTTTTAAACTGTGTTGTATATTCTCCAATTAGGCAGTTGAGAAGGTCGTGCTGGAATTTTGGATTAGATGACGTCAACTGATCTTACTCTGTCGTTTGAACATAGTTGTCGACAAGGCCCGGGAGAAGTGAATATAAATGGTCTTAATCACCAACTGCATGATTCCATGAGGACCCAGGCTTGGTGGCCAAGTAACCTGTCGTTCTGGATGATCAGTGTCCAAAGTAACCAATGGGGCAGAGGCTATCCTGATTGACAGTAACTCAACCAATGAATTTTGTCTTTCTGAACAGCTGTGGATATTGGCCCAGTAGAAAGCACCAGATTTCCCAGTCCCTCGTATTTTACTGACCTCATGTCAGGACTCACATGATGATTGTCCCGTTCCTGTTGGAGCTCCTTCACTTTGGGAACACAACATATGTTCAAGAAAAGACCAGTCCTGCCGCTCCACCTCCTTCCCCTCAAGATCATGTGTCCCCGGGCTGGGTGATTCCCAATCAAATGCCTGCATGCCCCAGACGGAACATGAACGAAGAAGAAAAAGTCAGGCTATGGCAGAGGGAGTTGGGATGGAGGAGAGAAATTTCGGGTGGAGAGGGGTTTCAGAAAGGGAGTATGCGTATGAGAGCAAGTGATCGTGGAAATCTGAGTTCTCAGGCTTTGTAGATAGAGTCACTGAGTAGAAAGTCAAGAGATTTTGCCAGCTTTATACAAACTCTTCGACCTAACTGTGACTGTGGTTCTCAATTTTTGGGCAGTTCAAGAATACGCGTGGCAAAGTTTGAAAGAGAGTTGGATAGGGGCCCCAAAACAGGACCCATAATTTCAATCCTTTGTCCTGATTGCCAAAGCAATCCAAATACTTCTTCAACTTGCCCTGTACCTGAGCAGAATTTCTACTTGAGTGCTTCCTAGTTGAGAAATGCAGGGTTGACACAGCAATGACATAAATCCAGGCCTGTGCTTTCCACAGGGCCCTGTTAGTTCAGTAGGCCTTAAAGTGAGAGTAGTAAGCTTCGCGTGAGCGTGTCCTGAGTGATATACAGCCACAGCGAGTATGTGCTTCTGAGGTTTTGGAGCACAGTGTGAATTCAACTTAAAGGGAAAAAAGTACTACTTGCTTTTCCTTCGTGATTTGCTGTTTTTAAGGTCTATATAGTCATGAGGACCAGGAATAATGGCCTGAGAGTAATTCAAAGGAGTTAATTTAAAAGTGGGTAAGTTACCACAGGAGAACTCAAAACCATGGCATGCTCTTCCTGCTTTAGATGGGAAGCCGGAAATAGTTCCAGTGCTCAGGGCCAGAGGTGTGCAGAAAATGTCTCCAGAATGCTAGCTTTTGGAGCTGGAGCAGTGACTGGGGACATAATGGATCATCTCCAAGATGGAGGATATTGTGGATAACACCTATAGATAGGTAGCCACTTTGCAGGCTAACAGTCCACAAGCAGGAAGGGAACAGGTGACCAGCAGGCAGGGCAGGATGACCAGGAAGGCAGGCTTTTCCCTACAAAATGGGGTAGACTACTTTGGATGCCGTTGAGGGGAATGGCCTCTCAGGGCAGCATGTTGGCACAGTGGTTAGCACTGCTGCCTCACAGTGCCAGAGACTCGGGTTCAATTCCCACTTCAGACGACTGACTGTGTGGAGTTTGCACATTCTCCCCGCGTCTGCGTGGGTTTCCTCCGGGTGCTCCGGTATCCTCCCATAGTCCAAAGATGTGCAGGTCAGGTGAATTGGCCATGCTAAATTGCCCGTAGTGTTAGGTGTAGGTGAATGGGTCTGGGTGGGTGGCAAGTCAGTGTGGACTTGTTGGGCCGAAGGGCCTGTTTCCATGCTGTAAGTAATCTAATCTAATCTAGGGGAAAGCATCAACAGTCAAATCAGTTAGATCATGTTTGGCTCTGCTCTACAGAGAGGGGAAGAGTGGGAATATGATAGCTACAGAGGATTTAATTTGTAAGGGGTGTAGATAGGTGTTTCTGTGGCCACAAATGAGACTTCAGGATGGTATACTGCCTCACTGACACCAGGGTCAGAATATCTCAGAGGATATTCTGGAGGGGATGCAAAGTGAGTAACCAGTAGTCAAGGTATACATTGGTACAAATAACATGGATTTAAAAAGGAAAAGCTGAGATTGGGACTTCAGAAGTAAGTTGAAAAATAGAGATTTTAGGATTACAAGCAGTGCCACTTGCTAGTCAGAGGAGAAATAGCAAATGAAAGCGCAGCTGATGAGTTTCCTGGGAAACTGGGGCCAGTTCTGCAGGAGGTGGGACCAGTACAAATTGGATGGATCACGCTTGGTATTGCTGCCTGAGAGGATGGGGAGTGTTCAAGCTAAATTGGCAGGGGGTTTGGGAACTTCTGCAAGGAATTAAAGGGCGGAGAATCAAGGGCACTGAAGCATCTCTGCATCCTCCTCATAGCTCATCCTCCCAACCAGCTTTGTGTCATCTGCAAACTTGGAACGTTACATTCAGTTCTCTCATCCCAGTTGGGGCAACACACTATCACCTGATGAAGGAGCGATGCTCTGAAAGCTAGTGTGCTTCCAATTAAACCTGTAGGACAATAACCTGGTGTGATTTTTAACTTTATACACCCCAGTCCAACACCGGCATCTCCAAATCATAATCTAATCTAAGGCCTTGTGTTGTCCCTTATCCTGTAGCCTCAGCAAGAGAAGTTTTAGCCAATTCCTTTCACCACTGCTACCCATCTTCTGCTATCCTGGAGGCACTGACTGGATTTAGAACATAGAACATTACAGGCCCTTCAGCCCTCGATGTTGCACCGACCTGTGGAACCAATCTGAAGCCCATCTTTGTTGCTGCATTGTAAAATGCCTTCCTTCAGTTCTTCAAGTTCTTCAGAAAACCAGATGTACCACTGTTTTTTTGAAAAACCAGAGGAGCTAGCGGTGCTGTATCACAGAGGTTCCTGGATAAGGGAGGAGTCAGCTTAGGGAGGTACAATGTCTTTTATCGGACAAACAGCATTTGGCTATAAAGTGCTTTAGGATATCTCACTGTTATTATCAGCACCATAAACATATATATATCTTTCTTTTCTTTCATATTTGGCAGATGAATGCTTGACAAATTATCCCTCAATTGAACACTAATTTCAGCTTTGTGTTGTATAGTGCTTTGCTACATTTACTCTGCTACAAAGAAATGTGCTCAGCCTGATCATTTAACTCTGTTTCAAATTTCACAGCTGCTATCAGAACTGTTAAGTGTTTTTTAGAATCTTTAGTTTTTATTACATTCTATTCATCTTTTCTTTCAAGTGATATGTACCATTTTGGTAATGTTTTGCAGTGAAACATAACTGGTAAAACGTTGTGACACCCATTTGTTAAATATGGCCATTTACTGCTGATAAAAATGTATCTGTATACGTTTCTTTTGGAATGCTGCTTGTTCAGTGAAGCATGTTCTTAAAAACAAAAGTGGTACTTGACTGGATGGAGGAAACTGAGTGCATATTTGTGTAATGTTGATAAAAAGCATAGCCTTAAGTGTAAATCTATTCCCATCAACTGAATGACATTTAATTTCAATTACCCAATAACTCAGACATAAAAAAAAATCGCCTGCCCCCCGAGTAGTTTAATGAAAATACAGAATACAAATATCAGAAGTATACTACTTATATGGAAACATTAGAAAGCTAAACACAGCTGGTCAGGCTAATTCTCAGACTGCTGGTACCTAAAGGCAAATGATTCCAATACATTTGCTGAGAAATACAAAATATACACTCCTGATGATGGGCTTATGCCTAAAATGTCAATTCTCCTGCTCCTCAGATGCTGCGTTTTCAGCACCACACTTTTTGACAAATACAAAATATACAGAAGTTAATAATGCATATACACAGCAGAGTGAAATTATTTTTGTTCCTTAAACGTGACTTAATTAGATAGTTGATTGATTGATTGTCATGTGTACTAAGGTACAGTGAAAAGCTTTGTTTACGAGCAGTACAAGCAGATCATAGTAAGCAAGGATGTACAGATCAAAAAGACTTAGACAGAAGCATACAGGTGACATTTCACAGAATGTACGCTAGATGAGGCCAGCATTAGCAAGGTCAGTGTTATTGGAGGTTAGAGAGTCCATTCACCCATCTAATCATGGCTGGGAAGAAGCTGTCCCTCAACCTGCTGGTGCATGGGTTCAGGCTTCGGTATTTTCTGCCGGTATTTTCGGAAGAGGATGTAGAACATCATTACCGGGGTGCGATCAGTTTTTGATAATGTTGGCAGCCATTCCACACAAGCAAGCCATGCAAATGGAGTCCAAGGATGGAAGGTTGGCTTCGGTGATGGTCTGGGCTGTGAAGACCACCTTCTGTAGTTTCTTACGGTGCTGGGCAGAGCAGTTGCCATACCAGGCCGTTTTGCACCCAGACAGTATGCTCTCAATGATGCATTTGTAGAAGTTGTTGAGGATCCTTACGGGCATGCCAAATGTCCTGAATCACCTGAGGAAGAAGAGGCATTGTTATGCCTTCTTCACCATCGCATCTACATGGGAAGTCCAGAATGGATTATTGGTTATCATTACTGTGAGGAATCTGATGCTCTCCGCCCACTCAACCTTCGTTCCATTGTTCTCCTTCTTTCTGTCTGAAGTCAACCATCTGTCTTTCAGTTTTGTTGACATTGAGAGAGAAGTTGTTCTCATTTCACATTGGCACCAAGCCCTCTGTCTCCCTTCTGTAGTTTGACTTGTCATTGTTAGATATCTAGATGAAAGTGAGCACTTCAGATGCTGGAGATTAGAGTCGAGAGCGTGGTACTGGAAAAGCACAGTGGGTCAGGCAGCTTCCATAGAGCAGGAGAATCGATGTTTCAGGCATAAGCCCTTCACTACTAAGATGAAGGGCTTATACCAGAGACGTTGAATCTCCTGCTCCTCAGGTGCTGCCTGACCCGCTGTGCTTTTCCAGCACCACACTCTCAATTGTTCGATACCTGCCCCCCTACAGTGGTGTCGTCTTTGAACTTGTAGACTATGCTTGTTTGGAATTTGGCAACGCTGTGGTGAGTGTACAGGGAGTATAGTAAGGGGCAGAGGAGACATCCTTGAGTGTTATTGTTGAGGGGGTGCAGTTGTCTATCTTCACTGATTGCGATCCGTGGATCAGAAAGCTGAGGATTCACTTACAGAGGGCGGAGCAGAGACCAAGGTCATGGAGTTTTGAGATCAGTTTGGAGAGGATAATGGTGTTGAAGGCAGAGCTGTAGTCAATTAGCAGGAGTCTGACGTAGGCAACTTTGTTATCCCTCCGCTGTAGACCTGTTGTATCGGTTGGCAAATTGTAGGGGATTGAGGAAGGCTGGGAGACTGGAGTTGATGTGGGCCATGACTAACCTCTCAAAGTATTTCATGATTATTGAGGTCAGAGCCTCTGGGCGATAGTCATTAAGGCACATTGCATGTGCTCTCTTAGATACTGGGATGATGGTGGCCTTCTTGAAGTAGCCATGATGTGGAGGAGCCGAGGTTGGACTGGGGTAGACAAAATTAAAAGTCACTCAACACCAGGTTACAGTCCAACAGGTTCATTTGGAGGCACCAGCTTTCGGAGCAGTGCTCCTTCATCAGGGGACAATAAGACACAAATCTTACAGCAAAAGATTACAGCGTCAGGCAATTAAAACGATATATTGAACAAATTGAGACTGTTATTAAGTCTTTCATCTCTTAGAATGGGTTCTAACCTATCCAGGATCATCAATTTCATTGGGTTGACTGCCAGGAAATGTTTGCAGCACTGACCGAGGGAACAGGTGTGTCTGGGTCTGAGGGGACAGCGCTGACCGAGGGAACTGGTGTGTCCGGGTCTGAGGGGACAGCGCTGACCGAGGGGACAGGTGTGTCTGGGTCTGAGGGGACAGCGCTGACCGAGGGAACAGGTGTGTCCGGGTCTGAGGGGACAGCGCTGACCGAGGGAACAGGTGTGTCCGGGTCTGAGGGGACAGCACTGACCGAGGGAACAGGTGTGTCCGGGTCTGAGGGGACAGCGCTGACCGAGGGAACAGGTGTGTCCGGGTCTGAGGGGACAGCACTGACCGAGGGAACAGATGTGTCCAGGTCTGAGGGGACAGCGCTGACCGAGAGAACAGATGTGTCCAGGTCTGAGGGGACAGCGCTGACCGAGGGAACAGGTGTGTCTGGGTCTGAGGGGACAGCGCTGACCGAGGGAACAGGTGTGTCCGGGTCTGAGGGGACAGCGCTGACCGAGAGAACAGATGTGTCCAGGTCTGAGGGGACAGCACTGACCGAGGGAACAGGTGTGTCCGGGTCTGAGGGGACAGCGCTGACCGAGGGAACTGGTGTGTCCGGGTCTGAGGGGACAGCGCTGACCGAGGGAACCGGTGTGTCCGGGTCTGAGGGGACAGCGCTGACCGAGGGAACTGGTGTGTCCAGGTCTGAGGGAACAGCGCTGACCGAGAGAACAGATGTGTCCAGGTCTGAGGGGACAGCGCTGACCGAGGGAACTGGTGTGTCCGGGTCTGAGGGGACAGCGCTGACTGAGGGAACAGGTGTGTCCTGGTCTGAGGGGACAGCGCTGACCGAGAGAACAGATGTGTCCAGGTCTGAGGGGACAGCACTGACCGAGGGAACAGGTGTGTCTGGGTCTGAGGGGACAGCACTGACCGAGGGAACAACTCTTCCCATTTCCTCCAAATCCAGGGGGTGGCCACGGGCATTCGCATGGATCCTAGCTACTACCTGCCTCTTTGTTGGCTATGTCGAACAGTCCCTCTTTAGTATGTACACTGGTACTCTTCCCTAACTCATTCCTCTTCAGTATGTACACAGGTACTCTTCCCTAACTCATCTTGCCGCCAGGCTGAATTGGAGCAGTTCATCAACTTTTCCAACAACTTCCTCCCTGCCCTTAAATTCAGTTGGTCTATCTTGGGCACCTCTCTCTCCTTTCTTAACCTCTCTGCTTCCATCTCCAGCTGACATTTACTATAAACCTACAGGCTCCCATAACTACCTGGGCTACACCTCTTCCCACCCCGTATCCTGCAAAATCTCCATCCCATTTTCCCAATTCCTCCGTCTCCATTGCATCTGCTCTGACGCGTAGACGTCTTACTCCCAAGCATCCCAGATGTCCACATACTTTAAACAATGTGTTTTTTTTCCCCCCTCTGTCATCCAGACAGCCCTCCACTGCACCACCTCCATTCCCCATTCTACTGGTCTAAACCCACCCCCTCCAAACGTAATAAAGACAGAGACTCCTTGTCCTCACTTTCCACCCACAGGTCTCCACATCCAACGCATCATCCTCAAACACTTCTGCCAACTCCAACTAGACCCACCATCAAGAACATCTTCCCCTCCCCATCCCTCTCTGCCTTCCGCAAGAACCATTCCCTCCACGAGTCCTTGGTTTGTGCTATCCTTCCCATCAACACCCCCGGAACCCCCAGGTACCTTCCCCTGCAACCGAAAAACTTGCCGATACACCACCACCCTCACCTCCAGTCAGGGCCCCAAACAGTCCTTCCAAATGAAACAAAGGTTCACCTGCCTCTCCTCCAACCTAGGTTACTGTATTTGGTGCTCCCGATGTGATCTTCTCTTCATTGGTGAGAGCAAACGTAACCTTAAGGGACATTTTGCTGAGCACCTCAGCCAGTTCCACAAGGGCCAGCCTGATCTCCCAAGTTCACCATCAATTTCAATTCCCCCTCACACTCCCTTTCCAACATATCCATCCTCAGTCTCTTCCTTTGCCACAGTGAATCAGACCACAAGTCGGAGGAACAATGCCTCATCTTCCTCCTCCTGGGCAGCCTACAGAACGAAGGGCTCAACACTGAGTTCTCCAACTTCATATAACCTTCCCACCCATTCCCCCCTGACTCCCTTCCCAGCCCCCGTCTCCTCCCTTCCATTCCCCTGACTGACCCTTCCTTCCAACTACCAACCAGATACATTCCACCCATCGACCAATCAGGTCATTCCTGCTACCTGTATTCACCTATCATTACCTCACCAGTCTCTCTCCTATCCCCACGCATAATCCTTCCCCTCCCTCTCTTTATCTGCAGCTCCCCCTACCCCAACTTCCATTCTTGAAGAAGGGTTATATCCTAAACATTGCCTTCTCCACTTCCTGATGTTAGCGGGCTTGCTGTGTTCCTCCAGCCTCCTGCTTGCCTCATTTAATATCCCATCATGTTGCTATAGGTAGGCGAGTCTGCTTTGTAGGTTTATTAACACGCAAATATGGGAAGGCCGGTCTTTTCAAGCTGAAATCATCATCATGCTTTAATATGTCCAAGAGACTAGATTCTTCCCCCTATCCACTTAATAGTTAAGCAATAATTATATGGGCAAGATGTGTGGCACATGTAAATAATCAAAATAATTTCATGAGTAAAGTGACTAGTCAACAAACATTAGTTTGTCATGGCACAGAGACAATGTAAGCATTTATGACCTAAAGAAAAATATTCTTTGGACTTCGAAATGTTATTAAGGCCATAAATTTAATTATTTTAGTAAAACATTTAAGTGTGTTTTTGGGGGAGAAATAATAAGAGTACTTACAATGTCAATAATATACAAACCAGAGGAAACTTTCCACACACGATCATTTTGGGTATTTGCCCAAGACCACGGACCATCAGGGAATAAACTTATTTTCAAGAATTGTGCTCCAGGTGAACTTCAATGTTTGGGAGAGTACAGTTAGACTTCAAGTGCATGTAAGAACATAAACAGTACAGCTCAGGAACAGGCCCTTCAGCCCACTGTCTTTGTGCTGACCATGATGGCATTTAAAGCTTATCCCATCTGTCTGCTCATGGTTCGTATCCCAGGATTCCCTGCCTGTTCATGTGTCTAAGTGTCACTTAAACTTTGCTAAAGCATCTACCACCTGCCCTAGCAATCCATTACCCTCTGTATAAAAAAATGTTACTTGCGCATCTCCTTTAGACTCTTCCTCTCTCACCTGAGGGGTGACCTTATAGAGGTTTATAAAATTATGAGGGACTTGGATAGGGTAAATAGACAAGGTCTTTTCCCCAGGGTTGGGGGAGTCCAGAACTAGAGGACATAAGTTTAAGGTGAGAGGGGAAAGATTTAAAAAGGATGTAAGGAACAACTTTTTCACGCAGAGGGTGGTACGTGTATGTAATGAGCTGTCAGGAGAAGTGGTGGAGGCTGGTACAATTGCAACATTTAAAAGGCATCTGGATGGGTATATGAATAGGAAGAGTTTAGAGAGATATAGGCCAAGTGCTGGCAAATGGGATGACATTAATTTCGGATATCTTTCAGCATGGACGATTTGGACTGAAGGGTCTGTTTCTGTGCTGTACATCTTTATGATTCTAAGTCTCTAAATCAGACACGCAGGCATCAGTAACCATACATAAATACTGAGTTTTCATTTCAACCTGCAGCTGGGGCTGTTTTCTCTTATAACATTAAAAATCCCACAACACCAGGTTATAGTTCAATAGGTTTATTTGGAAGCACTAGCTTTCGGAGCACTGCTCCTTCATTGGGGAACCACATGTTGAAGGAGCAGCGCTCTAGAAGCTAGTGCTTCCAAACGAACCAGTGGACTATAACTTGGTGTTGTGTGATTTTTAACTTTGTCCACCCCAGTCCAACACTGGCACGTCCACATTGTTCTCTCATCACGAAAGATTCCTCCGAAATTTAAAGACAAAGGACTAACAGTTGGTTTTTATTCATTTTTTTGATACAGAGGCCCCAAATTGTGATCTGCACACCACTGGTCCCACTGAGGCAGTGGGAAACTTTGCACTGCCTCTATATCTCTATGATTCCTGGGTGCAGCTCAGTGTCACCTGCTGGATGATTGCATGTATGGCAGGAAAGTTAATACAGATAGAAAATCATTTATCCGAACATCCAAAAACCGAAAAGCTCTGAAATCCGAAGGTTTTTTGTGAGGATTTTTTTCTCAATAAGAAGGTTGTTTGGCGAGCAAACAGTTAACCCAAGTCAACACCCACTGGATGCGTGTCACTCAAATGCGATGTTGGGGAGCATGGCCAAACACCAACAGGCCTGGAGTTTCTCTGTGAACAGCCCCAAGTTGACACTCACTCGATGCATATCACTCAGATGCGACGTGGGGGGAGGGGCATGGTCAAGCACATTTTTACTTAGAAGTCTGCTCCACCAGTAAGATTTTTAGAAATTTCACCATTAAGCTGTCACTTATTCTGAAAACCGAAAAATTCCAAATTCCGAAAAACAGCTGGTCCCGAGCATTTCGGATAAATGGTCTTCCACCTGTAGCCTATGAGGCTATGTATCTATAGGGCAAAGTTGCAGATGCTTTCTGGTACTGATGTCAGAGAATTTCAAGGGGCAGAACATTGGAGAGAGCTGATCACGATATGCACCACAATGCCAGCAGCATTGTCAGACCTGGCAGATAGCCATTGCATTACTGACAATAAACAAGGAGCAATTGAACTCCAATATAGCAGAGCTTGGAATCCATCCTTCTGACTATATAAATGGTAGCCATCTCCGCCAATGTTAAGGGATCCAAACATGAAGCTTAATGTTATGTGCGCTGTCTCAGTTTTCACTGTAACACACAGTGACAGCCCAAACAATGATTATGAGATCCACTTAAAACAGCAAATGTTGGAAATATTCTACAAGTCAAACAGTATCTGTGGAAAGGGTAACAGAATTAACGTTTTGGATCAACAGTGTCTTCAGGACTTTGGTGAGCTAATGTTGCTGGAGAGGAGGTTGAGTGTGTACATGTGATATCTCATGACACAGAGTGGATGCCAAGCTGTTGTGAGCCCATCAGTCCAGGTAGCATTGATATAATCCCGGGTGGACTCGAAACATGAAGGATGGGACTTCAGTTGCAATCCACATGGAATTACTTGGAGCAGAGATGATTACTGAGGAAGGACTTAGCAGGATCTTTATCAAGCACGGGAAGGAAACGGAAGACAATGAAGGTGAACGAGGTAAAAGAGATAAGTACAAATCCCTCCTGAGAAGAGAACAGAGTATCTTCATTGCGGCATTCCTGCAAGAGAAGTGGTGGTGAATTAAACTGAAAATAAAAGAACATTCTTTCACATTCTTTCAAATTTGTTCAGAAGTGCTGGAAATGCTTAGAGGGTCTGGCAACACCTTTAGTGAGAGACACAGTGTCAATATTTCGAGTCAAATATGATGCCTTCAGTTATGAGGTTCATCCTTGTTACCATGCAGATTCAGCTGCAGGTTTCACAGTTCAAAGGAGCGCATAACAGTACAGCAATCTATTCTCCAACAGAACATGAGGATTGCTGAAATGTCCATCAGGGGAGTGAGAGTGTCAATGGCTCCATAGTGAGCAAACCTTATCAGATCAACTAAAATTATATGAAGAAAGGAACATGAGAAAACAGAACTGGCAACCTGATCCATCATCAGCTTTCAGGAGACTGCAGGGTTAGGTGCAGTATTTAGAAGATTAAAACCATAACATTTTGGTGGGACCTCTTTGAGAATCATGTGTCTACATGCATTTTCCTTCTCTGCTTGGGACTGACTAGTATCAGACAGGGTCTCCTTAAAAGGGGACCTGATTGGAAAAGAAAGACAATAATGAGTGCAGCCCAAGGAGATAAATGTTGGAGATTCTTGGTTGGGGCTGCAGGTGAGTGTTCAGGTAATGAGGGAAATAATAACAAGAGGCTTGGTCATTGGCTAGGTTCAGGATTGGAGGTTTGGACAACAATGAGGCTCAGGATTGGGAGCGTGGGTGTGAGGAAGGCTCAGGATTGGGAGCGTGGGTAGTTAGTGAGGCTCAGGATTGGGAGCGTGGGTAGTTAGTGAGGCTCAGGTTTGGGAGCGTGGGCAGAAGGGGAGACTTGAGATTGAGAGCTTGCGTAGTGAGGGAAGCTTAGGATTGGGAGTCTGGGCAGGAAGAGTGGCTCAGGATTGGGAGTCTGGGCAGAAGGAGAGATTTGGGATTGGGAGCCTGGACAGTAAGAGAGGCTCCAGATTGGGAGCTTGGGGAGTGAGAGGGGCTCAGAATTGGGTGTCTAGGCTGGGAGAGAATCTCAGCATTGGAAGTTTAGGCAGTGAAGGAGACTGGGGTTTGGGCTTTTAAGGGAGACAAGTAGTGCTGATGTGGTGAGCTATTTGGCATAACTGGCTTGCAATGAGAGGGAAGGGGTAACACAGGTAGTTAGTATTGTGGTAAATATCCCTACCTTCCATGTGGGATACTGGGATTCAACTTCCTGATTGGGGGAATAGTTTTTTTAATGGTCTTATGGAATGGGGTATTAAGTATACTCAAGGTTGAGATTGGCACTTTTTAAAATCAGTAGAGGAATCAAAGATTGTGTGGATAAGATGGAAGAGTGGAATTGAGGTCTATCAGGTCAACCATAAACTGACAGAGCAGACATGATGGGCCAAATGGCCGCCTAGTGTTCCTCTTCACAAAATCCTAGATGAGGGCTGACTGGGAAAGGAGTGAATAATGGCGAAGGTTGCATTTGAGCTGTGTTGCAAAGGGTTCAGATAAGGACTTTGATGGGGCAATGCACAGAAAATCACTGTTAAATAATGAATGTCTGGTGTAATGGCAGGTCTCCTGAGAGAACCTGCCGTGACCATTAAATGTCAGAGATTCATTGGGATGAGTGTGTTGAGAACTGAGCCCCACTCATCCCCAGAAAACCCAAATTAACCCACAAAGACAGTCCACTTGCCAGACTGCCTACCACACAAGACCAAAACAATTCACACTGGGTCTTGTCATTAACAGTAAAGTAACTATTTAGTATAAACACATTCTTTAATAAATGCTAGAGAAAGGAAAGGATGGTTAATCTACTGTAATGTGACTTAAACTATAAACCTTTTCAAACCCTAAGCACTCTCACATACTCATTCACATATTAGACATACAAAAAGACAGTCAGTTAACACAAATATTATGGGTAAAATAACGACAGAAAACACACTCTTCAAGATGGAGACTTATTTCTAACAAATATTTCAATTGTATCAATAATGACATGCAGCTATCTATAATGTGATCATTTCTTTGATTCAATAATTGACCAGGTGAAACCAGATAATTTCTTGTATTAGAATTCTCTCTTGTTATTTTATTGTTTCTTGTCTTTTCACTCTCACAGAGAAGCGGGAAAGATCCTTTCTGCTTGTTGGTTCTGGGTGATTCTGCCTTTTCTGTTCCCAAAAGTTTGTCGCAAGCTACAGCTCAACCAGTTTGTGAGCTATTGTTAGGTGGGTTTTCCCTATCTCAAAAACTCTTGGTGCTACTTTGACTCAATAACGTAACAACCTCATTTTTCCTAATGGCAACTAGGTATGTGAAGAGAAAAAAGGTGAGTTAAGACGAATGTAGATCCTTTAAAGTCAGAAAAAGGGCAAGTTATTAAAGACCAATTAAATACATGTTTAGGTTCTATCATCACTAAAAAAAACTTCCCAAAATGTTGGGGAACACAGGGTGTAGTGAGAGGGAGGAAATCAATTTTGGTAGGGAAATGATGTCAGGGATCAATGCTGATGAAACCCCAGGGCCCATTAATTCCACCTTGAGCATTTAGCACTTGGTTCTAGAAATAATGGATGCATTGCTGGTAAAGTTTCAAGACTCTAAAGCTTATGAAATAGTTCCAATTGAATGTAGCATCATTATTTTAAAAAGAAGGTAGAGAGAAAACGGAATCATGGAATGGTTATCCTGACATTGTGAGTAGGGAAATTGCTGGAGTCCATTACTGAAAGATTTAATAGCAGAAACCAATGACAGTTAGGATAGGACAGATGGATTTCTGAAAGAGAAATCATACTTGACAAACTACTGGAATTCCGAGGATGTAACTTGTAGAGGTGATCGGGGAAGCCAATGGTTGTGGTTTACTTGTACTTGCAGAAGGCGTTCAATAAAGACCCACACGAAAAGAAAAATCAGCGGGAAAAATTAAAATGCATGGGATTGGCGTTATATACTGACATGGAGAGAGAACTGGTTGGCAAACAAAAAATAAAGAGTAAGAAACAACGGATCATTTTCGCAGCGATAGGCAGTGACAAGTGAGCTAACACAGGGATCAGTGCTTGGACCACAGTCATTCACAATATATGTTAATGATTTAGATGAGGGAACTAGTTTGTAGATGACACAAAGTCGAGTGGGAAGGTGAACTGTCAGGACAATGCAGAGATGTTTCAGTGTGATTTAAACAAGTTAAGAGTGGGCAAATACATGACAGATGAAACATAATGCAGATAAATGTGAGGTTATCCACATTGGTTGCAAAAAGACGAAGGCAGATTAGTATCTGAATGGCGATAGATTGGGAATGGGGGAGATGGACTTAGACCTGCGTATCTTTGTACACCAGTCATTGAAAGTAAGCATGCAACTGCAGCAGCCAGTGAAGAAGGCAAGTAGCATTTTGGCCTTCATGGCTTGAGTACAGGATTAGATTCCCTACAGTGCGGAAATAGGCCCTTCGGCCCAACAAGTCCTCACCGACCCTTCGAGGAGTAACCTACCCAGATCCATTCCCCTACACATGCACCTAACACTATGGGCAATTTAGCATGGCCAATTCACCCAACCTATACATCTTTAGATTGTGGGAAGAAACCGGAGCACCTGGAGGAAACTCACACTCCAAGCAGACAGTTGCCCGGGGCTGAAATCAAACCTGGAACCCTGGTGTTGCGAGGCAGCAGCACTAACCACTGAGCCACCGTGCCGCCCCAAGGAATATCTTGGTGCAATGCGACTAGATTAACTTAGGATATCTGGTCAGCATGGATGAGTTGGACTAAAAGGGTCTAGTTCCGTGCTGTGCATCTCTCTGACGTTATGGTTGTAATTGTACAGGGCCTTGGTGAGACCGCACCTGGAATATTGTACGCAGTTTTGGTCTCCTTATCTAAGGAAGGATATACTGTGGCTATGAAGGAAGTGCAACAAAGGTTTACCAAACGGATTCCTGGGATGGCAGGGCTGATATATTGAGAGATACTGGAGTTTAGAGGAATAAAGGGGATCTCATAGAAATGTATACAATGCAAATAGGGTTTGACAGGTTAAAAGCAGAAAGAATGTTCCAGAAAAAAACAGGCAGTGCAGAACCAGGTGACACAGCCTAAGGATACAGGGTAAGATCATTTAGGGCTGAGATGAGGAGAAACATCCTTACCCAGACAGTGGTGAGCCTGTGGGATTGTCTGTCACAGGAAGTGGTTGACACCAAAACATTGAATGTTATCAGAAAGGAATAACATATATTCTTTATGGCCAAAGGCATCACAGGGTATGGGGTGAAAGCAAGAACAAAGTACTGCGTTGGATGCAAAGACAGAAATGATTTCAGTTTTTGTTTCTGATTTCAAGTATCTGCAGTTTTTTGGGCTTTTTTCTTTGGATGATCAGCCATGATCATATAGAATGGGGAAGGAAGATCAAAGGGCCGAATGGCTTACTCCTGCTCCTATTTTCTATGTTCGATATAACTTGGGATGGACAATAAACAGTGACCTAACTAACAACACCCACATCCCAAATTTAAAAAAAAGCACGATTGTTATTTGTTGACAATAGTTTAGTCAGCGAGCTAATGCATTGGCATGCATGATGGTTAACATCCATTTGGTGGTTGTTAGAGACTTAGGGACATATCTTTTATTGTGGAAGAAATAATATTGCATTTTTGCATTCATGTTTTACTGAATGTTAATGTTAGTAATCAGTGTTGTATTCAACAGTCTGCAACTTTAGCTGCCCATCTCATGTTCAATGCAAAGGACATTGCTCAAGATCAGTCTCAGTGGGGGTAACTGAAACTTTGCGGAGGAACTCAGAGTGCATTGAGTTGAAGATGTATTTGAATGTGTTTGAGATTACCTTTTATGATCTGTATTTCCTTACTTTGGTTGCTTGCCCCATTCACGCATCCACCCAGAACACACAGGTCACCAGGTTGAGCCACTCACTTCTGCATGCTGCCAACTCCACCCTATGTCTTCTTCCAATCCACTACGCTCTCAAGACTCACTATCCTCCTCACCAGTGAAGAACCCTTGTCGAGGCTGAGTCTTCATTACAGGAATCCATCCTCTTGCTTCCTTCCCTTGTGCAATAGTATCATGCAGGGAAAACCGCGGGCCTGACAGACAACTATACAGCACATTGAAACAATTGTGAACCAGGTACATTTACTTTACCTCGAAGGTATAACTTATTGAAAACTGTCTCATGTTATGAGGATTGATGAATGCAAATACAAACCAGCATATGGTGGTGTAACGTTTAACATGGTGCAAACACAGCAGGGATTTTATCTCTAAATCTGAGACTACAACTGAGAACTTGACGTTCCATATCCTGCCCAATTAAGTCACCCCCACCTGTTACATTATAGGCTCTATATAATTCCCTGTTACGTTTCTGAAGGGGCAGGAATAGCTCTTTGGAAAATGTTTTGATGGTTTGTGCTGCTGTTTTCCATGTATTTGCATTTCTGACTGACTTTTGGGCGTCGAACGTGAAACACTAATATGGTGACTACAGAGTTAAGCGATGCCTTACTCCATATGGGTTCATGGACCTTTTGCTAATAACAGATGTCCGGCATTCTCTAAAATGAATCTTTTTCAGCCTCTTGTAAATTGTGTAAACCTGTTGGCCAATATTACATTGGCTGGAAATGGTATTTTGTGGCTGTGGAGGTTAAATCAGCTAAAAGGGCTCAGCAGTGAGGGATTGCGACTGTCATTCATTGTATCTCGTTATCTGTTGCTGCTTACTACATTTGAGCACATTTTCTCAAAACGTATGTGAGAGAATTCCCAAGGATATTTGTATTCCTGATATTTTCTTTCCCCCTACATGATAGTTGTTAAAATCTTGTGGTTGTGACGAATTGTGACTGGCAATGTGTGGTTGCCAGGGTTTTTGGGTTTGTTTGTTTTTTTTACTTGAAGGGTGTGGAGTGTGTTCTCAGCTGTTGTTGGAGCTGATACATCCCAATGGCTCTTTGCTTTTCCATGGTTTCCCTCCAGGAACCTCTGTGTATTCTGTACAACATTATTTTGATATTATTCCAAGCAACATAACTGTGCAAGATGACTGTAGTCACAGTAGTCTAAAAAAGGCAATGCAATACTTCACAGTAGTAACAGACAGAGGTGAAAGTACTTTAGTAGGTTTTACAGAAATTCTAGATAGAAATATAGAATTAATATTTTGAGCTCTACCTGTGTCTTCACTCACGTGAATCACATTCAAAACAAAACATTAGCAGTTTCTCTCTCCACAGACCTGTTTAGCATTTCCAGCACATTTAGTTTTTATTTCGGATTTCCAGTCTCATTTGCATTTCCAATATTTTATAATTTCTATATTTTCAACCATGTGCTTCTCTATTCAGTGTCATAGGAATGATATTAAAATCTGCCACCAAATAATTTGCAATTCGAATACATAGAGAATTAGATTTTACCAGAATTGCATACAATGAGTTTCCAGAGAACACTCTGATTTAGGGGAATTTTATTTGTTTAATAATTACTTATTCTTTTTCATGATTGGTTTCCTTTTACAACACCTACCCAACACCATTGTAGGGAGAAGGAAGGATCACTGGACACCAAAACGTTAACTCTGATTTCTCTCCACTGATGCTGTCAAACCTGCTGAGCTTTTCCAGCAATTTCTGTTTTTTTTGTTTCTGATTTCTAGCATCCATAGTACTTTTGGTTTTTACTATTGTCAGAACGTTGTGAAAGTGACCATGTTCATCATTTGGGGTGTCTGGACAATTTCCAGTAGCTGTGTAAGTGACTGCTCAGGCTAATTTACAGCCATTAGATTCTGCTGCAATTGGAACTGAATACTGCAGACAATTGAGTTTTGGAAGAACTGCCAGCTTGCAATATCCTCACTGTGTGTTTTCTCTCTGCCTCTGAAAGTATTTGCTTTCAAAGACACTGCCATTTATTATTTGGTTGCATCAGGTGTAATGATCCTGCATGAGCTTCTCCCAGGACTTGGAGCTGATATCAAAACTCTAAAATGAGGCTTTCAGAGGGTCTTGTGATGTTTGTTCTGACCACTTTGAGAACACAGCTGACTCAAGCTCTCTAAAGAAGATTCTCTTTGGAAAGCAAGTGTCAGGCATTCTGGGAACAGAATCAATTGTGACTGCATTAACATAGTGTGGATGCTTGGTATGCTAGCTCAAGTGCACACCTCAGCATCTGATATTTTAGCCTGACAAATGACCTACAGAAGCTTCAGAGCGCAACTTAGTTTCTTGGCATGGCGTTTGCGCACAGTTTAAGTCTTGCATGCATAGAACAATATGATCAGGGTTACGGCTTTATATACTTTCCGGTTGGTCGGTAAACCTGCCCATCTTCATTCCCAAAGGCCGCACTTACTTTGGCAATTCCAGTATGTCTTTCACCATCTTACCTAACCTATACCTTGAGTGTTGATTTTCAGAAGACAATGAAGACCAGATGTTGAATGCTTCGAGTAGGCGATGAAGTTTGAGGGAGGCCTATCAGTGACTCTGATTCCATCTTCACGGCTTCATTATAGATATTGAAAATTGTGTCTCCTGTATTTGGTGCATAAATATTTATATGGACATTTTTGGTTGCCTGAAAACAAAAAGAGAAAATCTCAGCAGGTCTGGCAGCGTCTGTAAGGAGAGAAAAGAGCTGACGTTTCGAGTCTAACTGACCCCTTTGTTAAAGCTTTGACAAAGGGTCAGTTAGACTCGAAACATCAGCTCTTTTCTCTCCTTACAGATGCTGCCAGACTTGCTGAGATTTTCCAGCATTTTCTCTTTTTGCTTTCAGATTCCAGCATCCACAGTAAATTGCTTTTATTTTTGGTTGCCTGTTCTGTTACCAGATGAAACAGAAATGAAAAATATTATTTGAAATCTATTACCTAAACTGATCAATTTTTACTCAAGAATGCTTTAATCAGACAAATTGTAAAAACAAGAAGCTGATCATACTAAACATATTTAGGATGGACATGATACTATTTTTGTAATAATTCAAATTGCCCTCTTGGAACATAGGAACAGGAGCCATTCAGTCTGCTAGGCCTGCTCTGTTATTTTATTGCATTTTATGTGCACAACACCTTTATGTCAATGACATATTTTTGAACAGCAATCTCTACTCTGAATATACAGTTACTGAGTTTTAACACCACTCTGGGATTGAGAATGCCAAATGTTTGTGTTGTGTTATGTCTCACAGCTAGCACACACTTGAGGGTATAAAAACTTATGTTAGTTCCATTTTGAAAACAGACAAAACTTTGGAAGAATATCAGGAAAGTAGGACCAGTCTGAAACGGAGAATTAAGAGGGCTAAAAGGGATCATGAAATATCTTTCGCAAACACGGTGAAGGAAAATCCCCAAGCCTTTTATTCATAAATGAGGAGCAAAAGGATAACTTGAGAAAGAGTCGGCCCACTCAAGGAAAAACGAGGAAAGTTATGCGTGGAGTCAGAGAAAAGGGGGGAGATTCTTAATGAGTACATTGTATCGGTATTCACTGAGGAGAGGGACATGACGGACGTTGAAGTTAGGGACAGATGTTTGATTAATCTCGGTCAAGGCAGCATAAGGATGAAGTGTAGGGTATTCTAAAAGACATTAAGATGGACAAGTCCCCAGGTCCGGGTGGGATCCATCGCAAGTTACTGAACGAATCGAGGGAGGAAGTAGCTGGGGCCTTAATAGATATCTATGCAGAATCTTGAACATGGGTGAGGTCCTGGAGGACTGGTGAATTGCTAATGTTGTCCCCATGTTTAAGAAGAGTAGCAGAGATAATACAGGTAATTAAAAGCCAATGAGCCTGACGTCAGTGATAGAGAAGCTGCTGGAGAAGATACTGAGGTATAGGATCTATTTACATTTGGAAGAAAATGGGTTTATCATTGATGTGTAGCATGGTTTTGTGCATGGCTTTGTTATGTCTCAGCAACTTAATAGAATTCTTTGAGGAAGTGACAAGGTTGATTGATGAGGGAAGGGTTGTAGATGTCTTATACATGGACTTCAATAAGGCTTTTGATAAGGGTCCCCCATTGTAGGCTGATGGAGAAAGTGAAGTTGCATGGGGTCCAGGGTGCACTGCCTGGGCAGGAGACAGAGAGTAGTAGAGGAAGGGAGTTTCTCAAAATGGAGACCTGTGACCAGTGGTATTCCACAGGGATCCGTGCTGGGACCAATGTTGTTTGTGATATACATAAATGATCTGGAGGATGGTATAGGTGGTCTGATTAGCAAGTTTTCAGATGAGACTAAGATTGTGGAGTAGCAAATAGTGAAGGGACTGTCAGAGAATGCAGCAGAATATAGATAGATTGGAGAGTTGGGCGGAGAAGTGACAGATGGAGTTCAATCCAGACAAAGTGATGCGGTACATTTTGTAAGTTCCAATTTAAGAGTGAACTATACAGTAAATGGAAAAGTCCTGGGGAAAATTGATGTGCAGAGAGATCTGGGTGTTCAGGTCCATTGTATCCTGAAGGTGGCAATACAGGTCGATAGTGTGGTCAAGAAGGCATACGGCATGCTTTCCTTCATTGGACGGGGTATTGAGTACAAGATTTGGCAGGACATGTTACAGTTGTATACAGCTTTGGTTCGGCCACATTTGGAGTACTGTTCTGGTCACCACATTACCAAAAGGATGTGAATGCTTTGGAGAGGGTGGAAAGGATTTTCACCAGGATGTTGTGGTATGGAGGATACTGGCTCTGAAGAGAGGTTGAGTAGATTAGGATTAT
Source organism: Hemiscyllium ocellatum (assembly GCF_020745735.1). Lineage (NCBI taxonomy): Eukaryota > Metazoa > Chordata > Chondrichthyes > Orectolobiformes > Hemiscylliidae > Hemiscyllium > Hemiscyllium ocellatum. The sequence continues at coordinate 157,998,805 of NC_083401.1, read as the reverse complement.
TTTCATTAGAAAGATGGAGGTTATGGGGGAACCTGATTGAGGTATACGAAATCATGAGTGGTTTAGACAGGGCGGATTGCAAGCAGCTTTTTCCCAGAGTGGAGACTCAATTAGTAGGGGTCACGAGTTCAAGATGAGAGGGTAAAAGTTCAAGAGAAATATGCATGGAAAATTCTTTACGCAGAGAGTGGTGGGTGTTTGGAATGCGTTTCCAGCGGAGGTAGTTGAGGCGGGCACAATAGTGTCATTTAAGATGTACCTAGATAGATACATGAATGGAAAAGGACCAGAGGGATACAGACACTTAGGAAATAGGTGACAGGTTGAGATAGAGGATCTGGATCAGCGCAGGTCTGGAGGACCGAAGGGCCTGTTCCTGTGTTGTAATTTTCTTTGTTCTTTGTTCTGTCTTAACTCAGGCCACTTGAAACATGACATGTTGATGGAAGAGTGCTACTCTTTGTAACCATATATCTTAATATTAACCCAAACATTAAAGTGTCTGTGACTGTATTATATGTAAACACCTGGAGCTGTCATAAACGCCCATTAAATCCTTCAGTACAAAGTTGCCCACATCTAGATCTTAAGTACAGAAACAATTGAAAGTACTGTCTCATCAGGTACAAATAACTTGCAGAGGCAGAGGCCCACAGCATAATGGCAGACAGCTCTAAATAATAAAATGCATAATAATATTCAGAAACATGGATAAATAAGATGGATTAGAGTTTGGTCAGCATTTTGGCAGAAGTTTGAGAACTTGATTGATCTAGTTTGCAAGATGTTACAGCATTTGATCTTAGCTGCAAGAATGCAATGTGACTCTAAAACCTAAGGATAGAGCAGTTTTATTCCTAAACGGTGAGACCCAGAGTAACTATTGACAGCACTTGTTCCATACACCTGTACTACAATGTCAGTGGTGGGGAGTTTACCTGCAATAAGTTGGATCATGTGGCTTTGTTTCCCCTGATGGAACACTCCATCTGGTGGATCAGCTGAAGAACTAAACTGCTGAATACTAGACCGTGAACCGTGACTGCGAATGTTCCTCTCTTATATTAGCAATAACTAGTACTATTATATCTGAAATGTATGTGACCATTCCATTGCTAATGAAACTTTAATAAATTAAAGAAATGCTACAGAATTAAATTTTTAAAAATATCTTTGTAGTTCAATAACAGAGTCTTTGCCTAGATAAAAGCATTATTTGTTTTTCCAAAATACAGAGCATGATGTAAATCAAAAGTCTGCTTATGCTATCACTTTATAAATAATTACTGTTCTGCTAAAACTGTTATACAAAGTTTACATGGGAGGGTCAGTGCACCCTTGTTCTTGTTTAGAGCATTTGGAACCACCAGTGAAATATGTTCACATGTGACTCCACCATGATATCCCATATGAAATGTGCTGTGTCAGATCCAAATAGATTAACTCATCAAGTGTTCCGCAAGTTAATTGATCATCTTGGTTGTAATTAGATAGAATTAAATTTTTAACCTAAGTATGACTTTTTCATCTGCCAAATTTTACTGTTTTACAAGTTTAAGTAATTGAATATACTTACAAGGTCAAATGATGTAGTAATTTTCCACGGCCTTTTAAAAATCTTTTAAATTTACATAGAAGTACATAATCGGTCTTCACATAAATGCTGCTGAACATTTAAGAGTGTGTGTAATGAATGAACTAATGCTGTTTGCTGCAATAAAGTTTCATTTTAGATATTGGTTGAAAGGATATGACCATGGAACGCAATGACCTATGTGATAGACATCCACTGTAGCTACCACAGATGTATCTGGGAGGTTTAGAATTTAAGCTGGGTCCTGGATATACTGGATGGTAAGGCTGCATCGTCAGAAGAAAATTTGGGGAGCAGAATAGCAAAGCTAGACCGTGTCTGCCAGCCTAGGCAGGCTATTTAAGGAAGAGCAGGGAGTTCTCCTATATTTCGAGTCGACGTTCTTCCCTCAGCCTACATCAAAAATAGATTATCTGGCCATTCATTGTTTCTCTAACTTTGCTGCAGACAAAGGGCTTGTTGTTCCTGCCTGCTTAAAAACAGCGACTGTTCTTGAAATATATCCGCAAAGCATTTTCTCATCTCTTGCGATATAACAAAGCACTTTATAATTGTGAGTTCCTTTCACTGATAAGGTAAAGTCATCCTTAACTAAAACCTCTATACGTAAACATGGTGTCCTTACTTGTTGATAAAGGTCTAGGCTTAAACCCCTCTCCTGTATGGACATCCTCAGCAATTCCCATTACTCATCTTCTCCCCTTACAGACATATTAACTGACAGACTATATAATTGCAGCATTTCGTATTGATTTTTAATAAATTGGACATTGAGTCTCAGAATCACCTTTAATAAATACTGTAAATTATTTCTTTAACGTGCATTACTTTCACCTCTTCACCATTGACTCCTCGTGAGTTGTATCACTTTGTCGCTCATTAATCCATTCTGGCCAGGCCAGTATTTTTGCCCATACCTGATTGTCTATGGGCTATTAAGAGTCAACCACATTGCTGCAGATCTGGAGTCACATGTAGGTCAGTCCAGGTAAGGATGGCAGATTTCCTTCCCTGAAGAATATTAGTGAACCAGATGGATATTTTCCTGAGTATCGACACTGGCTTCATGGTCCATAGTAGATTCTTAATTCAAGATTTTTTGAAATTGAATTCATGTTTCATCACCTGCCTTGGTGGGATTTGAACTCAGCTCTACAGATCATTGTCAGGATCTCTGGATTAATGGTCAAAAACTATTATGGCGTCACCTCCTCATTGCATGGAAATGTTTCAAAGCGCCCCTGGAAACATATTGCCCTTTTTAGTAAGCTGTGAATGTTGATATTGAAGTAAATATATTTTCATTTAAATATAAAGCCTGACAGTGCATGTTAAGTTCCATTACACTGAAGCTGAATATTGTGCACAGATGTATACTTGTAAAATGCTTTTGGATCCCAAGTCAACTTCTTAGATTAAATTCCATGCAGTATGAAAACAGGCCATTTAGCCCAACAAATCCACACTGACCGCTGAAGAGTAACCACCCAGATCCATTCCCCTACATTTGCCCCTGACAAATGCAACTAACACCATGGGCAATTTAGTATGGCCACTCCACTTCATCTGACCTGCACATCTTTGGATTATGAGAGGAAACCCAGGCAGATACGGGGAGAATGTGCAAACTCCACACAGACAGTCACCCGAGGCAGGAATCGAACCCAGGTCACTGGTGCTGTAAGATAGCAGTACTAACCATCGAGCCACCATGCCATCCTCTCCCTAACTCAGAATTTCACAGGTTCTGGTTGAGACCAGCTCAATTTCTCTGCGGCAACCTTAGCCCCGTTTTCACTTTGACACCTTCACATTTTACAACATCACACACAAACTTTTCTCCCAGGATAATTACATGGCTAGAGATATGCTTACTATGTTGGGTCAAAACTTAACAAAGATGGAGCACAGGACAAACTGATAAAGGGGTTTCAAACATTGCCCCATATTGAATGCAATAAAGAAGTCAACGAGGATTGGTGATGAATGATTCCAATCTTGGGAATAATATTTAATCATAGCTTTAATGGGAAATCAGACCGAAGGAATTTGAAAAGGGATTGGTAATCAAGATGGTTTGCTACCCAACAGTACATTTATGTTCTAAGCTCCTTAGCAAAGAAAGGCAGATTAAAGCAGCCTAGATCTTTTGAAGAAAATGGAGATTTTAGATGTCCCGACTGGGAAAGGAATAGTTCTTGCATGAAGGGAGTCGTCAACAATGTCAACAAGGTTTGGTCGAGGGGAAAATAGCTGAATGATCAGGAATTAGACTCAGTTTGCAGCAGGGTGGAGGGTGATGGAATGGGCGGTCAGTTTCATGCAGGTAATTAGTATTGTGAGCATTATGACATGTTGGGCTTTGGTTGAGGTGGGGTTAGGTGTATATTCATAGACATGAATATACCCATCCAGAAGGAGAAGTCAGCCATTTGGCCCCTTAAACCTCTGCACCATTCTCTAAGATCTGTTTGTGTTTCAAACTTTGTATTACCGCCTACTCCCTGTATGCATTTGATTTCCTTAGTCGAACTCATCTACCTTAACAATCTTCAATGATCCAGCCTCCAGTGCCTTCTGAGGCAAAGGGTACTAAAGACACACCACCCTCAAAAAAAAACTCCTAATCTCTATCCCAAAAGATAATCTTAAAACACCACAAGACCCAGCTACAAGAAGAAATATTCTTTCCAGGTCCACTTTATCAAGAGCATTTGGATATTACATATATTCGTTAAGCCATCCTTCACTCTTCTAAATATTAGTGAAAACAAGCCTAGTCTACCCAACCTTCCTCATAAGACAACTCAGATAGCAATTTAGTAACCCTCTTTGAAAAACTTCCTGTGCATTTAGTTTCCTTATATAAGACAAAACTATACACAGTACTCCAGATGTGATCTCACCAATGCCCTATAGAAGTGAAGAAGAAAATCCTTACCTTTATATTTCTCTCATAATAAAGGATAGTATTTTATTGGCCTTCCTAAATACTCTTTACACTTGTAAACTAACTTTGTGAATCATGCATGAGAACACCTCAATGTCTGCAACTTGGAATTCTACAGTCATTCTCTACTTAAATAATTATTTTTCAATTGTCCCTGTCAAAGTTAACAATTTCACGTCTTTCTAAATTATACTTCATCTGGCAGATGTTTGCATACTCAATCAACCCATCTATATCCATAAGCAACCTTCCTTATCCTCTTTACACCAGACTTTGGTACCTATTTGTCATCTGCACATTTAGCTACAATGCCTTTGCCCCCTTGTCTAAATCATAGATGTAAAATTGTAAAACGCGGAGTCCCCAGAACAGATCCCTATGAAGTCTCACACATTACATCCTGCCAATCAAAAAAAATTATGGATACTTTCTATTTTCTGCCAGACAGCCAACCTTCCAACCGTATTCATAAGTTTCACCCTATGCCAGAAACTCAGGCTTTGCATAAAAATCTTTTGTGTAGCATCTTCTCAAACACATTCTGTGAATCCAAGTATAGGCTCCCTTTTATCCTTTACACAAATTACACCTTCAGAGAACTCCAATGAACTGATTAGACACAATGCCCCATTTGCAAAATCTTGTCGACTATTCCCAATTACCATAAGTATTTCTAAGTGTCTGGTTATAATTTCTTTAACGACTGATTCTAAAACTTTACCCATGACAGATGTCAAGCCAACTGACCTATAGTTTCCTGTTTACTGCCTTCCTATCTTCATGAATAAGGTTATATTTTTAACCTTGCATTCTGATGGAACCTTTCTAAAAACATTGCAATTTTTAGAAAATTAATGCCCTCTACCTACCTTTTTTTAAGACCATAACATGAAATCTATTAGAATCCAAGGGCTTGTTAGCCTACAGTTAAATCACTAATTCTGTAGTGACTGTAATTTCACGATGTTTCTCTTTCACTTGCTGATTAAAACAATTATTGGAACGTTTTGCATCTACTCTAGTGAAGACAGGTGCCCAAATTGTTTTTGTTTCATCTACCATTTCTTTATTATCTACTATTACCTTCCCATTTTCGGTCTCCAGTGGACCAACACACTCAATACTTACTATTTTCCTTTTTAAATACTAGTAGAAATTCTTGCTGTCCCTTTTTACTTTTCTAATTAGCTTCCTAGCATACTTTGATTTCTTCCTTCTGATTAACCGTTTAGACATTTTATGTTGTGCTTTATATTCTATCCAGTTTACAGATTTATCACTCATCTTTGCACATTCTTAAGTTTGAGGCATTCCTTGTTTTTTAGTTAACCACAGATGATAGCTCCCCCCCTTAGAACTTCTTTTATCATAAGAATATACTTACTCTAAGTATTCTGAAACACCTCCTTAAAACTCTACCATCATGCCTCTACTGACCTATCCCCAATCTAGTAATCCAGTTCACTTTACTTAGCTCAGACTTTATGCCCACATAGTTACCCCTTTTTAGATTTCAAATAATATTGTTAAACCTACCCTGTTCACTTTCAAATTGGATGGAAATTTTAATTGTATTGTTGCTGCTATCCAGCAGTATCTTTTCTCTGAGGTCATTAATTCATCTGGTCACATTACACAATATAAAGTCTCGTATTACTTGCTGTCTGGTTGGTTCCACATCATGCTGCTCCACAAAATTTCACAAGCATTCTGTTATTCCTCTTCCATGTTATGACTGCTGTTTTAATGTTTACAGTTTATATACAATAATCCTGTATTATTGCAATCCCTTTATCATAAACACCCAATATTTCTGCTTGTATACTTCATCCAAAGTTGGGTGGTTACTTTTAGGAGGCCTGCTCTAACTAATGACCTCTTTCCAGTACTATTCCTCATCTCTATCCAAACGGATTCCATATTAGGTCTTCCGAAACAAGGCCATCTCTAACTATTGCACCAAATGCCATCCTTGACTAATTATGCGACTTCTCCACCTTTACCTCATGTTCAATTCTTCTTGAAAATCCTTTACTCTTTAATATTTGGGATCCATTTTTTACCATCATACAATCACTGTATTGGCTACGGGATCATTATTATTTCCTTCAAAGTGCATTATCAATTTGTTTATTTTATTCTAAATTCAGATACAGAACATGTAGTTTTATCTTTTTTTATCATCCTTTTAACCTCTCATCTTAACTGTTGTTGTGTTCTTAGGTTAATTCTCTGCCCGTCCTTGCCATTCCCTGTCCCTCATTTTCCATATTACACATTTGCTATCCTGCTTTGATTCCACCCTTGATGCCTTTACAAGCTTTATCCCTCAACTACATTGTTTCATTTAAAGCTCCTCTGACATCCTCGTATTGATTTTGCACAGTGGTCCTGGTATAGTTCAGATGTGGACCATTCCAACAGTACAGTCCCTACTTTCCCAGTACTGATGTGAATGTCCCACAATTCAGAACCCACTTCCCCCCATGACTCACGGAGCCGCAGATTCATCTCACTAAACTTATCTGCCCTCTGTTGATAGCATGTAGTCCAGATAATAATCCAGAAGTCGGTCACTGTGAGGATTTGCTCTTCACTTGGTGCCTAGCTCTGCATATTTTCAAAGCAGAACCTCTTTCACAGTCCTACATACATTGTTGGCCCCTATATGGACATTGTCAGCTGGATTCATCCCCATCCACTCCAGGATCCTGCGCTGTACCGGTCTCAAACCTTGGCAGCAGTCGGTTACATGGCCTTCAGGATTCATGCTATTGGCTGCATAGAACAATGTCTATCCACTGCACTACACTGTCCCTTACTACCACTGTATTTCTTTTCATTCCCTCCACTTGCCTGTCAGTCTGCTACTCCTCCTTCCAAAACACTTTGCTGTTGACACAAGCAAGCACCTTGAACTTGTTTAATTATTGCAAGGGCTAATGCTTTGGCAGTAAAGTATTCTCCAACCTTTTGCCTGCCTCATTTGTGATCACAGCCTTGTGATCCTTGTCAGCGATGAAATCGGACAGCCTTATCCAAATGAGTGTGCCTGCCTTCAAGAACAAGTGTCCAGACATCTGTCTCCCATCCTGGTGTGTCTCAATGTCTTCGACTCAGCCTCCAATGCAATCGCTATATTTGAAGAACCGTTAAGTGTGGAAACAGGCCCTTCGGCCGTACAAGTCCACACTGACCCTCCGAAGATTATCCCACCCAAACCCATTCCTCTACATTTTACCCCAAACTTACACATCCCTGAACACGATGGGTAATTTAGCATGGCCAATTCACCCAACCTGAACATCTTTGAATTGTGGGAGGATATCAGAGCACCCAGAGGAAACCCACGCAGACACGGGGAGAATGTGAAAACCCCACACAGACAGTTGCCTGAGGCTGGAATCGAATCTGGGTCCCTGGTGCTGTGAAGCAGCAGTGCTAACCACTGAGCCACCGTGCCATCCCATTTGGTTGAGCTATGTTTGCCCTAGACCGCTATGCTACACAATTGCTACGCTACACCTGTCCCCACCAAGCCTGCGTGCTGTGTGGTTTAAAGTAATTCATTAATTTAATCAGTTCTGTGAAATGAATTGCTACTCTTAACCACAATTTTAAAGAATCTAGTAAATGCTGATACCATTTACAACTGAAAATGAAAATTTTCTGGGCGGCACGGTGGCACAGTGGTTAGCATTGCTGCTCTCATAGTGCCAGAGACCCGGTTAAATTCCCGCCTCAGGCAACTGTCTGTGTGGAGTTTGCACATTCTCCCTGTGTCTGCGTGGGTTTCCTACGGGTGCTCTGGTTTCCTCCCACAATCCAAAAATGTGCAGGCTAAGTGACTTGGCCATGCTAAATTTCCCATAGTGTTAGGTGCAGGGGTAAATGTAGGGGAATGGGTCTGGGTGGGTTGCTCTTCGGAGGGTCGGTGTGGACTTGTTGGGCCGAAGGGCCTGTTTCCACACTGTCAGTAATCTAACCTAAACTAAAAATGATACCCTCGTTAGCGAACCAGATAACTGTCTTAGATATTTTTGTGGGCGGCACGGTGGCACAGTGGTTAGCACTGCTGCCTCACAGCGCCTGTAGACCCGGGTTCAATTCCCAACTCAGGCGACTGACTGTGTGGAGTTTGCACGTTCTCCCCGTGTCTGCGTGGGTTTCCTCCGGGTGCTCCGGTTTCCTCCCACAGTCCAAAGATGTGCGGGTCAGGTGAATTGGCCAAGCTAAATTGCCCGTAGTGTTAGGTAAGGGGTAAATGTAGGGGTATGGGTGGGTTGCGCTTCGGCGGGTCGGTGTGGACTTGTTGGGCCGAAGGGCCTGTTTCCACACTGTAAGTCTAATCTAATCTAAAAAAAATATTTATATTAAGGCTTTACTGCTTTCTATTTCAAGATCTTCTGTAATTCAGCTGTCCTTAAACCATCTATTTTCACAGTCCCTTACACCAAGCACATAGCGGACAATTGACTTACCGCATTCCTGTGAAGTCACTTTTGATTTTCCCCCTTTTTTTTAAACTGAGCGTAAACAATGAACCTCAGCAACTGAAGTCATACACCACAAAAGGGTAAGGGAGAGCTAAAGGTATGCTTTGTTCCTCAGTCAGATAGCCTTATCCAAACGAGTGTGACTGCCTCCTAGAACAACTGTCCACGCAACATATAGTTAATGTCATGCCGCAACTATACAAAACGCTGGTGCGACCACACTTGGAATATTGTGTGCAGTCCTGGTCGCCCCATTACAGGAAGGATGTGGGAGCACATTGGAAAAGGTGCAGAGGAGATTTACTAGGATGTTGCCTGGTCTGGAGGGAAGGTCTTATGAGGAAAGACTGGGGTTCTTGGGTCTCTTCTCATTGGAGAGAAGAAGACTAAGGGGGGATTTAACAGAGACATGCAAGATGATCAGAGGATTAGATAGGGTAGACAGTGAAAGTCTCTTTCCTAGGATGATGACGTTGGCTTGTACACGGGGGCATAGTTGCAAACTGAGTGGTGATAGCTTTAAGACAGATGTCAGAGGCAGGTTCGTTACTTAGAGAGTGGTAAGGGCATCTAATGTCCTGCCTGTCAATGTAGCTAACTCAGCCACATTATGGGCATTTAAACAATCCTTGATTAAGCACATGGATGATGATAGGTTAGTGTAGGGTGATGGGCTTAGATTAGTTCACATGTTGGCACAACATCGAGGGCCGAAGGGCCTGTTCAGTGCTGTATTGTTCTATGTTCTATATTCTATCTGTGTCCCTTCCTGATGTATCACAATGTCTTTGTGACACCGAACTAACCAAATTCCCAAACTTTTCACTCAATGCCACATGCATGTGGGTCAAGTTGCATTCACATATCCTGTATTTGTACTGCTTATGATTCAGATGAGTCCATTCTGCGCTGCTGTTGTTCAGTCTCTACTTAAACTAGCTCTCCACTGGACTAATTATACTACAGCTAGTCCCAGTAGAGATCTTCCTTGTTTAAGCTGAGAGAAACGTCGGATTTTAAATTTAACTTAAATACCAAACCTTGCTTAAATGTTCAAAGCAACTAACATTAGATTTCAAAGAGATATTAACTCTTTAAAAAAAAGAGATTAACCTTTAAAACTCCGAAGTTTTCCACTCTACGTCCGCTGTACTCAGTGGCATGTGAAGAAAAATGTGTAAGAAGACTATACATCTAAGCAGGGTGGCTTCAGTCTTCATGGTGACAAAATCTGTGACCCCCACAAAGTTGCCCTTGAACGTGGGGGTAGAACACATTGAGGAAAGGAATCCGAAGGCTCCAGGATTGTTTTGGTCCTCTGCGATCACCCTGAAGTAACGGAAGGATTAAGATGCAGTGATGGAGGGATGGCAGGAGAGAAATTGCTTCATGCAAATGTTAATTTTGGGAATCTTGGAAAAGGAACACTGGGGAGACAAGATTGGGCCTTAAAGATGATGACTAAATGATGACTAAACTTGACTGAAATGCCTTAAGATATCGTAGTCCAGGCAGCATCTCAGCCTGCTGTGCTTTGACCAGCAACACATTTGCAGCTGTGATCTCCAGCATCTGCAGACCTCATTTTTTACTCTTTATATCGTAGTCCACTCCACTTCAAAACACAACTGCAGTAAAAAGACACCTGAAGAGCCAGATGTTTGATTGGCACCTAAGTAAATTTGCTGTCGCTCTTATAAAGAATGGAGTCATTCTGACCTTAAAAATGAAATCATTTGCCACTCCTTACACAGATAGTGACACCAGAGGAGACAGAGATGTGGACTTTAAATACAAGTGTTTTCCACACCTAAAGCCCTCACAAGACATAGTGTGCCTCACACCCTGCAGGCAGTCAACCCCTGTAATAGTTTATAAATTCCCACTTTGGAAATTGAATCAATCTGACTCAAGATTGGGATACAGACAGACTTTAACCTCACATCTTTAATACATTGTCTGAGATTTTTTTAATATATAAAACCCATAAGTTATCTCGAGAATGCAACTTAAAAGAAGTTCTGGGATTTACATATTAATGGACCGAAACCTGCAATCCATTCTAAAAGATGAAAGACTTAACAGGAATCTAGGTTTGTTCAATGTATCATTTCAGTGGCATGACACTGTATTCTTTTGCTATAAGTTCTGTGTCTTACGATCTTATACTCCACAACCAGCTGATAAAGGAGCAGCGCTCTGAAAGCTAGTGCTTCCAAATAAACCTGTTGTGTGAATTTTAACAAAGACACACTGTAGCATTGACCTCATGGCGCCTGTAGGCTCTATCTCAGGATCTCCGTCTGGACAGGTAGATGGAATACTAATTTAAACATTAAACAGGCTAAACAGCGAATCTGTCTGCTAACAGTGCTTATCAGGTGTTTGGGGATCACATTGATAATATCACACGCTCCCTCCCCTTGAAAGAATCAGCACAATTATCACAACATGTGGAGTCAATGGAAAAGCTTTGTTTTGTAAAGTAGGTTATGGAGGGTTGGTGCTTTTTGCTGGTCTGTAAATGATGGAATCCAGAGAAGTTAATGATCTGGTCCCCGGATCTTGGTGGCAATGCCACAGAAGTTTATTGCCTTCATGTAAGTGTTTAAAGTCAGTGTAAGCATCTCTTCATGACATCACTTGCCATCAAGTCGCACAGTTCAGGCTGTACAGTGTACCACAGCTCTAAAGTGAATCAAGCAGCACTCTCTGGCTCTCAAGGCTTCTGCCTGACTTTCAGATATTTCACCTCCAGCTTCACATCTCCAGCTTCACAACAGTAACTGGCTCATCATCCAAAAACTGTGCAACACAAACCACTCTGCTTTGCCTCTCGAAGCACTTGTTCATACACAGTAGAAAGGCACAGAGCAGGACTGGAAGGGAACAAGGGCACGTACATCTGGAGTTGATGGTTTTCTGCACCTATGGCATTCAGTGCCGCTCAGAACATCGTGAATGACCTTATGTCCTTTTTCAAATCCCAACTCACTCTTGCCCTACTGTTTCGCAAGAAACGGATACCTCAGGTACCGTGACTCCGGATGTTCACTTTCTAAGTATTTGCAATACACTGCTATGTTCTCCTTCTGACTTTCTATTATCAGATACCCAAGCACTGTAATCTGAGTGGCAGCCCAGCAGTGTCAGGTGTAAGAGAAAGACCAACTGTCCAGGACTGATAAAGAGACACTGCCACTTGATCAGATACTCACAGCCACGAACTCATAGACTGGTGCTGCTTGTAGGCTACATCGTTGGGATCCATAGATAGTTAGGTGTTAGGCATGAGTGATGTTTGCTTGTTGGAATTCTTCAGTCTCTGATCTTACCACACGGTTGTCCTCCCAAAACATGGTCTCCTACTCTCTCTCTTTCCTCACCTTTAAAGCATTGTCGTTTTTGACCTTTTCGTTAAAAAATTCCAAAAACAATGCAAAACTTATAAAAACAGTAATTACTGCTCCAAGGATCAGATCCAGCGCATATAGACAACATCATTGAGCTTTTTTGAAGAGGTGACAAAGACGATTGATGCAAATAGGGCAGTAGATGTTGTCTATGATCTACACTGTTTTCTCTCACGTGTTAGATGTTGAGGGGTGACCTTTTGGAGATTTGTAACATCATGGGAGCATAGATTGGGTGAATAGCCAAGGTCTTTTTCAAAGGGTAGGTCTGTCCAAAACTAGAAGACATTGGTTTAAGGTGAAGGAGACTTAAAAGAGACCTAGGGCCAACTTTGTCATGCAGCGCGTGGTGTGTGTATGGAATGAACTAACAGAGGAGGTTGTGGAGGCAGGTACAATTACAAGGCATCTGCTTGGGTACATAAATAGGAATGGCTTAGTGGGATAGGGGCAAGTTCTGGCAAATGGAGTGAGATCAGTTTAGGATAACGAGTCAGCTTGGAAATGTTGGACCAACAGGTCTGTTTCCATGCTATATAACTCTATGACTGCATGTGTGGGCTGCCAGGGGAAAGGACTATTTCATTTGTCAGCTCACTGAAGGGCAAGGGTCTGGATGAGTTCAGCTCAGATGAGGATATCGAGGTATCAATGTACAGGAGAGCACTATTGTGGATGCACAACAGGTTGCTTGGTGCAATGACTGTTTTAGGAGAAAGTGAGGACTGCAGATGCTGGAGATCAGAGCTGAAAATGTGTTGCTGGAAAAGCGCAGCAGGTCAGGCAGCATCCAAGGAGCAGGAGATTCGACGTTTCGGGCATAAGCCTTTCTTCAGGAATGTTCCTGAAGAAGGGTTCATTCCTGAAACATCGAATCTCCTGCTCCTTGGATGCTGCCTGACCTGCTGTGCTTTTCCAGCAACACATTTTCAGCAATGACTGTTTTGCCAGTCATCTATCATTGTCATGGAGAATGGAGGAATCAGCTATGGCACTACTGATTCAAATTTTGCTCTTCTTTCCTGGCTGAGCATTCTGAGGTCTCTCGGTTAACCAATCCCTGGTTCAGTGTTCACTGCTTTGTTTATTCTTTTTTGGCTGGTTGTTCTGTTCCCCAAGCCTATCCATGAAGCATGTTGAGAATTCTTTTGTGAAAAGTGTTGAATAAATACAGATGCATAGGAATGGTTCCAGGGGTGAGGAGCTTCAGTTAGGAAACTAAATTGGAAAAATTAGGAGCGTCTTAATCAAACAAGCATGAGGGGAAATCTGCGAACAGGTATTCAAAACCCAGAAGGCTCTGGACAGAGTGGATGGATTAAAACAATTCCCACTCATGAAAGGATTGAGAATGAGAAGGCAGAGATTGAAACTAGTTGGCAAAAGAAGCACAAGTGACAAGGGAAAAATAAAACTTTTTCACACAAAGGGGGTTACGCTCTGGAATGCCCTGCCTGAGACTGAAGTGAAGGCATTCAGTTGAAATATCCACAAGAAAACTAGTCTGTTATCTGAAAAGAAAGCATGTGAAATGATGGGGGAGAAAATGGGAGAATGGAACCAAGTGAATTGGTTACTTGGGGAAGCTGTTGTATACACAATGGGCCAAATGGCCTCCTCCTATGCTGCAATAATTCTGTCAGTTTGTGAATATATCGAGTGAAATATGAACTGACATGATTTTTTGACTTGGAGTCATAGCTGTAATACTGTTGTGTTAATTGATGGGTTTCATCTGGTCCCATACTTTGCAGACGATAGTGTATCACCTACAAAGGCAGAACTGAAGGGGTATTCAAATAAAGCTCTTGGGGAATTCATGGTGGGGGAGTGGGGAAAAGCAGCAAAATCACCAAAACAATATTTATCATGGCATTTACGACTTTATTAAAAGTAGTAAACTGGGGTAATTTCCCTCCAAAATCATAGAATAGTTGTCTGTGGTTGATTTACTTCCCTTTTTAGTTGAAAAGACGTGTATCGTGAATGGCTCAGGCTGAGAAACCTCAAAATTAGCCCTTTTATTTCCCAATAATTATTTTTTCAAGATTCTTCGTGATCTGTTACAATAATTACGTTTGTCATGCAAAAATGTGTGAGGTCTTTCCCTCTGGACCTTTACAAAACTTGGTGTCAATAAGTGGAATCCTCCAAACATATGAAATTTAAGGCTGTTAATGGTTTCCAGAGCAGTTGTTACAGTGTAACAACACCTGATCAAAAAATGTTTTCCTCCTTATTTTTTCGAGACTTTAGTGTTGAATGCTGCAGTCAGCTACAAGTATGGTACACAGTGAGCATGTAAGAGTGCTGTTTCTCTATGCTGTTCTACAGTTCTATTATGAACTGGTTAAAAAAAAGGTGAATTTACCAAACGTCCGGGATGACTTTACACTCTATCTTACTTTCACAATCAGTTTGTGTGAAATCATTAAAATAAGTTTCTTGCAGTTGTGTTGCAAAATGCTAGACCGTGGGTTATACATGAGACTTCGTGAAGATTCCGTGAAGATTTTATTTTGTAGTGAAATAGTTTGTTACATTGCTAATGACACAGGCACTGGTCATCTGTGGAGACTGATAAGGTTTGCATGTTGGTGGCAAATTTTGAATGTTTCGCTCTTATCTCATTTCCTGATTGATGGGAACTAACTGTACAGTACTTGTCAGACTTCCAGACCTCACAAATTCATTGCTGTCACTGGCAGCAATGAATCATTGCCCGAACAAACAAGACAGGTCCTTCGGTTCGATTTAATTAATTTCCAGTTGTGGCAATCTTTAATTAAATGGTATTTAAATTGTCCCATTCTGCATGAGATTCCTTTTATCTGATGTTTGTTAACACTGGACCAAACACCAGACTGCAGCTGGCCTAATATGCACTACATAGGGTGGTTAATATATAGAATTTTATGAAGAGCAAAACCTATTTTGCAATTGCAATGTCACAAAATCAAACTGTATTTGTTCTTTGTAGAAATTAAAAGACAAAATTCCAGAGGTTTCACTTAACCAGTTCTTCAGGGTTTTTTTTCCCCTCGTTTTTCTTTTTTCCTGTATTCTGATAGAAATGACAGGACATGGCTGTTCATGTGGCTTGCTTTGCAAGCTACTTGTGTGGTCTGGAAACTTTATGATTTATTCAACTAGTGGAAGAAGAGCACAGCCCCCTATGACCACAGAAAGAAAACTGCACGTGGGTTTTATGCTTTCACCACAAAAATGTCTGCTATGGCCAAGCCGTGGCTGAAAACATTACTTGTATGGGGGCTAAATAGAATCCTCGGGATTATTTACTATAGCTCGGGCTGTAGGAGCAGACCCAAAGATGTTTCAGATTGCACATCATATAATGAAAGGTATTGCTCAAAAACTATTCAATGCTATCATTAAAACATCTTTGAGACCCTGTATTTCTGAGTTGGTGTATTAATATGGTAACATTTTAAATCTTTATGAACACATGAATACAGCTATTTTGCTGTTTTATTTTGCAGGAGAAATCAATAAGAAATGTTATTTCAGTAAACTGTGCAGTAGGTAAATTGGTGCTGGGTTGGCATTGGTTTACCCCATTATGTTCTGAACTGTCCCTATGCAATCTATCTGTTCACTGTAGTATTTTCAATTTACGTAGTACATCCATGATTAACAAAATGAACTGATGCCATATCAAGCAAACAACGCTGTGTAACTTTGATTGTCATTGCATGAAAATATTTAAAGTTTCATAATTCATTTAATTTTGTCTTGAAGTTTGAAATTTGAAAATACGATTTTGGCATTTGATCATTTGCATCTGCGTTAAGAATAGGTAAACTGTACGATATCTAACGTATGGTATGCATACGGTGTGCTGTGTGGCCCAAAATGATGATTTATTGAAAAATGCTCCACTGCTTTTGGCTTAAGTGAGTTCTATTGGTCTGATTATATGAGATAGTCATAAATGAATGGTAAATATGTTTTAGTTTATTGACAGACAACTTTATCTGAAAAAATCTGATCTATATTCAGCCATGTAAAGTACAGATTAATGATGTGTTACAAAGCTGTAGATAATTTGGATCATTTTATTCATTCTCAGGATTTGGGCACTGCTGGGTCAGCATTCATTGTCCATCCCTAATAGCCCAGAAAGCAATGTCAACCACATTGCTGTAAGTCTGGAGTCACATATGGGCCAGACCAGGTTAAGACATCAGCTTCCTTCCCTTGGAGTTTCCCCCAGTTGTTTCATGGTTTCATTAAACTCCTAATCCCAGACAGCTTTTTAAATTGAATTTAAATTCCACCACCTGCCATGACAGGACTTGAAGAGACAAAAAAACTGCAAATGCTGGAATCCATGGTAGACAGGCAGGATGCTGGAAGAACACAGCGAGCCAGGAAGCGTCAGGAGGTGGCGAAGTCAACGCTTTGGGTGTAAAACATCTTCAGGACTGGAGGTGGGTGTAAGAGGAGCTGCAGATAAAGAGGGTGGTGGGCACAGGGTGGTGAAGTGGGGATAGGTGAAGACATGCAGAGGGTATATGACTTGATTGGTCAATGGGAGGAATAAATTCGGTTGGTGGCAGAGAGCAATGAAAGGGAGGGGGAGGGGCTGGGTAGAAAGTCGGGGGAGGGGGTGGGAGGTTGTTTGAAACTGGAGAACTCAATGTTGAGTCCTCCGGGCTGTAGGGTGCCCAGGTGGAAGATAAGGTGTTGTTCTTCCAATAGGTGCTGTGGTTTGTTTTGGCAAGAGAGGAGGCCAAGGATGGTCATGTTGGATAGGGAATGGGAAGGGGAATGGAAATGGGCAGTGACTGGGATGTCTGGTCAGCCTCTGCTAGCCTGGCTGAGCTGCTCGGTGAGCTGTTCCCTAAGTTTACGTTCGGTCTCCCCATTGGACAGAAGATTAGATCAGGAGCACCTGATGCAGTAAACGAGGTTGAAGGAGAGGCAGGTGAACCTCTATCTCACCTGGAAGGACTGTTTAGGGCCCTGGATGGAGGTGAGAGGGGTGGGGTATCTGCAGGTTTTGCATCTTTTCCAGTTGTGGGGGAAGGTACCTGGGGGTTCGGTGGCGGAGGTGGCAAGAACCAAGGACTGTTGGAGGAAATGGCCTTTGTAGAAGACAGAGAGTGGTGGGGAGGAGATGTTCTTGCTGGTGGGGCCTAGTTGGTATTGGCAGAAGTGTTGAGGATGATGTGCCAGATGCGGAGACAAACTGCTCCAGTTCAGCCTGGGCGAGATCATCGGCTTCACCCACAGCTTCCGTCCTCCCCTCAGAATCACTTGGTCCATTTCCGATACCTCCCCCCACCCCCACCCTCCCTTTCGTGACCTCACCATTTCCATCTCCAGCTGACAGTCTCCAGATGGATGTTTACTATAAACCCACAGACTCCCGTAACTACCTGGACTACACCTCTTCCCACCCAGTGTCCTGCAAGAACTCCATCCAATTCTCCCTATTCCTCCCCCTCTGCTGCATCTGCTTGGACAAGGAGACCTTCCACTCGCGAACATCCCAGATATCCACCTATTTTGAACCATGTGCTTTTCCTCCCTCTGTCATCCAGAAAGCCCTCTGCCTCACCACCTCCATTCCCTATTCCTCTGCTCTAAATTCACCCCGCCAGCGCAGTAAAGGCAGAGACCCCTTGTCCTCACCAATCACCCTACCAGTCACTGCATCCAACTCATCATCCTCAAACACTTCTGCTAACTCCATATACACCCCACCACTAAGAACATCTTATCCTCCCCACCCCTCTCAGACTTCCGTAAGAACCATTCCCTCTGACAGTCCTTGGTTCACGCCATCCCCACCACTGAACCCACAGGTACCTCCCCCTGTAACCGGAAAAGATGTAAAACCTGTCAGTACCCCACCTCCCTCACCTCCATCCAAGGCCCCAAACAGTCCTTCCAGGTGAGACAGAGGTCCACCTGCCCTCTCTTCCAAACTAGTTTACTGTATCAGGTGCTCCTGATGTGGTCTTCTCTACATCAGGGAGACCGAACGTAAACTTAGGGAACGGTTCACTGAGCATTGCAGCCGGGCCTATAGGGGCCGACCGGACCTCCCAGTCACCATCCATTTCTATTCCCCTAACCACTCCCTTTTCAACATGACAGGAATTGAACCCGGATTAAAAGTCTAGCAATGAAATCACTGGGTCATTGCCTGCCCACCTGAGTGTTATCAGTTGCTCAGGGTTGAATAACAGTTTTCAGTTTTGTTCGTGGTCACTTAGTTGATAACATGTATGAAAGTCTCCTGCCTGAAACGTCAATTTCCCTGCTCCTCGGATGCTGCCTGACCTGCTGTGCGTTTCCAGCAACACTCTAATCTTGATTCTAATCTCCAGCATCTGCAGTCCTCACTTTCACCTTCTGACGAGGTCTAATGAGACAGAAGCGATGCAATTGCAACATTTAAAAGGCATCTGGATGGGTATATGAATAGGAAGGGTTTGGAGGGATATGGGCCGGGTGCTGGCAGGTGGGACTAGATTGGGTTGGGATATCTGGTCGGCATGGACGGGTTGGACCGAAGGGTCTGTTTCTGTGCTGTACATCTCTATGACTCTAAGACTCTAATCTCATTTATATAATCACAAAACTCCAAAATTATTGTAAAAATTCATCTGATTCATTGATGTCTTTCAGATGAGAAAATCAGCTGCTCCTTCCTGCCTGGCCTGCAGGTGACCCAGATCCAGAGCACTGTGGTCAACTTTGGACGGCTATCTGAATTGGCCTAGCAACCTACTCTGTAATATAAATCTACAATGGAAAGCCAAGAAGCTCAGAATAAAATTGGACAGGTGACCTGACATTGACCTGAGCACCAGAAACAATAAAAGCACACCCACCTAACTATCCTCCAAATACCTACTCACTAACCTGTAACATATTTTTGCCCTTTCAATGCTAGTCGCTTCTTCTTCATCTGGGACTTTATTTAGTCCTGGCCAATCAGGGAGTCTCACTGAATGGTTTGAAACATTGTCAATGTGCGCCGCAGGGAGTGGAGTGCATCATTTCCCCTCCAACTCTATTTTGATCTAGTCCCTGCCCTCCCCTTCACTGTTTGTTCACACAGCATTGCCCTTTGATGTGAAGGGCACTGCTTGTCACAGGCCACTCAGGTGTTTTCCTACTTTTCCTGATGGTGAAAATTGAATAAAGATTTGTACACCTTGTCTCACTGTGCCTCACACCTGCACACACACACCATGGGTGCTGGGGATAAAAATAATAAGCACTACCGCAGTTAGGCGGTAGTGTGGGGGTTAAAAAAAAATAAGAAAAAAAAGAAAGAAAAAATAAACAGAAAAAAAAACCAAGAGATTCACACAGCATTGCCCTTTTATGTGAAGGGCACTGCTTGTCACAGGCCACTCGGGTGCTTTCCTACTTTTTCTAAAAAAAATGAAACATTGTCAATGGGCGCCGCAGGGAGTGGAGTGCATCATTTCCCCCTCCAACTCTATTTTGATCTAGTCCCTGCCCTCCCCTTCACTGTTTGTTCACACAGCATTGCCCTTTGATGTGAAGGGCACTGCTTGTCACAGGCCACTCGGGTGTTTTCCTACTTTTTCTGGTGGTGGAAATTGAATAAAGATTTGTACACCTTGTCTCTCACTGTGTCTCACAGCTGCACACACACACCATGGGTGCTGGGGATAAAAATAAAAAAAAAGAAACATTGTCAATACAAAAGGTGGTATCAGTGGCATTACAGGTTGAACCCTCATGCTTGTATATCGTGATTGAAGTGGTGGACACAGTATTCTCCTTCCACCCACTGTATAGAACTCTTATGATGTCTGCCCTCAGATTCCGAACCTCCAAAGTGTAGTTTCAATCAATACTTGTTTTAAAATCAAAAAGAGCATGTTCATTAGGATAGCTGAAAATGTGTTGCTGGAAAAGCGTAGCAGGTCAGGCAGCATCCAAGGAACAGGAAATTCAATGTTTTGGGCATAAGCCCTTCATCAGGAATTCCTGAAGAAGGGCTTATGCCCGAAATGCCGAATTTCCTGTTCCTTGGATGCTGCCTGACCTCCTGCGTTTTTCCAGCAACACATTTTCAACTCTGATACTCCAGCATCTGCAGACCTCACTTTCTCCATGTTCATTAGGATACACAGGGTATGACATACAATAGTATGGTCTGTTTGTTCGCATTTACTTACAGTGGTCTTCTAACGGTGTCGGCTTCCTACCGACAGCATATGGGAAAGTATCAGGATACTCCATCCACATCCCTTTCTTTATAATGTGATGTTTCCGACTTCAAAGGTTCTCAGCCACACTCTGTGACTAGGAATGATTTGGATTCCTAGCACCAAGTTTAGGGTCTCACCAAAGTGTGCCCCTACAGCTGTCATTGAACTACAAACTGCCTCAAATGCCAGCTGGAAATGTTGGCATGTCTTCTTTTCTGGATCAGATGTTCCCACTGTTCGTTGCTGATCCAGGATAGTCCTTGTCACACCCCTTGCATAGCTAGTTTGTCTGATCCAATGTTTCTGGCTAAAATGGGCTTTTACTTTGATGACTGTGCCCTTGGACTCGCTGGAAAGTGTATTTTCACAGGAATGCAGATGGGAGGAGCTTTCCAGCTACAGAGGCAAAGCCCCGCTTTTCCCAGAGCAGTGGAGGGGGCGGGGGGTGGGGGAGGTCTGTGAGGCTGTCAAAATGGATGTTTAGAGGTGGCGAGAGTTGTTCCTCATTAGCTACCATCCATACTGCTTCTGTGTTCATGACTGGGAAGCTTTACAATCATTTCCATTATGGAGTTATACCTGTGATCCCTCAATATGTAAGCCACGGCCTGTGTTCTTAATCCTATTCTCGACCATGGGGGACCCATCAATGAAAACGTTCAGCGTTGGTTTCGATCTCCTGTCTGGTTGTCCTCCCTTTAATCTGAGTAGAAATAGTCCTTTTGGGGTTACTGGTAGCAATAGTGGAGGGTGGCACAGTGGCTAGCATGGCTGCCTCATGGTGCAGGGGACCCAGGTTTGACTCTTCTAGGAGAAGGTGTGGACTGCAGATGCTGGAGATCAGAGCTGAAAATGTGTTGCTGGAAAAGCGCAGCAGGTCAGGCAGCATCCACAAGGAGCAGGAGAATCGACGTTTCGGGCATGAGCCCTTCTTCAGGAATGAGGAAAGTGTGCCAGGCAGGCTAAGATAAAAGGTAGGGAGGAGGGACTTGGGGGAGGGGCGTTGGAAATGCGATAGGTGGAAGGAGGTTAAGGTGAGGGTGATAGGCCGGAGTGGGGTGGGGGCGGAGAGGTCAGGAAGAAGATTGCAGGTTAGGAAGGCGGTGCTGAGTTCGAGGGTTGGGACTGAGACAAGGTGGGGGGAGGGGAAATGAGGAAACTGGAGAAATCTGAGTTCATCCCTTGTGGTTGGAGGGTTCCTAGGCGGTAGATGAGGCGCTCTTCTTTCAGCCGTCGTGTTGCTATGGTTTGGCGATGGAGGAGTCCAAGGACCTGCATGTCCTGGGTGGAGTGAGAGGGGGAGTTGAAGTGTTGAGCCATGGGGTGGTTGGGTTGGTTGGTCCGGGTATCCCAGAGGTGTTCTCTGAAACATTCTGCAAGTAGGCAGCCTGTCTCCCCAATTTCAAGGAGGTCACATTGGGTGCAGCGGATGCAGTCCCTCCTCCCTACCTTTTATCTTAGCCTGCTGGACATACTTTCCTCATTCCTGAAGAAGGGCTCATGCCCGAAATGTCGACTCTCCTGCTCCTTGGATGCTGCATGACCTGCTGCGCTTTTCCAGCCACACATTGTCAACCCAGGTTTGACCCTAGCCTTGGGTGACTGTGTAGAATTTGCACATCTCCCCGTGTCCGCGTAAGTTTCCACCGGGTGCTCCAGTTTCCTCCCACAGTCCAAAGATATGCAGGTCTGGTGGATTGGCTATGCTGAAATTACTCTATGGCATCCAGGAATGTGCAGGCTAGGTGGACTAGCCATTGTAAATGTGGGGTTGCAGTGATAGGGTTGGGGGCTGGGCCTGGGTGGGATGCAACTAGATGGGCTGAATGGCCTCTTCCATCCTGTTGGGATTCTATGATAATTGGCACTGGCGTGCATCGTGGCTATAGTTGAGTTTGCCTGCTAAAAAGGTGGGTACTTGAATGCAGTTAACATTGATGTCCATTCTTTGGAGCACGAGGCTCTGCTATGTGATTCTGGGTCACCATGTCATCTTAGATTCTACCCAGTTAACGTATTTGGAAACGAGAATGATTTGTGAGTACGGTGAGGGGGTTTAAACCAACAACATATGAAAACCCGGCTGCCCAGACAACTGCCAGTAAGTGTTGCTCAGAGAGGAAGAAGCCTTGCTTGACCAGGGTTAATACTGTAGAAACATACTGACCCCAGTCCATTATATTGTTTGTTGTAGGAGGATGGCTGATGGAGTAGTGTCAGTGGTTGCTACCTCTCGTGCAAAGGGTAGTTCAAGGTCTGGGATTTGCAAGGCTGGTGCCTGTGTTAAACTTTGCTTCAGTTCTAAAATGCCATTTGTATGTTGTACTGTCCAGTTCCACTTTCTGTAAGAGTTGGGATAGGAGCGCAGCCTTTATAGCGAAACCAATGATGTGTTTTGGCAGTTATCTATCAGTCATAAAAAGGAACATAGTGAACTGACAGCTTTCGGTAGCAGTAGTGTGGTTATATTACCAATGCTTTTCTGTTCAATCTCTTGTTTCCCTTGGCTAGTGGTCATTCCTAGATATGAGGTAAAAACAATGACTGCAGATGCTGGAAACCAGATTCTGGATCAGTGATGCTGGAAGAGCACAGCAGTTCAGGCAGCATCCAAGGAGCAGCGAAGTCGACGTTTCGGGCAAAAGCTCTTCATTAGGAATAAAGGCAGTGAGCCTGAAGCGTGGAGAGATAAGCTAGAGGAGGGTGGGGGTGGGGAGAGAGTAGCATAGAGTACAATGGGTGAGTGGGGGAGGGGATGAAGGTGATAGGTCAGGGAGGAGAGGGTGGAGTGGATAGGTGGAAAAGGAGATAGGCAGGTAGGACATGTCTGGACAAGTCATGGGGACAGTGCTGAGCTGGAAGTTTGGAACTAGGGTGAGGTGCAGGGAGGGGAAGTGAGGAAACTGTTGAATCTGCATTCTGTACTGTTTGTCCTGTTCGGGTCCGAACTCTGCTGGTTTAAAGGTGGTTCGGAGACTGTGTGGGATGAGTTGGTTATGGAGGCAGGCACTGAGGAAGCAAATGTGGCTGTGGTACCGAGTTTGTTTCACGACATGGTTGAAGAGCTTCAGGACAGAGGAAATGACCTGGGAGTTGGGAGAGGGACTCCCTGAGATTCTTGTAGAGAGAGGAGGAAAACTTCTTCAAGGCAGGCATCCTTGCAAGAGGATTCGCAGTAGGGATAAAATCAACGAGGTAAAAACAATGACTGCAGATGTTGGAAACCAGATTCTGGATCAGTGGCGCTGGAAGAGCACAGCAGTTCAGGCAGCATCCAAGGAGCAGCGAAATTGACGTTTTGGACAAAAGCCCTTCATCAGGAATAAAGGCAGTGAGCCTGAAATGTGGAGACTTGTGTCTTCATAACCTGGGCTTTCTTAGAGTTGACCTTCAGTCCCAGTTTGATGAATAGGGTCAATAATTATGCAGGAATTTAAGGTGTTATCTCATAATTGCATTTAGCAACAGGTCATCTATCTGGGGTATTTGTGTTTTAACAGCCATAAGACTGCTACATCAAGATCACCTTAAATTACTCAGTGGATTATTTGTGACAGTCTTGCTCTTGAAGTCCCCTTCACCTTGGTGTCAGTCTTTAGCCAATTTGATTCACTTCCCGTCAGACCAAGAACTGGCTGAAGAGAGTATCAGTTACATTGTTCCTGACAGCATCCCAGCTGCAATATTTAAAATGTGCGATTTAGTGTGATTTTCTACAACACTATGTTCCATAACTGTTTTCCATAGCACGATTTTCTACAGCACCATGTCCCATAGCTGTTATCCATAGTGCGATTTTCTACAGCACGATGTTCCATAGCTGTTATTTATAGAGCAATTTTCTACAGCACGATGTTCCATAGCTGTTATCCATAGAGCGATTTTCTACAGCACGATGTTCCATAGCTGTTATCCACAGAGTGATTTTCTACAGCACCAAGTTGCAGAGGAGCACAACTGTTGCAATGTAGCAGAATGACTTGGAGTACCCTTTCCACCGAAACAGTCACCAAAACGTTAATCTGCTCCACTGTCAATACACAGAGCAATTGATGTGTGCTACTTCCAGTGGTATTGCAAAACTCATCAATGCTCCTTCAATAGAATTTTCAAAGCTTTTAACTGATAGTATCTGAAAGGACAGGGACAACACATGAACACAAACACTGCTATTTTTATGCCACCTTCCCAGTCAGATTCAATCTGACTTTGGGAGTTATATTTCCCAAATGTCACTTACTTGCTCCAAATCCTGACACTCTCTTCCCAATGACAGTGAGGACACCACTGCATTGTTTCAAATTGGCAGTTCGACACCACTTTCTCAAAGGTATTTAGGGATGGGCAGCACGGTGGCTCAGTGGTTAGCACGGCTGCCTCACAGCACCAGAGACTGAGGTTCAATTCCTGCCTTGGGCAAATGTCTGTGTGGAGTTTGCACATTCTCCCCGTGTCTGCGTGGGTTTGCTCCGGTTTCCTCCCACAGTTCAAAGATGTGCACGTCAGGTGAATTGGCCATGCTATATTGCCCATAGCATTAGGTGAAGGGGTAAATGTAGGGAAATGGGTCTGGGTGGGTTGCTGTTTGGAGGGTCAATGTGGACTTGTTGGGCCGAAGGGCCTGTTTTCACACTGTAAGTAATCTAATCTAAATGGCTGCTAAGCTGACAAATGCTATACATCAACAATGGATAAAAACAAATGAGAATCTCATTTAATTGTGAGCTGAATTCTTTGAAAAAATATGTTACCCTGTCAGGTATTACTTTTATCATTGTTGGCACAGAATAATAGATTTTTACAGCTTACATTCCTGTGATTTTAAAAAAAAGTTCATTCATGCAATAAGAGTGTCACTGGTAAGGCTACCCCTTACTGCCCAGGGGGCAGTTTGATCACACAGCAGGGGGCAGTTAAGATCAACTATATAGCTGTGATTCGGGAGTCACATGTAAGCCAGGCCTGGGAAGGGTGACAGTTTCCTTCCCTAAAAGACATTAGTGAATCAGATTGGTTTTTCCAACAATCGATATGGCGCATGGTGTAGTAATTGGAACCGGGGGACCTCATTGACTACGAGCTCTCTGATTGGTATTGTTAATCTGGGCCAATCAGGAAAGCCCTTGATGTCCAATATAATTAGGAGGCCCCTCCAACTGTATTTTGATTGAATCCTGCCCTCCCCTTCACTGTTTGATCACGCATCATTGCCTCAGAGAAGGGCACTGCTTGTCACTAGCCATCCTGATGTTTCCTTTCCTGGAATTCCTGGTGGTGGGAATTGAATATAGATTTGTATACCTTGTTGTCTTGCACTGTGTCTCACACCTGCACACACACACCATGGGGGCAGGGGAAAAAATAAGCACTACCTCAGTTAGGCGGTAGTGTGGGTTTTTTTTAAAAAAAAAGCAAAAAAAGAAAAGAGAAAGATAAACAGTGGTGTCACAGGTTCTGTCCACTCTGAGAGCTGGCTCTGAGAGAGATGGATGAGTATCTATGACCCTCCAGGTGTAAACAAAGGGTGCCTTGGTCTCTGAGAAGTTATTATAGTAGCGTGGAAATTGGCTCATAATTTTCCAATTAGAAAATAACTACCGAAGTGAATTCTTAATTAAATACCTGGACGTATTTCAGGAAGGTCCAGGGATTATCAAAGGAACCAAGGCCATCTTGCATGTTGACCAAGAAGCAATTCCACAATTCTTCCAGGCCTGCCCAGTGCCATTTGCCTTATGGGCAAAAGTACAGGCAGGAATCAGAAGGCTGGAAAGTGAAGAAATCAAAAAATATACATATAATTAGGAGGACCCTCCAACTGTATTTTGATTGAATCCCTGCCCTCCCCTTCATTGCTTGATCACACAACATTGCCCTTTGATGTGAAGGGCACTGCTTATCACTGGTCACTTGGATGTTTCCTTTCTTCCTAGTGGTGGAAACTGAATAAACATTCGTGCACCTTGTTGTCTCTCACTGTGTCTCACGCCTGCACACATACAACATGGGTGCTGGGGAAAATATAAGCATTATTGCTGTTAGGCAGTAGAAAAAGGAATATATAAACAGGAGAACTGATTCTGTGCTGGCTGGTGATACAGTCAATGAGCTCCTGCTGGCTCTGAGGAGGAGAAGAGTTTCTTTGTTTCTAAAAAAAATATAATCGGGGGACCCTCCAACTCTATTTTGATTGAATCCCAGCCTTCCCCTTCACTGTTTGATCATGAAGCATTGCCGTCTGACAAGGGCACTGCTTGTCACTGGCCACTTGGGTGTTTCTTTTCTTCCTGGTGGTGGAAACTGAATAAAGATTTGTGCACCTTGTGTCTCTCACTGTGTCTCACACCTGCACACACACAACATGGGTGCGGGGGAAAATATAAGCCTTACCGCAGTTAGGCGGTAGTGTGGGGATAAGGAAGAAAAAAATATTATCAGGAGGAGGTGGGAGGAGTGGATGGGTTGCTGGGGTGTCTGTGTTCTATGCACTATCTTATAGTTTGTTTGTTTGATTGATTGGATTGTCTTGTATGAGTTTGTGTTAGTATTCCCTTTTTGATATGATAAGGTGGGATTCGAGGTATGCCCTCATCTCCCCTGTTAACTGGCTGAACAGTGGAGATTGGGGTTTGGATTTGTTGCCCTTTCCCCTGAACGTAGTGGGTTTTTGTGAACTGCTGCTTTCTGTTTATTGTTAACTGTGTATCTAGTATTGTTTAATTAAATTTAAAAAACCAGGAGATTTAGAATCTCCTCAGTTCAGGGAACTGACTCTGAGCTGGCTGGCTGGCCATAGCCAGTGTACAGTAAATGAAGGGTGACCTGTGGGGAAAAATATAATCAGAGGGAGATGGGAGGTGTGGGTAGTTTGCTGTGGTATCTGCATCCAATGAACTGTTTCGTTCTTTGTTTGATTAGATTGTCTTGTAAGAGTTTGTGTTACTTTTTCCTTTTCAATATGATAAGATGCGATTTGAGGTATGTCCTCACTTCCCTGTTAACTGGTTGAACGGTGGAGTTTGGGGTTTGCCTTTACCTTTTCCCCTGTTTCTTGTGAACTGCCACTTATTGTTAACTGTTTGCATTTTGTACCATTTCATAAAATAAGAAAATATAACCAGGAGATTAATATAAGCACTATTGCTGTATAGCAGAAATGTAGGGGGAGAAAAATGACATAATCAAGAGATTTAGAATCTCCTCAGCTCAGACTGACCTGACCCAGTGGCCGCAGTGAAGAGTTACCTCAGAGTACAATGGAATCTTGATCAGATGGCCTAATGAGCTGAGGAGTAGCAAATGGTAATTAATTTACATAAATGAGACGTGCTGTATTATGGAAAGACAAAACAAGGCAGACTAATGGCGGCACAGTGGCTCAGTAGTCAGCACTGCTGCCTCACAGCACCAGGGTCCCAGGTTCGATTCCAGCCTCGGGTGACTGTCTATGTGGAGTTTGCACATTCTCCCTGTGTCTGTGCGGGTTTCCTCCGGGTGCTCCGGTTTCCTGCCATAGTCACAAAGATGTGCAGGCCGGGTGAATTGACCATGTTAAATTGCCTGTAGTGTTAGGTGAAGGGGTAAATGTAGGGGAATGGGTCTGGGTGGGTTGCGCTTTGCTGGGTTGGTGTGAACTTGTTGGGCCTAAGAGCCTGTTTCCACACTGTAAGTAATCTGATCCAATCAGGACAGGGCTATCTACACTTAGTGGTAAGGTCATGGAGTGTTACTGAATAAAGAGACCTTGGAGTGCAGGTTTATAGTTCCTTGAAAGTGGATTTGCAGGTAGATAGGATAGTGAAGAAGGCATTTGGTATGCTTGCCTTTATTGGTCACACTATTGAGTATAGGAGTTGGGAGATCATGTCATGATTGTACAAGACATTGGTTAGGCCACTTTTGGAATATTGTGTGCAATTCTGGTCTCTCTGCTTCAAGAAGGATTTGTAAATCTTGAGAGTCATAGAGATGTACAGCATGGAAACACACCCTTTGGTCCAACCCGTCCATGCCGACCAGATATCCCAATCCAATCTAGTCCCACCTGCCAGCACCCGGCCCATATCCCTCCAAACCCTTTCTATTCATAAACCCATCCAAATGCCTCTTAAATGTTGCAATTGTACCAGCCTCCACCACGTCCTCTGGCAGCTCATTCCAAACACGTACCACCCTCTGTTATAAAATGTTGCCCTTTAGGTCTCTTTTATATCTTTCCCCTCTCACCCTAAACCTATGCCCTCTAGTTCTGGACTCCCCCACCCCAGGATAAAGACTTTGTCTATTTATCCTATCCATGCCCCTCATAACTTTGTAAACCTCTATAAGGTCACTCCTCAGCCTCCAATGCTCCAGGAAAAACAGCTCCAGCCTATTCAGCATCTCCCTATAGCTCAATCCTCCAACCCTGGCAACATCCTTGTAAATCTTTTCTGAACTCTTTCAAGTTTCACAACACCTTTCCGATAGGAAGGAGACCAGAATTGCATGCAATATTCCAACAGCGGCCTAACAAATGTCCTGTAGAGCCGCAACATGACCTCCCAACTCATGTACTCAATACTCTGACCAATAAAAGAAAGCATACCAAATGCCTTCTTCACTATCCTATCTACGTGTGACTCCACTTTCAATGAGCTATGAACCTGCACTCCAAGGTCTCTTTGTTCAACAACACTCCCTAGGACCTTACCATTAAGTGTATAAATCCTGCTAAGAGTTGATTTTGCAAAATGCAGCACCTCGCATTTATCTGAATTAAATTCCATTTGCCACTTCTCAGCCCATTGGCCCATCTGATCAAGATCTTGTTGTAATCTGAGGTAACCTTCTTCGCTCTCCACTCCACCTCCAATTTTGGTATCATCTGCAAACTTACTAACTGTACCTCTTATGTTCACATCCAAATAATTTATATAAATGACAAAAAGTGGAGGACCCAGCACCAATGCATGTGGCATTCCACTGGTCACAGGCCTCCAGTCTGAAAAACAACCATCCACCACCACCCTCTATCTTCTACCTTTGAGCCAGTTCTATATCCAAATGGCTAGTTCTCCCTGTATTCCATGAGATCTAACCTTGCTGACCAGTCTTCCATAGGGAACCTTGTCTAATGCCTTACTGAAATTCATTTAGATCACATCTATCACTCTGCCCTCATCAATCCTCTTTGTTACTTCTTCAGAAAATCTCAATCAAGTTTATAAGACATGATTTCCCATGCAAAAAGCCATGTTGACTATCCCTAATCAGTCCTTGCCTTTCCAAATGCACGTACATCCTGTCCCTTAGGATTCCCTCCAACAACCTGCCCACCACCGATGTCAGGCTCACTGGTCTTTAGTTCCCTGACTTGTCCTTACCACCCTTCTTAAACAGTAGCACCACGTTTGCCAACCTCCAATCTTCCGGCACCTCACCTGTGACTATTGATGATACAAATATCTCAACAAGAGGCCCAGCAATCACTTCTCCAGCTTCTCACAGAGTTCTAGGGAACACCTGATCAGGTCCTGGGGATTTCTCCACCTTTACCTATTTCAGCACATCCAGCACTTCCTCATTTGTAATATGGACATTTTGCAAGATGTCACCATCTATTTAACTACAGTCTATATCTTCCATATCCTTTTCCATTGTAAATACTGAGGCAAAATACTCGTTTAGCACCTCCTCCATTTTCGGTGGCTCCACACAAAAGCTGCCTTGCTGATCTTTGAGGGACTCTATTCTCTCCCTCGTTACCCTTTTGTCCTTAATGTATTTGTAAAAACCCTTTGGATTCTCCTTAACCCTATTTGCCAAAGCTATCTCATGTCCCCGTTTTGCCCTCCTGATTTCCCTCTTAAGTATACTCCTACTTCCTTTATACTCTTCTAAGGATTCACTTGATCTGTCCTGTCTATACCGGACATATGCTTCCTCCTTTTTCTTAACCAAACCCTCAATTTCTTTAGTCATCCAGTATTCCTTATACCTACCAGCCTTTCCTTTCACCCTAAAGGAATATGCTTTCTCTGGACTCTCGTTATCTCATTCTTGAAGGCTTCCCATTTCCCAGCCGTCCCTTTACCGGCGAACATCTGCCCCCAATCAGCTTTTGAAAGCTCTTGCCTAATACCATCAAAATTAGCCTTTCTTCAACACTGTCAAATTTCACAAGGATGTTGTTGGGGTTGGAGGGTTTGAGCTGAATAGGCTGGAGCTGTTTTCCCTGGAATGTCAGAGGCTGAGGGGTGACCTTTATAGATGTTTGTAAATCATGAGGGGATTGGATTGGGTGAGTAGCCAAGGTCTTTATCCTGGTGTGGGGGATTCCAAAAGTAGACGGCATGGGTTTAAGGTGAGAGGGGAAAGATTCAAAGGGGACCTAGGTGGCAACTTTTTCACTGATGCCACTTAGGTCCTGTTTAAGTCTTTCCCCTCTCACCTTAGGGGAAACCTTTTCATGCAGAGGGTGATGCGTGTATGGAATGAGCTGCCAGAGGAAGTGGTGGAGGCTGGTACAATTGCAACATTTAAAAGGCATCTGGATGGGTTTATGAATAGGAAAGGTTTTTTGCGTTTTGGGCCAAGTGCTGGCAAATGGGTTCAGATTTATTTAGGATATCTGGTCGGCATGGATGAGTTAAACTGACGGGTCTGTTTCTGTGCTGTATAGCTTTATGATACTAAGTACATAAAGGGTGATTTGGGTGACAGGACTTTGGCCTCTGTAGTTATTTCACATGGCCATAATTTATCTTGTAATCCTAGATTTTTATTGGATTCAAATTCCACCATCTGCCATTGTGGGATTTAACTCAGGTGCTCAGAACATTGGCTGGGTCTCAGGATTAATAATCTAGTGATAATATCGCTTTCCCTACTCTGTTGACCTTCCTAACATTGAACCATCTGCAATAACACAAGACAATGTAACTTGGTTTTGGAAAATTAAATGATAGCTTAGGCATTACATTTTTAGTTCATTCATTCACGGAAAAGTGTCAGGCGCTGATTAGGCCAAAATTTATTCCAATCTTTTCTTGGAAGAGTGGGGTAGGGAGCTGTTTCAGGACTTGTGCATTTCTTCAGGGGTAAGGACATCCACAGAGCTGTGAGGAAGGGAGTTTCATCTGATGGTAACTGAGTTTAACTTGTCCCTCCATTTGAGGACAGGACATACCTGAGCAATTTTCCACATTATCAAATAGATGCCAATTAGATTAGATTACTTATAGTGTTGAAACAGGCCCTTCGGCCCAACAAGTCCACACCGACCCACCCATACCCACCCATACCCCTACATTTACCCCTTACCTAACACTACGGGCAATTTAGCATGGCCAATTCACCTGACCTGCACATCTTTGGACTGTGGGAGGAAACCGGAGCACCTGGAGAAACCCGCGCAGACACGGGGAGAACGTGCAAACTCCACACAGTCAGTCACCTGAGGCGGGAAATGAACCCCGGTCTCTGGCTCTGTGAGGCAGCAGTGCTAACCACTGTGCCACCGTGCCGCCCACACGGAGCTGGGCTAGGGCACAGCAAGTTCTGGAGCATGAGTCCAAGGTTGATTATCCACGTAGTCCTTCTCATTGAAAATTGTTGCAAATGCTTCAGCCATGTCTTTTGCACTGATGCGTTGGACTTCTCCCATCATTTATAATCAGGATACTTGTGCAGACCTCCCTTCCTGCAGGCTGTTTAACTATTCACTACATTCATAACTTGAAGTGGGGCTGCACAAGTTGGTTGTAGGATTACATAGTCCCATCTATCAAATATCGTTTCCATTATTTGGTATGCAAGTGGTCCTGTATTCCAGCTTCACCAGGTTTCCAGCTCATAATTAAATATGCTTGGTACTGCTCCAGGCACTCTTCATTAAGTGGGGGCTTGATGGTAATGGTAGAATATGGGATGTGACAGCCAAGAAGCTACATATTGTGTTTGAATATAAAATCCTCTCAGATGCTTAGTTTTTCATTGCTAGATTTGTTCAAAGTCTGGCCCACTCAACACAGTTGCAGTGCCACATTGAAGAATCTGCACCTGAGTACCCTTTGTACCCAAGATGGCACCATAATGTGGCAACTTGTAAACTTGTCACTGTAGGCATGTGACAATGAAGCTCATTCAATTCAATTCACAACCTCAGTGGAGAATCCTCAATATGAAGATGGGACTTTGAATTCAGAGAGTCACTGTGTGGTATCCAGTCTTCATGATTGAGCAATGATTGATTTATTGTTGTCACTCCTATCGAGATACGATGAAAGATATTGTTTGTGTTCTATACAGGTAAAGCACATTAGGGTAGCAGAACACAGTGCAGAGGACAGTATTACATCTGCAACGAGGGTGCAAAGGAAGAGTCCAGAATCAGCATTTCAGAAGTCAGCTCAAAAATCCAATAACAGTGTGGAAGGAGCTGTTCTAGTATTTATTATGGCATGTATTCAAATTTTTCCATCTTCTGCCTGATGAAAGATGGTGGAAGAGAGTGTAAATGGCTGGGAGGGGTGTTTGATTATGTTGGTTGCTTTCCTGAGGCAGTGGCAAGTATAGATGGAGCCAATGGTTGGAAGGTTGGTTTGAGTGACGGACTGGGCTGTGTTCACGACTCTCTGTACAGGTCATTCTGCTACAATGCGCATTTCATAATGCCAATTCGCTCTAACATGTTGACGAATTGTGGACACTGTCTCTCTAGTGCGGACATTTAAAGCATGTATTGGTAATAACATGATCTCGGCACCATTAGTTTAATGCTACTGCTATTACGTGATTTTCTTTTAATACCGAGTTGCACGAGAATGTACTGGTGAGTTTTAGCAGAACTGTCCATAGTTTCTTGCAGTCTTGGAGAGTAATGCCCATACCATGCTGTGGTACATCCAGAGAGGTTGCTTTCTATGGTGCATCTATAACAATTAGAGTCCATGCAGACACACTGAAGTTCCTTAGCCTCCCTGGGAAGTAGAGGCATTATTGTGCTTTCTTGACCATCACATCAACATGGGTAGACCAGGACAGATTGTTGGTGATCATCACTCCCAGGTACCTGTTGCTCTTGACCATCTCCACCTCCGTACCATTGACGCAAATGGCACCTGCCAATGACCAGCTCGTTCATTTTGCGATGTTAATGGAGAGATTGTTGCTTTCACACCATGCTGCTAAGCACTCAACCTCTTTCTTGTACTCTGTCTCATCATTGTTTAAGATCCTACCTACAATGGTGGAATTGTCAGCAAAGCTGTAAATGGAGTTGGGCCAGAATTTGGCCATGCAGTTGAGTGTACAAGAAGTATATGAGGGAACTGTGTACACATCCTTGCAGGATATGGGTGTTGAGGATTATGCTGGAGGGAATGTTGTCACCTATTCTTACTGATGGCTCACAGTGTGATTTCATGTTGTTTGCCCTCCCCCCACACTACTAGATCCTGCATTGCATGGCTTGCTTTCTGTGCAGCTGGTTAAAATCTTCGAGTAAAAAATGAGGTCTGCAGATGCTGGAGATCACAGCTGCAAATGTGTTGCTGGTCAAAGCACAGCAGGCCAGGCAGCATCTCAGGAATAGAGAATTCGACGTTTCGAGCATAAGCCCTTCATCAGGAATAAGAGAGAGAGAGCCAAGCCGGCTGAGATAAAAGGTAGGGAGGAGGGACTAGGGGGAGGGGCGATGGAGGTGGGATAGGTGGAAGGAGGTCAAGGTGAGGGTGATAGGCCGGAGTGGGGTGGGGGCGGAGAGGTCAGGAAGAGGATTGCAGGTTAGGAGGGCGGTGCTGAGTTGAGGGAACCGACTGAGACAAGGTGGGGGGAGGGGAAATGAGGAAGCTGGAGAAATCTGAATTCATACCTTGTGGTTGGAGGGTTCCCAGGCGGAAGATGAGGCGCTCCTCCTCCAGCCGTCGTGTAGTTGTGTTCTGCCGGTGGAGGAGTCCAAGGACCTGCATGTCCTCGGTGGAGTGGGAGGGGGAGTTAAAGTGTTGAGCCACGGGGTGATTGGGTTGGTTGGTTCGGGCGGCCCAGAGGTGTTCTCTGAAGCGTTCCGCAAGTAAGCGGCCTGTCTCACCAATATAGAGGAGGCCACATCGGGTGCAGCGGATGCAATACCCACGCCCTCCACCTCCTCCAGGATTTTCGCTTCCCCGGTCCCCAACGCCTTATTTTCACTATGGACATCCAGTCCCTGTACACCTCCATCCCCCATCACGAAGGACTCAAAGCCCTCCGCTTCTTCCTTTCCCGCCGCACTAACCAGTACCCTTCCACTGACACCCTCCTTCGACTGACTGAACTGGTCCTCACCCTGAATAACTTCTCTTTTCAATCCTCCCACTTCCTCCAAACTAAAGGAGTTGCCATGGGCACCCGCATGGGCCCCAGCTATGCCTGCCTCTTCGTAGGATATGTGGAACAGTCCATCTTCCGCAACTACACTGGCACCACCCCCCACCTTTTCCTCCGCTACATCGATGACTGTATCGGCGCTGCCTCGTGCTCCCACGAGGAGGTTGAACAGTTCATCAACTTTACTAACACCTTCCATCCCGACCTGAAATTCACCTGGACTGTCTCAGACTCCTCCCTCCCCTTCCTAGACCTTTCCATTTCTATCTCGGGCGACCGACTCAACACAGACATCTATTATAAACCGACTGACTCCCACAGCTACCTGGACTACACCTCCTCCCACCCTGCCCCCTGTAAAAACGCCATCCCATATTCCCAATTCCTTCGTCTCCGCCGCATCTGCTCCCAGGAGGACCAATTCCAACACCGCACAACCCAGATGGCCTCCTTCTTCAAGGACCGCAGATTCCCCCCAGACGTGATCGACGATGCCCTCCACCGCATCTCCTCCACTTCCCGCTCCTCCGCCCTTGAGCCCCGCTCCTCCAACCGCCACCAAGACAGAACCCCACTGGTTCTCACCTACCACCCCACCAACCTGCGCATACAACGTATTATCCGCCGCCATTTCCGCCACCTCCAAACAGACCCCACCACCAAGGATATATTTCCCTCCCCTCCCCTATCAGCGTTCCGCAAGGACCACTCCCTTCGTGACTCCCTTGTCAGATCCACACCCCCCACCAACCCAACCTCCACCCCCGGCACCTTCCCCTGCAACCGCAGGAAATGTAAAACTTGCGCCCACACCTCCACACTCACTTCCCTCCAAGGCCCCAAGGGATCCTTCCATATCCGCCACAAGTTCACCTGTACCTCCACACACATCATCTATTGCAACCGCTGCACCCGATGTGGCCTCCTCTATATTGGTGAGACAGGCCGCTTACTTGCGGAACGCTTCAGAGAACACCTCTGGGCCGCCCGAACCAACCAACCCAATCACCCCGTGGCTCAACACTTTAACTCCCCCTCCCACTCCACCGAGGACATGCAGGTCCTTGGACTCCTCCACCGGCAGAACACAACTACACGACGGCTGGAGGAGGAGCGCCTCATCTTCCGCCTGGGAACCCTCCAACCACAAGGTATGAATTCAGATTTCTCCAGCTTCCTCATTTCCCCTCCCCCCACCTTGTCTCAGTCGGTTCCCTCAACTCAGCACCGCCCTCCTAACCTGCAATCCTCTTCCTGACCTCTCCGCCCCCACCCCACTCCGGCCTATCACCCTCACCTTGACCTCCTTCCACCTATCCCACCTCCATCGCCCCTCCCCCTAGTCCCTCCTCCCTACCTTTTATCTCAGCCGGCTTGGCTCTCTCTCTCTTATTCCTGATGAAGGGCTTATGCTCGAAACGTCGAATTCTCTATTCCTGAGATGCTGCCTAACCTGCTGTGCTTTGACCAGCAACACATTTGCAGCTTCTGTGCAGCTGGCCTACTCACACTTGTCATTAACACCCTTTAACTTACCCTTCACCTTATCATCTGCTATCTAGTTTGCCTATCCCCTTTTTCCCTCTGTCTCTCTGTCTGCGTTCCACCTCCATGTATTCTGTTCACTCCCTCCCACTATGCCATCATCAGCAAATCCTTCCCTAGCTATGGTTAGTTATGAAGAGTCACTGGATTTGAAATATCAACTGTTTTTGGCTCTACAGATGCTGCTAGACATATTGTGATTATCTATCACTCTGTTTTTATTCTGTTAGTGGTTGTTAGTTATGGAGCCTGATCAGGTTTCACTCCTTCGTTTGGATTTTGTAAGAGTTTGATGAACTGAATGGATTGCTAAACCACTTCAGAGAGCATTGATTTGTATTTGGAGTTACACATAGATCAAACCATGCATAGAAGTCAGACTTTTTTTTAACTAAAGGGACATTAGTAAATTGACATTTTTTTAAAAAATAGCAATCACATGGTAATGTAGTCAGCATTACACTAGTTTAATTCCAGATTTTTAAAAAATTAATTCAAATTTCAGCATTTGCAAGAGTGGAATTCGAACCCAGGTTGCAAACCATCAATACAGGGTTCTGGAATACGTGTGCAGTGATATTACTACTGTGCACCACTGTTAATCGTGCAAAAGGCTCAGATACAAGGTGAGGGAAGGCAAAATAGTAATGAGGAGAGATTGGAGCTCAAGTGAATAGGCAAGCAGAAATAAAATGTTGAAGATTTATTATATTTTCATCATTTTAGGTATCCATTTTAATGTGCAGCATAATATTACTGTTAATTCTTCAATATAGTTAGGAATATTTTATTACTAACATTAGAAATTGATTCTACATCGGAAACTTGAATTTCCTATGACTTGTGGCATTTCAAGATTAAGGATACATTTCTTGCTATTCTACAATGCTTACAGAGTAAAGTAACTTTGATATTCTCCAGCATATGTTATGTGATAGACTTTGTTTCCATTTTTATTTGCCCTAGAGGTTTAACTAATATTTAGAATTAGACTCACCTTACTGGGTGAGTTTAATTAATTAGTTAGATTCCACACAGTATGGAAATAGGCCCTTTGGCCTAACAAGTCCAAACCAACCCTCTGAAAAGTAACCCACCCCTCTACCCTATATTCACCCCTGATACTACGGACAATTTAGCACGGCCAATTCACCTGACCTACACATCTTTGGATTGTGAGAGGAAACCGGAGCACCCGGAAGAAACCCACACAGACACGGGGAGAATGTGCAAATTCTGCACAGACAGTTTCCTGAGGATGGAATCAAACCTGGGTCCCTGGTGCTGTGAGGCAGCAGTGCTAACCACTGAGCCATGTGATGAAGAACAGACCCACCAAATATGGTCACTTTTTCCATTCTCATTACAGATTGTGCCAAAAGTCTATTTCCAGCCTTTTTCTTGTTTTTAATTGGGATCATTTTGTTTTTCATTCCTGATACATGTGTGCAGGCACCTTGCACACAAGGGGACATTGCAGCTCATCAGCCTGACACTTGTGCCTTATAGTATGAAACTTGTAAACACCTTGACATCTGTCGTTGACAGCACCATCCTAACCTGCAAACTTTACCACCTAAACGTCAAAGGGCAACTGACGAATGGGTCCACCTGTATGCTCTGCTTCAAAGCAAGCCTAATCTTGAGTTGGAACTGGATTGCCGTTCTTTCATCATTGCTCAGTTAAAGTTCTGGAACTCCTTTCTTCACAATAATATGCGTGTACCCTACTTCAGTTTAGGATGACAGCTCACCAATGCTCTCTTAGGGCAGTTAAGAATGGGTAATAAATGCCTGCCTTTATCTCTGCCCATCTCAGCTCATTTGCTGCTCATACCCTCATTCATGCCTTTGTTATCTCTGTATTTGACTATTTCAATGCTATTCTAGCCAGCTTCCATAAAGTTGAACTCATCCAAGTCTCTGTGTCCTGTGTCCTGTGTGCTAACTCAGGACATCCATCACTCTGCCTCAAATCACTGATTTACATTACCTCCAGATCACGAGATCTTGATTTTAAAATTCTCAACTCTGTGTCTTCAAATCTCTCCATATTCTTGACCCTTTCAATCTCTGTAACCACCTCCAGCACTTCAAGACTGTGCTCCTCTAGCTCTGATCTTTCTAACATTAATTAACTGGGCTGTGCTTATGGTTACCTAGATCATAAACACTGGAATTTCTTCTGTAAGCATCTTTCTCCTTTGAATTGCACCTTTAAAATTTATTTTAACAAAAAACTGGGCTTGGGCAAGGCAGTTTGTGGTATAGGTTTTGCAGGCCAAGTGGGGAAGTGCCATCTTATTCTGACAGTGAAGTCAGATTGAGGTAATTTAGTGGCTGTCAGTTGGTCACTTAAGTGCCTCAATAGGCCTTAAAGGAAGAGGGCCTGTAAGCCTTACCCAATCCCACATTGTAGTCAGTGGGTCGAGGGGAGAGTTAAGACAATGGGTTGTCCATTTATTCATGTCCGCTCACATTGACCCCCCCAGACTTCACTCTGGAACTTGAAATGATGCCAACTTGTGTTTGATAACAACACCATTAAATCCTGAGACATTTTGTTACATTAAAGGTGCTATGAAAGTAGACATATTGTGCTATAGGTTTTTTCAGTTAATGTTATGAAAAATTAGATATTAGTTGCTGCAAAAAATCATCAACTGTTGCTTGATGTACCCTGGTGCAGTGTCATAAATAAGCACAGAATGTCTCTCATTGTATGTTTTAGCATAAGAGCAAAGTACAGATAAAGATAAGCAAATGCAAATGACATTTCAGAACATGGCTGTACAAGAAAGTTGGAACACTTAACTCTGGCCAGACAACATTTGGAGCAGACAAATGACACGAGCCACACTGATTCTATTGTCGTTGATTATGGTTGTCTCTTATTCATTCATGTAGCTGGCTTCTTCAACTGCTGCAGTCCATGGACCGATGCTTGACCCACAAGAGCCTTAGGGAGGGAGTTCCAGGATTTTGACCCAAGTACAGTGAGAGAACAGTCAGGATGGTGAGTGGCTTGGAGGCAAACTTGCAGGTCTTGGAGTTTCCATGTATCTGCTGCCCTTGTCTTTCTAGAAGGAAGTGGTCAGGGGGTTTGGAAGGTGGTGCCTAAGGATTTTTGGAGAATATCTGTACACATGAGTAGATTCAAGAATAGCTTTTTCCCTGCTGGTATCAGACACTTGAACAGACCCCTCAAATAGCACAGACCTCTGGGGTGGCACGGTGGCTCAGTGGTTAGCACTGCTGCCTTGCAGTACCAGGGACCCAGGTTTGATTCCAGCCTTGGGCGACTGTCTGTGCGGGTTTCCTATCACAGTCCAAAGATGTGCAGGTCAGGTGAATTGGCCGTACTAAATTGTCCATAGTGTTCATTGATGTGTAGGTTAGGTACATTAGTCAGGGGAATGGGTTACCTTTTGGACGGTCAGTGTGGATGCGTTGGGCCAAAGGGCCTGTTTCCACACTGTAGGGATTCTATGGTTTAAATGTTAAATCTGATCTCTCTCTGCGCTTTCCCTGCAGTTAGAACACTGTACTCTGCGTTCTGCTCTGCTACACTAATGCACTTTGTACAGTGTAATCTGCCTGTATGAGCACACAAAACAACAGTTTTCTTTGCATCTTGATCAGACAGATCAATGGGCTGAGGAGTGGCAGATAGAGTTTAATTTAGATAATTGTGAGGTGCTGCATTTTGGAAAAGCAAATCAGCAGGTGAGGCAATAGGTAGAGGACTAGGTTGGAGGAGACCATGTTACAAGAACATAGAACAGTACGGCACATTTTAGGCCCTTCAGCCTTGATTTTGTGCCATCCTTTTATCCTACTCTAAGATCATACCCTTCATTGTGCTATCATCCACGTGTCTATCCAAGTGTTCTTTAAATGTCCCTGATGTCTCTGACTCTACTACCACTGCTGGCAGTACATTCTACACACCCACCACTCTCTGAAAAGAACCTACCTCTGACATTTCCCTTCCTCCAATCACCTTGAAACTATGCCCCCTCATGATAGCTATTTCTGCCCTGGGAAAACATCTCTGGTTATCTATTCTATCTGTACCTCTTATCATCTTGTACCCCACTGTCAAGTCACCTCTCATCCTTCTTCACTCCAATGATAAAAGCCCTAGCTCCCTCAACTTTTCTTCACTAGACATGTCCTCCAGCCCAGACAGCATCGTGGTCAATCTTCTCTGCACCCTCGCTAAAGTTTCCACATTCTTCCTCTAACAAGGTGAGCAGAACTGAACTCAACATTCCAAGTGTGGTCTACTCAGGGCTTTATAGAGTTGCAGTCAGAAAGTGTGGTGCTGGAAAAGCCCATCAGGTGAGGCAGCATCTAAGGAGGAGGAGAGTTGAAGTTCTGAGCATAAGTTCTTCATCAGGAATGTGGGGGTGGCCTAAGGTGGGGCTTGGGGAAGGTGGATTGCAATAGGTGGATGAAGGTGGGGGGTGATGGTGATAGGTCAGGGTGGAGTGGATAGGTGGGAAGAAAGATGGACAGGTGGACACTTGAAGAAGGTAGTGCAGAGTTGGAGGGTTGGATCAGGAATAAGGTGGGCAGAGGGGAGATGAGGAAACTGGTGAAACCAACATTGATTCTGTGTGGTTGGAGGGTCCCAAGGGGGAAGATGAGGTATTTGTGCAGTTGGACAGAGCTTTATAGAGCTGCAGCATAACCTCGGAGCTCTTAAACTCAATCCTGCTGCTAATGAAAGCCAAAACACTATACACCTTAATAACCCTATCAACTTGGGTGGCAACTTTAAGGGTTGTATAGACATGAAACCCAAGATCCCTCTGTTCCTCAACCCTGCCAAGAATCCTGCCTTTAAACCCTGTAATCTGCATTCAAATTTGACCTTCCAAAATGAATCATTTTACACTTTTCCAGGGCGAACTCTATCTGTCACTTCTCAGCCCAGCTCTGCATCCTGTCAATGTCCTGTTGTAACCTACAAAAGCCCTCCACACTATCCGCAACTCCACCAACCTTCGTGTCATCGGCAAACTTACTAACCCACTCTTTCGCTTCCTCAACCAAGTCATTTATAATAAGATTTAAAACCAGGAACAGCTAGGAAGGTAAAATCTACAAAAGGTATTTTGAATAAGCAAATCTCCTTGATGTATGTTTGTAAGGTTGTGAAATAGACGCTCAAGGGTCAATGAACCAAGTTCACTGAAGAAAGTGTGATGTCTTTCTCCATAAGTTCCAGAGTAAGAGGCAGAATTGTTTAACATGAAGCAACAACTGAAAGTCTGAGTGCACTGAACTTTACCACTTCCTGTTAAAGTGCTTTGTCGAGAAAAATTCATGGTGCCTAGGTCACGGTGACTCAGAATCTATATAAAAGAATGAGTTGTGTAAGGATGAAAGGTTGTGCTGGTTAAGAATATTCATGGTACTTGGCGAGCAGAACAATAAGGGTCAATATTGTTGCCCATTGAGACCTCCCTGTTTATACGTGAGCACTCATGCTCTTTTCCAATGTGTTTAAGAAGCTTTTCTCATGCGAATGGAGAGGTTTATGACTATTACTCCATCACTGGTCTTGGCCCTTGTGTGGTAACTTTTTCCTGAAAAGAGACAAAAGGAGGGAGTGAGAATGACCAAAGTTGTTGGAAGACTATCAGTGGTAATTAGGAGCAAAAGATGTGGCGAGTGAGTTGGGAGGATGAAGTGAGTGAGAGTTGTTGAATGAATATGATGCTTGCAGAAGTGAGAGCTGTAGTCTATGAATGTTGACTAGATCGGAGAATCATTGAATCATACAGTACAGAAGAGGACTTTTGGTCTATCAAATTTGTACTGCCAAAAAATATACTACTACCTCCACTACATTCACTTCCTTATATTAGGCCCAAAGCCTTCAATGTTATGACATTTCAAGTGCTCATCTAAGTACTTTTTAAAGGTTGTGATTTTTCACCCAGGCGGTGCACTCCAGACTCCCATCTGGTTGAAAACAT
Organism: Hemiscyllium ocellatum; assembly: GCF_020745735.1. Classification (NCBI taxonomy): domain Eukaryota; kingdom Metazoa; phylum Chordata; class Chondrichthyes; order Orectolobiformes; family Hemiscylliidae; genus Hemiscyllium; species Hemiscyllium ocellatum. The sequence goes on along the minus strand of NC_083401.1, from coordinate 157,956,243 downwards.
TGTTTCTCAAATCACCTCTAACCTTCCACCTTTCACTTAAAAGCTTGTCCCCTTGTTATTGAATCTTTCTGTTAACCCTGTCCATGATCCTTGTTATGGACCAGGCCAGATGCTCTCAAAATACTTTAAGAAGGTAGTCTAGTCCCTGACTTTTTCTTATTTTGAAGGCAGATGTGAAGATATTCCAGGTGTAATGCAGCTGCTCAAACCACTTGGCTTTAAGAAAATCAGAATGTATTTAAGACTATAAAACCATAAGATGCAAGAGTAGAAATTCAGCCATTCAGCCCATCTGGTCTGCTCCGGCATTCAATCATGGCTGATAAGTTTGCCAAACCCATTTGCCCGCCTGCTCCCCGTAACCCTTGATCCCCTTGACAATCAAGAACCTAACTATTTCAGTTTTAAATATACTCAATGACCTGGCCTCCGCTGCCTTCCGTAGCAGTTAATTCCATAGATTCCCCACTCTCTGGCTGAGGAAGTTTCTCCTTATCTCCATTCTGAAAGGTCTTCCCTTTATTTTAAGGCTGTTCCCTCGGGTCCTAGTCCCACCTACCAATGGAAACATCTTCCTAACATCCACTCGGTCCAGGCCATTCAGTATTCTGCACGTTTCAATTAGATCCCCCCCAATCCTTCTAAACTCCACCGAGTATAGACCCAGAGTCCTCAAACATTCCTCACATGTTAACCCTTTCATTCCGGGGATCATTCTTGTGATCCTCCTCTGGACCTGCTCCAGGACCAGTACATCCTTCCTGAGGTACGGGGCCCAAAATTGTTCACAATCCTCTAAATGTGATCTGACCAGAGCCTTATAAAACCTCAGAAATATATCCCTGCTTTTATTTTCTTGTTCTCTCAAGATGAACGTCAACATTGCATTTGCCTTCCTAATTACAAACTCAACATGCAAGTTTACCTTAAGAAAAAACCGGGACTACGACTCTCAAGTCCCTTTGCATTTCAGATTGCTGAATTTCCTCCTCATTTAGAAAACAGCCCATGCCTCTATACCTCCTACTAAAGTGCATGACCTCACACTTTCCCCCGTTTTATTCCATCTGCCCCTTCTTTGCCCACTGTCCTAACCTGTCCAAATCCTTCTGCAGCCTCCCTGCCTCCTCAATGCTTCCTGTCCCTCGACCTGCCTTAGTATCATTTACAAACATCACCAGAATTTAACACTACAGTTGAAACACTAACAAAAGAAAATAGAATGTAAATCAACTTAACTATTGGAAAGCTTAATTGATCCAACATCATGACTAATACTAATTAACTGCTCCAAGACAGTAACATCCCTTAAACGCACCCCTTGGCAATACAGTAAATTTAAACAGATTCTTACAGTCAGGAGGGAACACCATCCAAAGAGATTTCAGAAGGAGGTTGGAGGAATTCCTTACTGAACCATTCAACTTCACTGGACTCTCACATCTTATGTTTGCTACAGCTAAAACAAGCTACAAAAACCTAAACCGGGAGAACTGGCCACTCCCCTTCCATTATTAAACTGGACGCTTCGGCATTATTGCTTTTACGACCAAGGACAAAAATCACTTTTATAAAGTGACAGCAACGTCACATCCTCATAATATTATACAGGCCATTCAGTCCACACCAGCCCTTCAAAGAGCATTCCACCCAGACCCATTATCTGACCCTATCCCCATAACCCTGTGAAAACTCCACACAAGCAGTCACCCGAGGCTGGAATTGAACCCAGGTCTTGTACGCTGTGAGGCTGTCGGGCTAACCACTGAGCCATCATGTTACCCTATTCTAAGGACCATAATGGCTCATCTCACCCAGCAACCAACTCCTTTGACTGCAAATAGTATTAGACATCAAGAATTCTTGAACAGTAACGCAGCCAAGGCGTTGTATTTTAATGTGGACTACACTGAGGCTAAACTTCATATCCAGGGATTGTGCTAGAGCCTGGCTTGTACACATCTTCCATACTTACACCCACATAATGAGTGAGAGTATGAAATCTGTGACGACTCCACACATCTCTGTAGGGAAAGGTTCATTCTACCTATCAGTGTTTCAAGAGAGGGCACCGGCATTTAAGGCTGGGAGATACACCATGGATAGTTCAGATGTTCCATCTCCCTCATAGCTCACTGGCCTGCTGAGAAAAGATGGGTAAAGTGCTGTCTCCCATGGTTCTGATGATCCCCATGGGATGCTCTAACATTTCAGGGTAATCGAGTGCTCTGTGTACTCTGAAACGTTAAAGGCTAACCAATGACAAAAGGGTCAACAGGAGATACCTCATTATTCCTTTTATCCTGCTGAGAGACTTCACTGCATAACACTTGGGTATCATCTGCTGACTGAATCCTTAAAAGATATGTGACCGTACCTCTACATGTTGCTTGTGCTCTGTCTCTCTGAATGCTATTTTCTCCCTAATGGTGACGAGGAAGTCTAATGTATAATAATAATGCACGATAATAGCACCAAGGAGGGTATGTTTGCCATATTATCAACAGAATAGCTGCTGCCAATCTCAAGTAAGGAACAGGAAAATCATGGAAAAGCTTAAAAAAAACCCTTAAATTCTCTGAAAAAGCGAAAGCAGAAAAGTCACCGAATCTGGATGGGAGGCATCCTTAGTTCAGGAAAGGAAAGGTAAAAAATAATGGAGGCTCTACCCACAATCTTTAATTCTCTTTCGATAACAGTCTGGTGTCAAAAGATTTAAAGACCAGAAGTATTATAGTCAAGAGTGTGGTGCTGGAAAAACACAGCAGGTCAGGCAGCATCCGAGGAGCAGGAGAATCGACGTTTTGGGCATAAGCGCTTTATCATGAATTCCTGTTGAAATCTTATGCCCAAAACCGTGATTCTCCTGCTCCTCGGATGCTGCCTGACCTGCTGTGCTTTTGCAGTGCCACACTCTCGACTCTGATCTGCAGCATCTTGCAATCCTCACTTTCTCCCAGAAATATTATACCCATCATGCTCAAGAACAGGCAAAGTAATATATTGGCAGCTGCATGCTAGTCACCTTAATGGGAGCAGTAACGAAACTGAAAAGGGCTGATAATTTGAAGCAAAATTAATTGTCACTGAGGAAAACATTAGTGTTACAGCATCTTGTTATAGCCACGCAAGGCCATAGTGAAACCAGAACTAGCAAGTTACACACCTTAAGGAGGGATTTTTTTTTAATCAACTTGGTCAGACACGTTACAATCCATATGTAAGACAGATAGGACTTGAACCCAGACCTTTCAGCTCAAAGGTAGGGCCACTACCACAGCACTAAGCCCTTCCTTATCCTTATCTGCATTGGAAGCAGTTCAGGAAAGGTTTATCAGACTGCTTTCTGAAAGGAAGATGTTGCCATATGACGAAAGGTTGAGCCTATACTCATGTGAATTTAGAATGAGAATTGATCTTATTGAACCAAATAAGAACCTGAGGTGAAACAAAAACAGATATTGCTGGAGAAACTCAGCAGGTCTGGCAGAATCCGTGGAGAGAAAGCACAGGTAATGTTTGCAGTCCGGTGACTCTTCAGAACGTGAGATGATTTGACAGGGCGAATAATGAAAAGATTTTGTTTTTCTCCTTTGAGAGAAGCCTTGATCTATCAGACACCGATTCAGAATTTAAATAAAAATGAGGAGAAGTTTATTCTTTCAAACCGCCATAACTCATAGGAATTCTTTACTCAAGACATCATGGAAACTGGATTATTAAATATATTCAAGACTGAGCAATAATTATGATCTACAAGAGGGTCAAGGGTTACGGGGACAGATGGCTGACCCGCAGAGTGAATTCTGTCAGGCACGATTTTATCGAAAGGCAGAGTTGCTTGATGGGCAGACAGACCATATCCCTTTATTATTATGATCTTGAGTAAAGAATAGCAAATACAAATTTATTGTAATAATTGTTATTTGATTTTCTTGAGTACACAAGGTTAGTGTCCATTCAGGGAAGTGAAAAACCACTATCAACAGATCACATGAATAAAATCTCTCTTGATAAATCTCATTTCCAGTTTCCTTCTCCATTGGGAAAGTTTATACCCAAGAAAAATAATCTGCTAGTGTTAAATTACTCATAACAACTTGTGGATAGTTTCCTCAGTGATGTTGATGTATCCTTGTTTATGCATATAAATGATCAGCAGAGATGTGCTTTATTTTCCTCCATTAGCTAGTTTCCTCCTTTGGACCTGGACCAGTAAAGCAACAGAGACCCTAAGCAACAGCACTCGACCTTAAACGAAAGTATTCAGTACTGATCAAAAGGCCAATGAAGCCTTGCACGTAGAATTATTGGATTAATACACTGTCTCAAATGTTCTAACTGGGTATGACACATGCTCATAATTTAAAGTAACCACCATAATCCTTTTCTGCCCTTATACAAAGTCGATTGAACTGATGAGCTGAAAAATAAATAAAACGTCACCTTCACTCCATTAACTTGAACAGCACAAAACCAAATTTTTCTCACGCTATGTATGTGACGACAAATAAAGCAACTGGAGGCTTTTCCATCAGCCAATATATTTATATACTAGTAAAGAATGTGACATCATTATTATGTATATACATTTGTGAAATCATTTGGCAGCACAGATATAGAACCTATACATTTTTTTTTAGTTAAGAGGAATAAGACCTTACATCAGCATATGGCCAAAACCTTTGTATCATTACTGTGTGGTTAAGTAGATTACATTTTTATTTGTATTGAGTTTTAAGGTGGGACCCATTTATTGGAAATAGGTTGAGGATTGGTTAACTGACAGTAAAAAAAGTGATTTAGAATAAATAAGCCACTTTCCCAGATGGTGGGTTGTTACTCGTGGGTTATCACAACACTGGGATCACTGCTAATTATAATCTGTATCAATGGTTTAGCTGAGGGAATTGAGGGTGTTGTATCCATGATAACTCTGGATACAAAGCGAGGTGGGAAAGTAAAGTGTGTCCATGGTGAAAAGAGACTGCAGATGACTAAAGGTAGGTTAGAGTGAGTAAGTGTGTGGCAGATGGGAGTATAACTGGAGAAATCAGAAAACATAGATTTTGGTCAGGAAATTGTGCTTTTTTTGAATGGTGGAAGACCTGGGAAATAGAATCATAGAGATATACAGCACAGAAACAGACCCTTCGGTCCAACCTGTCTATGCTGACCAGTTATCCCAACCCAAACTAGTCCCACCTGCCAGCACTCGGCCTATATCCCTCCAAACCCTTTCTATTTATATACCCATTCAAATGCCTTTTGAATGTTGCAATTGTACCAGCCTCCACCATTTCCTCTGGCAGCTCATTCCATACACGCACCACCCTCTGTGTGAAAAAGTTGCCCCTTAGGTCTCTTTTATATCTTTCCCCTCTCACCCTAAATCTATGTCCTCTAGTTCTGGACTCCCCGACCCAAGAAAAAACAAGCTACAAAAATTTGTACAGTGCACCAAATAACCTCCAGTTTATATCATCTGTTAAGTTTGAAAAATTTTGCCTCAATGTGCTTGATTGTTTAATATATTAAATCTAATAAGGATGTCAAGATTATTTTAAAATGAATACAGCTCCAGACACCAATGAAAAGACACTGCCTAAATTTTTAATACTAAGTTTTAATATTAAGAAGTGTTGGTATTTAGAAAGATCTGGGTGAAAATGCAAATCACAAATCACAGAAAGGTCAGATATGCAAATAGAGGTCAGCACACAGGTTAGCCTTTCTCACAAGGCATCAGAATATAACATAAAATAAATCTAAAGGACTTTGCTGAGACCACACATGGAGCAGCTGTGTAGGTTTGATCTCCTTACCTATAGAAAAGTATAATTGCCTTAAAACGAGTGAAACGAAGATTTACAAGATTGAATAGCAGATAAGGGTATTGTCCAATGAGGAGAGATTTAGTGCACTCAGCTTTTATCCCCAACAGTTTAAAGGGATGAGAGATGATCTCATTAAAATACATAAAATTCTTAAGGGGCTTGACAGGATACATGTGAAGAGGATGTTTTCCTTGGCCAGATAATCTGGAAGTCGAAGGAACAATTTCGGAATAGACTCAGATAAAGTGAAATTGTGTCACTTGGAGCATTGTGAACCTTTGGAAGTCTTTGTCTGAGAGGGCTTTGGATGTTCAGTGTTGATTATATTTAAGACTGGGAACAATATAATTTCAGGCCTAAGTAAATCAATGAGAAGAAATAGTGCAAAGCCGACATTAAGATGGAAAGTTGGAATATGAGCCGCGATCTTATTGAATAGCAAAGTAAAAGGGTCAAATAGCCTCCTACTTACTATGTTCCAAGTGCTGCCAATAAATTATCATTGCCAGCAGAGATAATTCAGACAGCCTTTCAGTCAGGTCCTCTGTAAGAGCTTGGCACATAATGTCAAAGGGCAAGGGATTGGGGGTCAAAACATTAAATGATTTCAAGCAGGATTTGAATTCTTTATTTAGTAGAACTATATCTAAGAGAATGGGGAGAAAATGGGAACAGGGCACTGAGTTGGATTATCAGCCATTGTCATATTAAATAGTGGCACAGGGTTGAAGGGCTGAATGGCCTATTCCCGCTCCTATTTTCTGTTTCTTAGCAAAAGCAGAGTACTGTGGAGGTTGAAACTCCAAAATAGCATCAGAAAATACAGGTAGACAACACTTTATCCAAAATCCAAAAAGCTCCAAAGTCCAAAGGTTTTTTTTCTCATTAACAGGGTTGTTTGGTATGCAAACAGTTAACCCAATACCACACCCACTCGATGCGTGTCACTCAGATGTGATGTTGGATGGGGGGGGCGTGGCCCAGGTCTGGTAGGCCTCAATTCTCTCTCAAGGCCTGTTTTACTCAGTGAGCGCGTTCCTCCGGTAAGATTTTTAAAAAAAATTCACCATCAAACTGTCACTTATTCTGAAATTCGAAAAATTCTGAATTCCAAAAACCAGCTGGTCCTGAGCATTTCGGATAAAGGATTGTGTACCTGTACTACAATACTCAATAAGTTAGACAACAACAGTAAAGGGAGATACAGAGGAGTTATTAGGTGGAATATTATATCCTTTGGTTAATTGACAGTTGTGTTGAGTTGTTTTGGAGTATTTTTACTTGAGGTCCAGAGAGAATACTGATCGTATCTGACTGAATGCATCTCATTAACTACCTACCCCACCCCTATGGTCTCCACCACATAATCTAGCTTGCTCGATTCTAGACTTGTTTTACCACATACTGTTCCTGGAAGAACACATTACTCAGTGGATATCTCCACTCAACTGGCAGCCCTGCAACCCACACCATAGTCAAAAGGCCAAGGTGCCCTTGGACTAGCAATGGCATACTGAAAGTGCTCTGCTTATTTATGGACTATCATTTTAAAGCTATTGAGAAGGGGAAGGTGGTATTGCAATTATCCAACATGGACCTCACCCCAATCTCTTAACCCACAACCCCTGGATAGCCTCTGTGCTGCCTACTCACTTGCTTGGGATATCTTTTGACCTTAAGTCTGTAAGTTAGCTCGCTGAGCTGGAAGGTTTGTTTTCAGGTGTTTCGTCACCATACTAGGTAACATCATCAGTGAGAGTCTCTGGTGAAGCGCTGGTGGTATGTCCCTACTCTCCATTTATATGCCTTGATTTCTTATAGTGGATGATGTCATTTCCGGTTCTTTCTTTCAAAGGAAGGTAGATAGGGTCTAAATCGATGTGTTTATTGATGGAATTCTGGTTAGAATGCCATGCCTCTAAGAATTCTTGTGCGTGTCTTTGTTTCGCCTGTCCTAGGGTGTGTGTGCTGTCCCAGTCAAAGTGGTGTCCTTCTTTGTCTGTATGTATAGAAACTAGTGATAGAGGGTCGTGTTTTTTGGTGGCCAGTTGGTGTTCAGGTATCCTGGTGGCAAGTTTCCTGCTAGTTTGTCCAATGTAGTGTTTTATACAGTTCTTGCATGGTACCTTGTAAATGATGTTAGATTTGCTGGTGGTATCTAATGGATTCTTCAGGTTCATTAGTCACTGTTTAAGTGTGTTGGTAGGTTTGTGGGCTACCATGGTGCCAAGGTGTCTTAATAGTCTGGAAGTCATTTATGATATGTCTTTGATGTAAAGTAATGTGGCTATTGTGTTTGGTTGTGTTGTATCTGCTTGTTTATTGGCAGATTGTGTTTATTGGGTACCCATTTTTCTTGACTACCCTGACCCCTTGGTACCATGGTAGCCCACAAATCTACCAACACACTTAAACATCGACTAATGAACCTAAAGGATCTATTAGATACCACCAGCAAATCTACCATCATTTGCAAGAACTGTAAAAAAATACTACATCGAACAAACTAGCAGGAAACTTGCCACTAGGATACATGTACGCTAGCTGGCCTCCAAAAGACACGGCCCACAATCACTAGTCTCTATACATACAGACAAAGAAGGACACCATTTTGACTGGGACAGCACCCACATCCTAGGACAGATCAAGCAAAGACACACACGAGAATTCTTAGAGGCATGGCATTCTAACCAGAATTTCATTAATAAACACATTGATTTAGACCCTATTTACCTTCCCTTAAAAAAAACTGGAAATGATATAATCCGCCTTAAGTAACCAAGACCTATAAATAGAGAGGCAGGACATACCACCAGTGCTTCACCGGAGATTCTCACTGATGATTTTACTTAGTATGGTGACGAAACATCTGAAAACAAACTTTCCTGCTCACTGACCTAACATACATACTTATCATCAACCTGAGCTACAAATCTTCTCAAATGTTGCTATCTTTTGACCTTCTCCACCAGTACTAACTACTGAGTCACCCACTTTCTCTCACTCAATTCTCCCCTTTCTTTAATTCCAGGCAAAGACACCATGGAATAGGGCAGAAAGACCTGGACAGGTGAAGGGAGCCTGACATTCAGCTCCTCGTCCCGAAACAGGAGAGAATCCAGTCTCAGATGTCACCTGCAAAGATGCTCAGATAACCCAACTACATTAGCCCTACTCTCCAGAATGCCCAATATGGAGCCACAGAATTGACGGTGACCCACTCCTTGGACAGGAGAGACCCAACACCTGAACGGGCTCAGCCCAGCCAAATGTCTGACCATGGCCAAGACAATGGACTGGTATCAGAGGCTGCTCCTGACCTACTGCGCCAGGAGCCCCTGACAGATGGGTGCTGCCATGAACTTTAGTTAGCACCATCCCCATAAGAGTGTGAGACATGGCTGTCTGCTTGCTGTACATGCAGTGTGTTTGCTATCTAAGTTGCTGGTATATGGACCAAGTATGTGATTGATAGGGCGTGTTGCCATACAGTAACATATATGACTCCTTAACTGAGCTCTGCTCACCTGCAAGGCAAGCTGCCTGGTTGTGTGACTGTGCTAACAGGTTCAATATGGCATGGGTGTTGTGACTAGGCAAATACGTGCTAAGTGAATGAGCCCTGAAATACAGCCTGGTTCAGTCTGTGAGCGGGGTGCCTGTGCCTGTGTAAAAAGTGTCCTTGCAGCAGCTTTTCAATGCTAGTTACTGCTGTATCTTCCTGAGCAGTTGATCCTGCAAGGTGATCAGAGAGCTGTTATGAGGATTGTGAGCGATGTTCGGCTGGCGTGTCAATGCACTGGTTTCCACTTGCACAGCCCCTGCTGTGCATGGCCCTGGGAGCCCCTCACAGCAGAACAAAATGTAACTAGGATCATTGGTCATGAAATCTTGGCAAATCTCTGGCACTAATGTCGATGGATGAGGGGTGTGCACTGTTGGTACCCGTGGATCATGCACTGAAATGCTGAACAACACCAAGGCTTTTCACAGCCAGTGACAAATAGACGTGGATAGGTAGCTGCTCTGATGCCCATGTCGAGATTTGTCAACATTGAGCATTTGGCAAAATCAGCTAAATATTAATGTGGCACTAAGATGCCCATTATTACAGTGTTTAACAGTCTATAATTCTCTTTAATTGGCAACTGCTTTTGCCGAGGGGAAACTTGCCTCATCACCTTGCAAATGCATAAGATGTAGTGAGTTTCCCCCACCATTGAGATAGTCCTCGCTGGCCATAACTCTTGCCATGTTCTTCTGCCCACTGTTTGATGGGATTGAAATTGTTTAACACAGGCAACAGACCTTTGAGACATTGAATTAGGAATTGAAAAGGATGGAAAGAAAAATCATTGGAAGCCATTGTTGAGTGACATTGGACTCAGGCACTGGTAAAACAGTACAAAACAAAAGAAGTTAATATACTTTGGCACTGGTTTCTCATCACTGAGTGCAGGTGCAAAAGCACATGTGCCAACGTCATGAGAATATAATGAAGGTGTTAACAGTGAGGAAGGCCACTGAGAATGGCAGCTTGAACGGTTGTGCCCAGACTTAGGTGGTAATGGTGAAGGTACTGAGACAGTGCAGGAGCAAGGCTTGTCATTGATGCTGCTACCATTCACAACTTCTCAGATTCTGAAGAACACCATTCCCAAATGCAGTAAGACCAGGACACATTCCAAGCTTGGGCTAACAAGTGGCAAGTAACATTTGCACCACAAGTGCCAGGCAATGCCCATCTCCAATGAGAGAATCCAACATTGCTCCTTGACATTCAATGATATCACAACCACTTGGACAGCACCTTCCAAGCACAGAAGAACTAGCAGCTAGATGGTCAAAGATATCAGTCATTTGGGAACACCAGCATGTTCCCCTCTGAGCCATTCACCATCCAGACTTGGAAATCTATCACCTTCGGTGAATCTAGATAAATATCCTCGAACTCCCTCCCTAACAGCCTTGTGTGTACTTATACCAATTGGATTGCAGTGGTTCAAGAAGGCAGCTTACCATCTCCTCCTCAAGGGCAATGAGGTATTGGCAATAAATGCTGGCCAACCAGAGATGCCACATCATGGAAGTGAATCTGAAGAAAAAATGCCAGCAGCAGATGGCAATGGTGGGTGAAGCTGGGCCATTGAATGCTGTCAGACCTACTGCATTTGTCCAGCTATTTCTGTTTTTGTTTCAGATTTCGAAAACTGCAGTTATAGAGTCATAGAGATGTACAGCACGGAAACAGACCCAGTGGTCCAGCTCATCCATCCCGACCAGATATCCCAACACAATCTAGTCCCACCTGCCAGCACCCGGCCCATATCCCTCCAAACCCTTCCCTATTCATATACCCAGCCAAATGCCTTTTAAATGTTGCAGTTGCACTAGACTCCCCCACATCCTCTGGCAGCTCATTCCATACACATACCACCTGCTGTATGAAAAAGTTGCCCCTTAGGTCTGTTTTATATCTTTTCCCTCTCACCGTAAACCTATGCCCTCTAGTTCTGGACTCCCCGACCCCAGGGAAAACACCCTCATGATTTTATAAACCTCTATAAGGTCACCCCTCAGCCTCCCCCGCTCCAGGGAAAACAGCCCCAGCCTGTTCAGACTCTCCCTATAGCTCAGATCCTCCAATGCTGGCAACATCTTGCAAATCTTTTCTGAGCCCTTTCAAGTTTCACAACATCTTTCCGATAGGAAAGAGACCAGAATTGCAGGCAAGATTCCAACAGTGGCCTAACCAATGTCCTGTACATCTGCAACATGACCTCCAAACTCCTGTACTTAATACTCTGACCAATAAAGGAAAGCATACCAAACTCCTTCTTCACTATCCTATCTACCTGCGACTCCACTTTCAAGGAGCTATGAACATGCACTCCAAGGTCTCTTTGTTCAGCAACACTCCCTAGGACCTTACCATTAAGTGTACAAGTCCTGCTAAGATTTGCTTTCCCAAAATATAGCACCTTGCATTTACCTAAATTAAACTCCATCTGCCACTTCTCAGCCCATTGGCCCATCTGGTGAAGATCCTGTTGTAATCTGAAGTGACCTTCTTTGTTGTCCACTACACCTTCAATTTTGGTGTCATCAGTAAACTTACTAACTATACCTCTTATGCTCACATCCAAATCATTTATATAAATGAAGAAAAGTAGTGGACCCAGCACTTATCCTTGTGGCACTCCACTGGTCACAGGCCTCCAGTCTGAAAAACAAACCTCCACCACCACCCTGTTTTCTACCTTCGAGTCAGTTCTGTAACCAAATGGCTTGTTCTCCCTATATTCCATGAGATCTATCTTTGCTAATCAGTCTCCCATGGGGAACCTTGTCGAACGCCTTACTGAAGTCCATATAGATCATGCCCACTTCTCTGCCCTCATCAACCTTCTTTGTTACTTCTTCAAAAAACTCAATCAAGTTTGTGAGACATGATTTCCCACGCACAAAGCCATGTTGACTATCCCTAATCAGGCCTTGCCTTTACAAATACATGTACATCCTGTCCCTCAGGATTCCCTTCAACAACTTGCCCACCACCGACATCAGGCTCATTGATCTATAGTTCCTTGGCTTGTCCTTACCACCCTTCTTAAACAGTGGCACCACGATAGCCAACCTCCAGTCTTCCGGCACCTCACCTGTGGCCATCAATGATACAAATATCTCAGCCAGAGGCTCAGCAATCACTTTCCTAGCTTCCCTCAGAGTTCGAGGGTATACCTGATCAGGTTCTGGGGATTTATCCACTTGTATGTGTTTCAAGACATCCAGCGCTTCCTCCTCTGTAATACGGACATTTTTCAAGATGTCACCATCTATTTCCCTACAGTGTATATCTTCCATATCCTTTTCCACAGTAAATACAAAATGCTCATTTAGTATCTACCCCATCTCCTGCGGTTCCACACAAAGGCCGCCTTGCTGATCTTTGAGGGGCCCTATTCTCTCCCTAGTTACCCTTTTGTCCTTAATGTATTTGTAAAAACCCTTTGGATTCTCCTTAATTCTATTTTCCAAAGCTATCTCATGTCCCCATTTTGCCCTCCTGATTTCTCTCTGAAGTATACTCCTACTTCCTTTATACTCTTAGAAGGACTCACTCAATCTATCCTGTCTATACCTTACAAATGCTTCCTTCTTTTTCTTAACAAAACCCTAATTTCTTTAGTCATCCAGCATTCCGTATACCTACCAGCCTTTCCTTTCACCCTAACAGGAATATACTGTCTCTGGATTCTCATTATCTCATTTCTGAAGGCTTCCCATTTTCCAGCCGTCCCTTTACCTGCGAACATCTGCCCTCAATCAGCTTTTGAAAGTTCTTGCCCAATACTGTCAAAATCGGCCTTTCTCTAATTTAGAACTTCAACTTTTAGACCTGGTCTATCCTTTTCCATCTATTTATTTCTATCTATTCGTTATAGGGAGATGCTGAACAGGCTGGGGCTGTTTTCCCTGGAGCGTTGGAGACTGAGGGGTGACCTTATGGAGGTTTACAAAATTATGAGGGGCATGGATAGGGTAAATAGGCAAAGTCTTTTCCCAGGGGTCGGGGAGCCCAGAACTAGAGGGCATATGTTTAGGGAGAGAGGGGAAAGATATAAAAGAGACCTAAGGGGCAACTTTTTCATGCAGAGGGTGGAACGTGTATGGAATGAGCTGCCAGAGGAAGTGGTGGAGGCTGGTACAATTGCAACATTTAAAAGGCATCTGGATGTGTATATGAATAGGAAGGGTTTGGAGGGATATGGGCTGGGTGTTGGCAGGTGGGACTAGATTGGGTTGGGATATCTGGTCAGCATGTACGGGTTGGACCGAAGGGTCTGTTTCCATGCTGTACATCTCTATGACTCTAATTGCACTATGGTCACTGGCCCCAAAGTTCTCCCCCACTGACACCTCAGTCACCTGCCCTGCCTTATTTCCCAAGAGTAGGTCATCTTTTGCACCTTTTCTAGTAGGTACATCCACATACTGAATCAGAAAATTTTCTTGTACACACTTAACAACTTCCTCTCCATCTAAACCCTTAATACTATGGCAGTCCCAGAGTATGTTTGGAAAGTTAAAATCCCCTACCATAACCACTCTATTATTCTTATAGATAACTGAGATCTCCTTACAAATTTATTTCTCAATTTCCCTCTGACTATTAGGGGTCTATAATACAATCCCAATAAAAGTGATCGTCCCTTTCTTATTTCTCAGTTTAACCAAAGTAACTTCCCTGGATGTATTTCCAGGAATATCCTCCCTCAGTACAGCTGTAATGCTATCCCTTATCAAAAATGCCACTTCCCCTTCTCTCTTGCCTCCCTTTCTATCCTTCCTGTAGCATTTGTGTCCTGGAACATTAAGCTGCCAATCCTGTCTATCCCTGAGCCATGTTTCTGTAATTGCTATGATATCCCAATCCCATATTCCTAACCATGTCTTAAGTTTATCTCCCTTCCCTGTTAGGCCTCTTGCATTGAAATAAATGCAGTTTAATTTATCAGTCCTACCTTGTTGTCTGCTTTGTCCCTGCCTGCCCTGACTGTTTGACTTGCTCCCTTTCCCAACTGTACCAGTCTCAGATTGATCTCTTTCCTCACTATCTCCTTGGGTCCCCTCTTACTAGTTTAAATCCTCCCGAGCAGCTCTCACAAATCTCCCTGCCAGTATATTAGTCCTCTTCCAATTCAGGTGCAATCTGTCCTTCTTGTACAGGTTACTTCTACCCCAAAAGAGATTCTAAAGATCCAAAAATGTGAATCCTTCTCCCCTGCACCAGCTCCTCAGCCACACATTCATCTGCTCTATCCTCCTATTCCTACCCTCATGAGCTTGTAGCACCAGGAGTAATCCAAATACTTCTACCCTTGAGGAACTCCTTTTAAAATTCCTGCCTAACTCTCTATATTTCTCCCTTCAGAATCTCAACCTTTTCCCTTGTTATGCCATTGGTTCCAATGTGTACAATGACCTCTTGCTGGCCCCTCTCCCCTGTGAGAACATGCTGCAACCTCTCTGAGACATCCTTGATCCTGGCACCAGGGAGGCAACACACCATTCTGATTTCTCGCTGCTAACTACCGAAACATCTGTCTGTGCTTCTGACTAGAGAGTCCCCTAACACAATCGATTTCTTGGAACCTGACATACCTCTCATTGCGTTCGCGCCAGTCTCGATACCAGAAACTTGGCTATTCGTGCTACACTCCCCGAGACTCCATCACCCAGTAAATTTTCCAAAACAGTATACTTGTTTGAAATGGGGATAGCCACAGAAGATTCCTACACTACCTGCCTATCTCTCTTACATTTCCTGGAGTTAGCCTATCTATGCGAATGTATCTGTGACTTTTCCCCCTTCCTATAACTGCCATCCATCACACCCCCTAGCTCTTGTAAATTCCTCATTGCCTCTAACTGTCACTCTAACCATTCCATTTGATCTGACAGGATTTGCAACCAACGACATTTATTGCAGAAATAGTCCTCAGTAACCCTTAAACGCTCCATAAATTCCCACATCTGACAAGAAGAGCATATCACTCTACTAAAGGCCAGTTCTTAGCTTTTTGCCCTGATTCATGCCTTTTGGGCCAACTATGCATTCAAATTCCATACTATATTCCAGGTATATTCGACAGAATTCCACAGCACATGAATCAAGTTGTGACAAACAAGGTAGAAAGACATGGGCTGAGGGGGATGGTGGAGAAGGCTAGAAATGTCCATGGAGACAAGTGAAGCTTCCCTGGCTTCAATGAAGGCATGGGCATCAGCAAGTAAAATTGAACCTATCGGCCAAACACACGCAGAAGCTTCTCATTAGATTAGATTCTCTACAGTACGGAAACAGGCCCTTCGGCCCAACAAATCCACACCAACCCTTCGAAGAGTAACCCACCCAGACTCTGTTCCCTACCCTATGTTTACTCATGCACCTAACACTATGGGCAATTCAGCATGGGCAATTCACCTGATTTGCATATTTTTGTACTGTGGGAGGAAACCGGAGCACCCGGAGGAAATCCACGCAAACACAGGGAGAATGTGCAAACTCCATGCAGACAGTCACCCGAGATGGGAATTGAACCCGGGTCCCTGGCACTGATGAGGGTGTAGTGCTGACTGCTGAGCCACCATGCCACCTAATACACATTCTCATGTGTATTCTCTTAATGGAAGCAGGAAACTATACTCATGCTTAGATACTCCAATTGCCAATGGGTAGCAACCCGAACAGACTGAGGAAGACTGGAAGCATTCAAGAACATGATAACTGAAAACTGGAGTTGAGGTTAGGCCATGCAGGGGCCTCAGTATTTGTCAGCAGACGGTGTTCATAATGGAACATCTGATTGGGAAAACCTAACAGAAAATGTATGGAAGTTGTGCAGATGTTCAAAGAAGTCTTCAGCAGACCTTTGAAGAACTGATAAGAGACTTTGGAGTAACCTGACATAGCTGCAGCAGAGACTTTATGGTTGCAAGCCAGCTGAAGGCGGGGATCCTGGTGTCCGTAATTCTGGAACTGGTGAAGTTGTTCGATCATGTTATCTTCATAGGTCTCTCCTTCAACTTGACCAAGGAGTAGCAGTTGAGGCATTGTCAAGCAGAAGCCGTGAGGGATGAGAATGGAGTTAAGGCAGCTTGACGGTAACAGTAACAGTGGTCTGAGGCTCTCTGCTCCTCCCTTGCAAGAGGCCTGAATGATCGGCATCCAATGCCTCTCCCCTGCACACGGTGAGCTTGTTCTCACTTTGAACAATTTCTCTTCAAACTGATCTCACTTTGTCCAAGACAAGGCCTGGCTATGAGTACGCTGGCTATGGGTCCCTGTTGTACTTGTCTGTTTGGGAAAGGAGCCTCATGGGAAAAAAGATCAGATACAGTAGAACCTCGATTATCCAAACGAGACGGGCAGGGAGTATTTTGTTTGGATAACTAATTGTTCGAATAATCGATCTGATCATAAACAAGTGGTAATTTATGAGTGCCGGTTACCTGAACATTTCTCAGTTATCTGGCGGTGCACATCATAATGCCGTTTAACTGATAACTCAATGCTGAGTTACCTAATGCTGTTTTTACGGGACCTTGAGATCTTGTTTGGATAATCCGAAATTCCGACAATTGAGGTTCGGATAATTGAGGTTGTACTGTACACAAAGATTTACTCAACCCGACTCCTCAACTACAGCTGAGAATATGGTGCTGGAAAAGCGCAGCAGGTCAGGCAGCATCCGAGGAGCAGGAGAATCAACGTTTCAGGCAAAAGCCCTACATCAGGATTCTCCTGCTCCTCGGATGCTGCCTGACCTGCTGTGCTTTTACAGCAACACCCTCTCGACTCTGATCTCCAGCATCTGCAGTCCTCACTTTCACCTAGTCCTCAACCACAATGTCGGTTTCATGTACCATTTGTCTTCTCTGCTTTAATTTCCCTTTACATTTCTAAAGACTTTATATGATTGGATGAAAGAATGCTTGCATTATGATCTTTAGGCATTCGGTGTATCCAAATTTTTTGTTCCAAAAATGTTGTAAAGTATCTCAAAAATCCTTTTCTGTACAGGACATCCATTAATAAATTAATGACTTGAAAGTAATTGCAAATATTGCAATACAGCATAAGAGATAACATGCAAATTAAATGAAGAGGATAGAGATAGAGGGGTACTGTAGAATGCATTTCTGATTGTTTAGCTACAATAGCTATCTAGCACAATAGTTGGACTCTAAGGCACCAAGATATCCTACCATCAGAGTCCACAATGCTGGTTCCTGTTTATTTAGAAACACACACATCAACACAGCAACGTCAACAAGCCTTCTCTGCTGCACATGCTGAAATACTTTATAAAGTTTTGCAATTCCTCGGATATGATGGAGTGTGTCTGTAATTGTTTGCTATGTCTGTAATAATTTGAATAATAAATCTTCTTCCGTCTTCTGCCGCACTTGTCACGTGAAAACATTTATGTATCTGGACAGTTCAAAATCCAATACTAAACACTCCTTCCTATGTGAAGAACCTCCAAGTGAACAGCATAGGGCTTGTTGATATGGAGACGCACTAAGGAAATGGAGACAGGGATCTGCTCGACCAGGTCAATTTCTGTTGCATTAAGATTCACACTTGATTGAATCCCTTTTAAGATTTGGTGAGATTGCTGAGTCAGTATAGTTTTGCAATTAATATGGGACACTATTTGTCAAATCTTGAAGTGAAATGCTGTTCAATTGAGACACTGAAGGTGGAATATGAGTTGGAAGTTAATTTAAATTATCATGCATTTGGGAAGAATATACATTCTGCAAAAGTGAGTGATAAACCATCAATGATTGATTCAGCTGATTTGAAAGGAAAGAAATCTCTAAAATTAAATGGATCCAGCTAAGTCACCAACTGCCAGATTATTTTACGAAAGAAAATGCATCTATGAAGTATTCCTTAACAGTCCTAGAAGTGGAACATCCTGCAATGGAATATGGAAGCCATTATTACTGTGTACTAATGAAGCATTTTTAAATTGAATAAGAGAATAAAGAATCTGTTAATTGAGTATTAATTGTATTTAACTAAATGCAGTTGGGGCTTTCATTCAGGTTCCAGCAACAAGATACAGAGAAGGGTTCTTGGGGTGAAGTAGTAATGCTCCTACCTCTGATCCAGCTAGCTCTGGTTCAAGTCCAACCAGCTGGGCAGAGATGTGTCTCACCATCTTTGGACAAGTTGGATGGAAAATTCCAGTCGCTGGGAACAGACTGGAACTTTGATTCTAGTAGGTGCATGAACGAATAAATGCTTTGGAAACCGACTTAAGGTTGGCTGCTCTATGATTCTTCCCCACTGGGTTTTCTGAGATGTGACCATGGTAGCAGAGGAGCGCTGCCTCAAGATGAGGTTAAAAATACGTAGAAGGTTCTTTATCAGAATGAGAAACTAAAATCATCGAGACCATTGTGGACAATGGTCAAAAACAAGTCAAAATTGAGGATAACCTTCAGATGTTCTCAGTATCTGAAACACATAACTTGTGGGAGAATGACATAGATATGTGGACATGGGCTAATCCTTACCAAAGAGGAAGCAAGGCATGACATTAGCATCATTGTTTCTCGCAAAAAAAAATCTTCAAACAAAACATGAGTTTGACATAAAATTTCTTGAAGTAATGATGAAGATCTGGACTTGTCAATAGAATTCTCGGATGAAATCTACCAGATCTGTTCAATGCCCATGAGGCAGTGTCAAGAATTTGAAAACTTTCAGAAAAATTCATTCTCCTAAATCAGCGGTTTTAAATGTTGTATAAATGTTGACAAAGATCAATGTATGGATTCCTGGAAATAATATAATTATTAATATTACAGTACTGGATAGTATCTCATTTGAGTAGGCAACTAATTCTAACTTTTAGTGTTTAGTTCTCCATACCTTAAAAAATTTTTCTTCAATCTTTATCTTTCAAAGCAGACGTTTCAGCATGATGTAAAGAATAGGAGGTTCCATAGTTTATAAGATTTTGAAATTGCCCAGAAGCTCAGTAGAGTCAGCAGTGAAAGCTACTCCCCGGATTTTTTCAGTCTTTTTAAAAAAAGAATGACCATTTACCAACCATTTGCTTACTTTGGAATGCCAAGAAAGTTGTGGAAGGGTTCATCAAGAAGTGGTACTTGAACAGAAATAACCTGCTCACTGGCAGTTTGGGATCCACCAGGATCTTGTTAAAGCAATGGAGCAAAACCAGCTGAATTCACGAGATGAGGTGGGACTAAACCACCCTTGGCGTTATGGCAGACTTGACAGAGTGTGCTGTTAAAGATTTCTGGCAAAACTGAAGCCAATGAGAATCAAGGGAAAAACTGTCTCCTGCTTGGAGTCACCATTTGAACTGAAACAGTCCGGAAGGGAGCTCCTATTATTCTTCAATGAAAAGAAAAACCCTTTGTTTAGATTTTGTATGAGGTACATTTGTATTAGGAGCCAACGTAGCGCTGACGGGGTGCACACACAGCGACGGCGATTCACAGTCAGTGATAGGAGAAACTGTTGAGCAACAAAAGAAGCCATAATGTCTGGGATACAAAGTTGGAAGTGATCCAACAATCCACCTTGTGAATCTGCACTCAGAGAAGACAAGGAAGATCAATTCCAAGCTTAGTCCACTAGAACGGCAATGTTTTTTAGATTAGATTACTTACGGTGTAGAAACAGGCCCTTTGGCCCAACAAGTCCACACCGACCCGCCGAAGTGCAACCCATCCATACCCCTACATTTACCCCTTACCTAACACTACGGGCAATTTAGCATGGCCAATTCACCTGACCCGCACATCTTTGGACTGTGGGAGGAAACCGGAGCACCCGGAGGAAACCCACGCAGACATGGGGAGAACGTGCAAACTCCACACAGTCAGTCGCCTGAGTCGGGAATTGAACCCGGGTCTCAGGCGCTGTGAGGCAGCAGTGCTAACCACTGTGCCACCGTGCCGCCCAAATGTTCTGGTGGAACCGAACTGGAAATGGGGTATAAGACTGCAGAGCCAGTTAATGGTCAGCCTTTCATGACCAAAAGAGCAGCATGAGAAGATTCTCCCCCTGCAGTGGCTGAATGTCCATGCTGCTACCACAGAGCTAAAGGCATGGCAAGATTCTATTGCTTTAGGGTGTGCAATGGATCTGCATCTTCTTACCATCAAAAAAAATGTCATTTAAGGAGAATGCCATGAGAAAGGTAGAACATAGAACACTACAGCGCAGTACAGGCCCTTTGGCTCTCGATGTTGCGCCGACCTGTGAAACCTATCTGAAGCCCATCTAACCTACACTATTCCATTATCATCCATACGTCTATCCAATGACCATTTAAATGCCCTTAAAGTTGGCGAGTCTACTACTATTGCAGGCAGGGCGTTCCATATGCCAGATATTTTGTCGCCATGACAATGAAATACCTCATTAAGGATGGGATGGCTCTGGACATCCTCAATGAATTCAAATTGTTTAAACAGAGTTATTTCTAAGATCTTCTGGTCACAAAGCCTAACAAGCGTGCAGGAACGTAAGGGTAGTGATTGGCGATAAGGTCTTTATCCTGTTAACATTGCTGAACTGTCAGAAGCTGACTAAAAAGAGCTGTCTAAAACTCTGGAAATATAGATGATCAGTAAACTTCAGAATCCAACAACTTGTGCTGGTGGCATGTAGACAACAGCCTGAAGGAACTATTGACCAGTCCATTAGCAGATGTTGGAACAAAGATAGGGAAAACATGCAAGGCATCTAATCTGATGAGAGACTGAGCAACATTGGTGGCACGGTGACTCAGTGCTGCCTCACAGAACCAGGTACCCAGGTTCAATTCCAACCTCGGGTGACTGTGCAAACTCCACACAGACATTCTCCCCGTGTCTGCGTGGGTTTCCTCCGGGTGCTCCGGTTTCTTCCCACAATCCAAAGATGTGCAGGTCAGGTGAATTGGCCATGCTAAATTGCCCATAGAGTTAGGTGCATTAGTCAGAGGGAAATGGGCCTGGGTGGGTTACTCTTCAGAGGGTTGGTGTGGATTTGTTGGGGTGAAGGGCCTGTTTCCACACTGTAGGGAATCTAATCTAAACATTATATAAAAAGAGTTGAAAAGAGCTGTGCTGGAAAAGCGTAGGAGGTCATGTAGCATCTGAGGAGCAGGAGAATTGGATGTTGAATGACTGGCTGTGCTTTTCCAGCACCACCCATTTCAACTCTGATTGTCCAGCATCTGCAGTCCTCACTTCCTCCTAACATCATATAAAAAGTTTATTGTGGGTAAGTGGGTAGAAAACACAGTAAGGCAAAGCTGAGCAAGTAGCTGACACCACATAATGACAAGGAGAAAAGCGAAACAAATAATGCTGCGAGCATAAAGATGTCCGTCGGTGGACTGAAACCTAAATGGCACTGAAGGCAGGATTTCCATAAAGTCACGGAGCATAGAGATGTAAATGCTCAAATTTTCATTCAAGTTGAAATTACTGTCCTAGTAAAAGTAACAAGCACAAGCAACAACCGAAAATAGACTCTGGAGACAGTGTTAACATTTTGCCACATGGACACTTTAAGACACCTGACACAGTGAGAGACTACACGACAATCACGAAGAGGTTGATCAGCTCAGCTTCAGGACGTCTCTACAGGAGTTCCTCAGAGCAGTGTCCTCAGCTCAAACATTTCCAGTTGCTTCATCAATGACCTCCCCTCTATCATAAGGCCGGAAGTGAGGATGTTCGCCAATGATTGCACAATGTTCGGCACCATAAGCGAATCCTCTGATGCTGAAGCAGCCCATGCTCAAATGCATCAAAATCTGGACAATCTCCAGGCTTGGGCTGACAAACGGCAAGTAGCATTCACACCACACAAATGACAGACCATAACCATCACCAATCAGAAACAATCTAACCAGTGCCCCTTGACATTCGATAGTGTTACAACCGCCATTATCAACATCCTGGGGGTTATCAGTAACCAGGAACTCAACTAGACTTGCCACATAAACACAGTGAGGTGCTAGGGTGGGGGGGAGGTGAGGGAGAGGGCTACAACAGCAGGTCAGAGGCTAGGAATACTGAAGTGGCTAACTCACTTCCTGACTCCCCAAAGCCTGTCCATCATCTACAAGGCACAAGTCAGAGTGTGATGGAATACTCCCCACTTGTCTGGATAAGTGTAGCCCCAACAACACCATCCAGCACAAAGCTGGCACTATATCCACAAGCACCTACTCCACCACTGACACTCAGTAGCAGCAGAGTGTGCTATCTGTACGGTGTGCTGCAGGAATTTATCAAAGATCCTCAGACAGACCCCCACAATTATTTCCATCTACAAGGGCAAGGGAAGCAGATATATGGGAACACCACTACCTTCAAGTTCCCCTCCAAGTCTCTCACCATCCTGGCTTGGAAATATATCGCCGTTCCTTAACTGTCACTGGGTCAAAATCCTGGAATTCCCTCCCTAATGGCATTGTGGGTCAACCCACAGCAGGAGGACTGCAGTGGTTCAAGAAGGCAGCTCACTACCACCTTCTCCAGGGCAGCTAAGGATCGGCAATAAATTCTGGCCAGCCAGCAACATTCCACATATGAATAAAAAAGAAAAGACTTACTGCATGTAATAATACAGTAATATAGTTTGTGAGAGTATTGGTGTTGAAGTGCAGATATGGAGATTCTTCATTGCCTTCGCAAGTCTTCTGCGTTGTGACACTAATGGTCCTGTGGTAACAGGAATGGCTATTTGCAGTGAGCACCAGATTGTGATGACTCTGGAGATCAATAAAATTACAAGGATACAAAGACATGGCAAACATTACCTTATTATATCTATTTCGGATCCTCAGCAGAACGCCCCACAGATAGGCTTAATATCAGGGACAGGCAACCAACTCAAAAAAGCATCCTACCAAACACTCCGAGAGTATCAAGAGCAAGAAGATGGGGTAGTGTGGTGGCTCAGTGGCTAGCACAGCTATCTCATAGCACCAGCAACCTGAGTTTGGTTCTGGCCTCAGCTGGCTGTGTAGAGTTTGCATGTTTTTTTCCTGCATATGCCTGGGTTTCCTCTGGGTATTCCAGTTTCCTCCCACAATCCAAAGATGTGTGGATTAGGTGGACTGACCATGCTAAATTGTCTAGTCTCCAGGGATGTGCAGGCTAGGTGGATTTGCCATGGGAAGTAGAGGGTTACAGGGGTGGGTCTGTGTGGGATGCTGTTTGGAAGGTTGGTGTGAACTCAATGGACATATTATTTCACATACTGCTGGATATGTAAATCGATTGGTATTCATCAGCACAGAATGTGTTGCAGATTAATTCATGATATTGTAGCTGTGCTCTGCTGAAATCCAGTTATTTTTAATAAAGAGGCCTCTGTTTAGATAATCAAACTTTGTCTTATTGTATGGTATGGGTATTTCTCCTGTACTGTACGGATTCTGTATTTTAAAGAAGTGCACATTCTAATTTTGGAAGTAAAGCTAAGAGAAATGGTGCACACAATACTCAGTTGCAGGATAATTATCAAACTGTATCTATATATCAAGAGAAAAGAGTTGACAATTCCAGATCTTAGCAAATTAGGTTGATTGTCAGGTGTGCTGTATGTTCCCAAGACACTTGATGTGACTTTCAAAAATGTGCTAGTAACGATTCTATTATGTAGCTTACATTTTTGTTTTTCTTTAAGTAAAGGAGATATTGTGTAATTCTTTTTGGTACATATGACTTAACACACTGATTAACATATTTCTGGATATGTAATCAATTCGTATTCATCACTATAGAATGTGTTGCAAATTAATTCATGATATTGTATTTGTACTCTCCTGAAATCCTGTTATTCTTCAACAAAGAAGTGTCAATTTGTCTTATTGTTTGGTGTGGGTAATTCTCCAATAATGCCATAGTTGTGTTCCACTGAAATGTTGTTTAATGGACATTGTGGGGCCTATGGGAAAAGTGAGGTCAGGGGCAGACTAGCAAAAAACATCACACACGATCGCTCAAAAATCATCCGAAGTACTCAATGTACAGCACAGCGTAAATGAAGGTTGAAATCATATTTATAAGCGAAAACAAAACTAAATTTAAGACAGTACATTTAAAAAATAGGAGAGAACCACTCTCGGTACAGTCCCTCTCACAGAAAACTGTTCTGTCAGCAGCTGATTTTGGCACAAGCACAGAACGGCATGAAGACAGTCACGGACTACACAATGGTGTGGGGATTTTGGAGCGGACATCACATACGTGCAGAACGGTGTGGGGATTTCGGCGCTGACATTGTGTATGCGCAGAACAGTGTGGGGAGTTCGGCGCTGACATTGCATATACGCAGAACGATGTGGAGATTTCGGCGCTGACATTACGTATGTGCAGAACAGTGTGGAGATTTTGGCACTGACATTGCGTATGCACTGAACAGTGTGGGGGTTTTGGCGCAGACATCGCGTATGTGTAGAATGGTGCAGGGATTTGAGCGCTGACATTGTGTATGTGCGGTACCGTGTGGGGGTTTCGGCGCAGACATCGCATACGTGCAGAACAGTGTGGAGATTTCAGTGCTGATATCGCGGTTCCACAGAATGGTGTGGCGATTTCAGCGCTGACATTGCGTATGCGCAGAACAGTGTGGGGATTTCAGTGCTGTCATCGCGTATACGCAGAATGGTGTGGGGATGTCGGTGCTGACATCACGTGCGTGCAGAATGGTGTGGAGCTTTTGGTGCTGACATTGCATATGCGGAGAACAGTGGAGAGATTTCAGTGCAGGCATTTCGTATACGCAGAACGTTGTTGAGATTTTGGCGCTGACATTCCGTATACGCAGAACGGTGTGGAGATTTCAGCACATACATCGCGTATGTGCAGCATGGTGCGCAGATTTCGGCACAGACATCGCGTATGTTCAGAGTGCTGTGAGGAATTCGGTGCAGACATCGCGTACGCACAGAACGGTGTGGAGATTTTGGCACAGACATTGTGTATGCGTAGAACAGTGTGGAAAGTTCGGCGCTGACATTGCATAGGCGCAGAACGGTGTGGGGAATTTGGCACATACATCGCGTATGTGCAGAACGGTGTGGAAATTTCGGCACAGACATCGCGTATGTGCAGAACGTTGTGGAGATTTTGGTGCTGACATTCCGTATACACAAAACGGTATGGAGATTTCAGCATAGACATCGCGTATGTGCAGAATGGTGTGGAGATTTCGGCACAGACATCGCGCATGCACCGAACGGTGTGGGTATTCCAGCGCTGACATCGTGTATGCACAGAACGGTGGGGAGATTTTGGCGCAGACATCACATATGTGCAGAACAGTGTGGAGACTTTGGTGCTGACATTGCATATGCGCAGAACGGTGTGGAGATTTTGGTACAGACATCGCGTATGTGCAGAACAGTGTAGAGATTTTGGCGCTGACATCGCGTATGTGCAGAACGGTTTGGGTATTCCGGTGCTGACATTCTGTATGTGCAGAATGGTGTGGAGATTTGGCATAGACATTGCGTATGCGTAGAACAGTGCGGAGATTTTGGCGCTGACATCGTGTATGTGCAGAACAGTGTGGAGACTTTGGCGCTGACATCGCTTATGCACCGAACGGTGTGGGTATTACAGTGCTGACATCGCGTATGTGCAGAACAGTGTGGAGACTTCGGTGCTGACATTGCGTATGCACAGAACGGTGTGGGAATTTTGGTGCTGACATCGTGTATGTGCAGAACAGCGTGGAGATTTTGGTGCTGACATCGCGTATGCACCGAACGGTGTGGGGATTTCGGTGCTGATATCGCTTATGCGCAGAACAGTGTGGGTATACTGGCACTGACATCGAGTGTGCGCAGAACGGTGTGGAGATTTTGGTGCAGACATTGCGTAGGCGCAGAACGGTGTGGGGATTTCGGCGCTGACATTGCGTATGTGCAGAACGTTGTGGGGATTTTGGTGCAGACATTGCGTATGCAAAGAACAGTGACGAGATTTTGGCGCTGACATCATGTACGAGCAGAACGGTGTGGGGATTTCGGCGCAGACATCGCGTGTGTGCAGAATGGTGTGGAGATTTTGGCGCTGATATTGCATATGCGTAGAATGATGTGGAGATTTCAGCATTGACATCGTGTATGCGCAGAAAGGTGAGGGGATTTCGGCGCTGACATCACATATGTGCAGAACAGTGTGGAGATTTCAGCGCTGACATCGCGTATGTGCAGAATGGTGTGGAGATTTTGGCGCTGATATTGCATATGCATAGAATGATGTGGAGATTTTGGCGCTGAGATCACGTATGTGCAGAACAGTGTGGAGATTTTGGCGCTGACATCGTGTATGTGCAGAAAGGTGTGGGGATTTCGGCGTAGCTGTCACGTATGTGTAGAACGGTGTGGAGATTTCGGCGGTGACAACACATATGTGCAGAACGGTGTGGAGATTTCGGCGCAGACATTGCGTGTGTGCAGAACGGTGTGGAGATTTCAGCACTGACATCGCTTATGTGCAGAACGGTGTGGAGATTTTGGCGCTGACTTTGCGTATGTGCTGAATGGTGTGGAGATTTTGGCGCTGACATTGCATATGCGGAGAATGATGTGGAGATTTCAGCACTGACATCGTGAATGTGCAGAAAGGTGTGGGGATTTCGGTGCAGACATCGCTTATGCGCAGAACGGTGTGGGTATTCCGGCGCTGACATCGAGTGTGCGCAGAACGGTGTGGAGATTTTGGTGCAGACATTGCGTATGCGTAGAACAGTGTGGAGAGTTTGGCGCTGACATTGCATAGGCGCAGAACGGTGTGGGGACTTCGGCGCTGACATCGCATATGTGCAGAACGTTGTGGGGATTTTGGTGCAGACATCGCGTATACAAAGAACAGTGACGAGATTTTGGCGCTGACATCATGTACGCGCAGAACGGTGTGGGGATTTCGGCGCAGACATCGTGTATGTGCAGAACAGTGTGGAGATTTCGGTGCTGACATCGCGTTTGTGCAGAACGGTGTGGAGATTTTGGCACTGATATTGCACATGCGTAGAATGATGTGGAGATTTCGGCATAGACGTCATGTATGCGCAGAACGGTGTGGGGATTTCGGCACTGACATCGCGTATGTGCAGAATGGTGCGGAGATTTTGTCGCTGATATTGCATATGCATAGAATGATGTGGAGATTTTGGTGCTGAGATCACCGATGTGCAGAACAGTGTGGAGATTTCAGTGCTGACATCACGTATGTGCAGAACGGTGTGGAGATTTCGGCGCTGACATCGTGGATGTGCAGAAAGTTGTGGGGATTTCGACATCGATGTCATGTATGTGTAGAACGGTGTGGAGATTTTGGCGGTGACATCGCGTATGTGCAGAACAGTGTGGAGATTTTCACGCTGATATTGCATATGCCTAGAATGATGTGGAGATTTCGGTGCTGACATCATGTATGCGCAGAACGGTGTGGAGATTTTGGTGCTGACATCGTGTATGCACAGAACAGTGTAGAGGTTTCAGCGCAGACATCGCGTATACGCAGAACTTTGTGGCGATTTTGGCACAGACATTGCGTATGTGCGGAATGGTGCGCTGATTTTGGTACAGACATCGCAAATGTGCAGCGTTGACATTGCGTATACGCAGAACGGTGTGGAGTTTTCGGTGCAGACATCGCGTACATGCAGAACAGTGTGGAGATTTCAGCACCACATCGCGTATGTGCAGAACAGTGTGGAGTTTTCGGTGCAGACATTGCGTATGTGCAGAACAGCATGGAGATTTCGGTGCTGACATCACGTATGTGCAGAATGGTGTGTAGAGTTCAGTACAGACATCGTGTATGTGAGAATAGTGTGGAGATTTCGGTGCTGATATCGCGTATGCACCGAACGGTGTGGGGATTTCGGTGCTGATATCGCTTATGCGCAGAACGGTGTGGGTATACTGGCACTGACATCGAGTGTGCGCAGAACGGTGTGGAGATTTTGGTGCAGACATTGCGTAGGCGCAGAACGGTGTGGGGATTTCGGCGCTGACATCGCGTATGTGCAGAACGTTGTGGGGATTTTGGTGCAGACATTGCGTATGCAAAGAACAGTGACGAGATTTTGGCGCTGACATCATGTACGAGCAGAACGGTGTGGGGATTTCGGCGCAGACATCGCATGTGTGCAGAATGGTGTGGAGATTTTGGCGCTGATATTGCATATGCGTTGAATGATGTGGAGATTTCAGCATTGACATCGTGTATGCGCAGAAAGGTGAGGGGATTTCGGCGCTGACATCACATATGTGCAGAACAGTGTGGAGATTTCAGCGCTGACATCGCGTATGTGCAGAATGGTGTGGAGATTTTGGCGCTGATATTGCATATGCATAGAATGATGTGGAGATTTTGGCGCTGAGATCACGTATGTGCAGAACAGTGTGGAGATTTCGGCGCTGACATTGTGTATGTGCAGAAAGGTGTGGGGATTTCGGCGTAGCTGTCACGTATGTGTAGAACGGTGTGGAGATTTCGGCGGTGACAACACATATGTGCAGAACGGTGTGGAGATTTCGGCGCAGACATTGCGTGTGTGCAGAACGGTGTGGAGATTTCAGCACTGACATCGCTTATGTGCAGAACGGTGTGGAGATTTTGGCGCTGACTTTGCGTATGTGCTGAATGGTGTGGAGATTTTGGCGCTGACATTGCATATGCGGAGAATGATGTGGAGATTTCAGCACTGACATCGTGAATGTGCAGAAAGGTGTGGGGATTTCGGTGCAGACATCGCGTATGCACCGAACGGTATGGGGATTTCGGTGTTGATATCGCTTATGCGCAGAACGGTGTGGGTATTCCGGCGCTGACATCGAGTGTGCGCAGAACGGTGTGGAGATTTTGGTGCAGACATTGCGTATGCGTAGAACAGTGTGGAGAGTTTGGCGCTGACATTGCATAGGCGCAGAACGTTGTGGAGATTTTGGTGCAGACATTGCGTATGCGTAGAACAGTGTGGAGAGTTTGGCGCTGACATTGCATAGGCGCAGAACGGTATGGGGACTTCGGCGCTGACATCGCATATGTGCAGAATGTTGTGGGGACTTTGGTGCAGACATCGCGTATGCAAAGAACAGTGACGAGATTTTGTCGCTGACATCATGTACGCGCAGAACGGTGTGGGGATTTCGGCGCAGACATCGTGTATGTGCAGAACAGTGTGGAGATTTCGGTGCTGACATCGCGTTTGTGCAGAACGGTGTGGAGATTTTGGCATTGATATTGCACATGCGTAGAATGATGTGGAGATTTCGGCATAGACGTCATGTATGCGCAGAACGGTGTGGGGATTTCGGCACTGACATCGCGTATGTGCAGAATGGTGCGGAGATTTTGTCGCTGATATTGCATATGCATAGAATGATGTGGAGATTTCGGCGCTGAGATCACCGATGTGCAGAACGGTGTGGAGATTTCAGTGCTGTCATCACGTATGTGCAGAACGGTGTGGAGATTTCGGCACTGACATCGTGGATGTGCAGAAAGTTGTGGGGATTTCGACATCGATGTCATGTATGTGTAGAACGGTGTGGAGATTTTGGCGGTGACATCATGTATGCACAGAACAGTGTAGAGGTTTCAGCGCAGACATTGCGTATACGCAGAACTTTGTGGCGATTTTGGCACTGACATTCCGTATATTCAGAACGGTGTGGAGATTTTAGCGTTGACATTGCGTATACGCAGAACGCTGTGGTGATTTTGGCACAGACATTGCGTATGTGCGGAATGGTGCGCTGATTTTGGCACAGACATCGCACATGTGCAGCGTTGACATTGCGTATACGCAGAACGGTGTGGAGTTTTCGGTGCAGTCATCGCGTACGTGCAGAACAATGTGGAGATTTCAGCACCACATCGCGTATGTGCAGAACAGTGTGGAGTTTTCGGTGCAGACATTGCGTATGTGCAGAACAGCGTGGAGATTTCGGTGCTGACATCACGTATGTGCAGAACGGTGTGGAGATTTTGGTGCTGACATCACGTATGTGCAGAATGGTGTGGAGATTTTGGCGCAGACATCACGTATGTGCAGAACAGTGTGTAGAGTCTGGTACAGACATCGTGTATGTGAGAATAGTGTGGAGATTTCGGTGCTGACATCGCGTATGCACCGAACGGTGTGGGGATTTCGGTGCTGATATCACTTATGCGCAGAACGGTGTGGGTATTCTGGCACTGACATCGCGTGTGCGCAGAACAGTGTGGAGATTTTGGTGCAGACATTACGTATACGTAGAACAGTGTGGAGAGTTCGGCGCTGACATTGCGTAGGCGCAGAACGGTGTGGGGATTTCGGCGCTGATATCGCGTATGTGCAGAACGTTGTGGGGATTTCGGTGCAGACATTGCGTATGCAAAGAACAGTGACGAGATTTTGGCGCTGACATCATGTACGAGCAGAACGGTGTGGGGATTTCGGCGCAGACATCGTGTAAGCGCAGAACGGTGTGGGGATTTCGGCGCAGAAATCGCGTGTGTGCAGAATGGTGTTGAGATTTTGGCGCTGATATTGCATATGCGTAGAATGATGCGGAGATTTCAGCGTTGACGTTGTGTATGCGCAGAAAGGTGAGGGGATTTCGGCACTGACATCACATATGTGCAGAACAGTGTGGAGATTTCAGCGCTGACATCGCGTATGTGCAGAATGGTGTGGAAATTTTGGCGCTGATATTGCATATGATTAGAATGATGTGGAGATTTTGGCACTGAGATCACGTATGTGCAGAACAGTGTGGAGATTTCGGCGCTGACATCGTGTATGTGCAGAAAGGTGTGGGGATTTCGGCGTAGATGTCACGCATGTGTAGAACGGTGTGGAGATTTCGGCGGTGACAACACGTATGTGCAGAACGGTTTGGGGATTTCGGCGCTGACATCACGTATGTGCAGAACGTTGTGGGGATTTCGGTGCAGACATTGCGTATGCAAAGAACAGTGACGAGATTTTGGCGCTGACATCATGTACGCGCAGAACGGTGTGGGGATTTCGGCGCAGACATCGTGTAAGCACAGAACGGTGTGGGGATTTCGGCGCAGATATCGCGTGTGTGCAGAACAGTGTGGAGATTTCAGCGCTGACATCATGCCTGTGCAGAACGGTGTGTAGATTTTGGCACTGATATTGCATTTGCGTGGAATGATGTGGTGATTTCGGCATAGACGTCGTGTATGCGCAGAACGGTGTGGGGATTTCGGCGCTGACATCACGTATGTGCAGAATGATGTGGAGATTTTGGCGCTGATATTGCATATGCGCAGAATGATGTGGAGATTTCAGCGTAGACGTCGTGTATGCGCAGAACGGTGTGGGGATTTCGGCGCTGACATCGCGTATGTGCAGAATGGTGTGGAGATTTTGGCACTGATATTGCATATGCATAGAATGATGTGGAGATTTTGGCGCTGATATTGCATATGCATAGAATGATGTGGAGATTTTGGCACTGAGATCACGTATGTGCAGAACAGTGTGGAGATTTCGGCGCTGACATCGTGTATGTGCAGAAAGGTGTGGGAATTTCAGCGTAGATGTCACGTATGTGTAGAACAGTGTGGAGATTTTGGCGGTGGCAACACATATGTGCAGAACGGTGTGGGGATTTCAGCGCTGGCATCGTGTATGTGCAGAACGTTGTGGGGATTTCGGTGCAGACATTGCGTATGCAAAGAACAGTGACGAGACTTTGGCGCTGACATCATGTACACGCAGAACGGTGTGGGGATTTCGGCGCAGACGTCGTGTATGTGCAGAACAGTGTGGAGATTTCAGCGCTGAC
The DNA here is from genome assembly GCF_020745735.1 of Hemiscyllium ocellatum. Classification (NCBI taxonomy): domain Eukaryota; kingdom Metazoa; phylum Chordata; class Chondrichthyes; order Orectolobiformes; family Hemiscylliidae; genus Hemiscyllium; species Hemiscyllium ocellatum. The sequence continues at coordinate 157,924,025 of NC_083401.1, read as the reverse complement.
ATCGCGTATGTGCAGAAAGGTGTGGGGATTTCGGCGTAGATGTCACGTATGTGTAGAACAGTGTGGAGAGTTCAGCGCTGACATCATGTCTGTGCAGAACGGTGTGTAGATTTTGGCGCTGATATTGCATATGCGTGGAATGATGTGGAGATTTCGGCATAGACATCGTGTATGTGCAGAACGGTGTGGGGATTTTGGCACTGACCTCACTTATGTGCAGAACAGTGTGGAGATTTCAGCGCTGACATCGCGAATGTGCAGAATGGTGTGGAAATTTTGGCGCTGATATTGCATATGCATGGAATGATGTGGAGATTTTGGCACTGAGGTCACGTATGTGCAGAACAGTGTGGAGATTTCGGCGCTGACATCGTGTATGTGCAGAAAGGTGTGGGGATTTCGGCGTAGATGTCACGTATGTGTAGAACGGTATGGAGATTTCGGCGGTGACAACACGTATGTGCAGAACGGTGTGGGGATTTCGGCACAGACATTGTGTAAGCACAGAATGGTGTGGGGATTTCGGCGCAGATATCGCGTGTGTGCAGAACAGTGTGGAGATTTCAGCGCTGACGTCGTGTATGCGCAGAATGATGTGGAGATTTTGGCGCTGATATTGCATATGCGCAGAATGATGTGGAGATTTTGGCACTGAGATCACGTATGTGCAGAACGGTGTGGAGATTTCGGCGCTGACATCGTGTATGTGCAGAAAGGTGTGGGGATTTCGGCGTAGATGTCACGTATGTGTAGAACAGTGTGGAGGTTTTGGCGGTGACAACACATATGTGCAGAACGGTGTGGGGATTTCAGCGCTGGCATCGTGTATGTGCAGAACGTTGTGGGGATTTCGGTGCAGACATTGCGTATGCAAAGAACAGTGACGAGACTTTGGCGCTGACATCATGTACGCGCAGAACGGTGTGGGGATTTCGGCGCAGACATCGTGTAAGCACAGAAAGGTGTGGGGATTTCGGCGCAGACGTCGCGTATGTGCAGAACAGTGTGGAGATTTCAGCACTGACATCATGTATGTGCAGAACAGTGTGGAGATTTCAGCGCTGACATCATGTATGTGCAGAACGGTGTGGAGATTTCTGCGCTGACATCATGTATGTGCAGAAAGGTGTGGGGATTTCGGCGTAGATGTCACGTATGTGTAGAACAATGTGGAGAGTTCAGCGCTGACATCATGTCTGTGCAGAACGGTGTGTAGATTTTGGCGCTGATATTGCATATGCGTGGAATGATGTGGAGATTTCAGCGTAGACGTCGTGTATGCGCAGAACGGTGTGGGGATTTCGGCGCTGACATCGCGTATGTGCAGAATGGTGTGGAGATTTTGGCACTGATATTGCATATGCATAGAATGATGTGGAGATTTTGGCGCTGAGATCACGTATGTGCAGAACAGTGTGGAGATTTCAGCGCTGACATCACGTATGTGCAGAACGGTGTGGAGATTTCGGCGCTGACATCACGTATGTGCAGAACGGTGTGGAGATTTCGGCGCTGACATCGTGTATGTGCAGAAAGGTGTGGGGATTTCGGCGTAGATGTCGCGTATGTTTAGAACAGTGTGGAGATTTCGGCGGTGACAACACATATGTGCAGAACGGTGTGGAGATTTTGGTGCTGACATTGCGTATGCACAGAACAGTGTAGAGATTTCAGTGCAGACATTGCATATACGCAGAACTTTATGGCGATTTTGGCGCTGACATTCCGTATATGCAGAACGGTGTGGAGATTTTAGCGTTGAAACTGCGTATACGCAGAACAGTGTGGAGATTTGGGCACAGACATCAAGTATGTGCGGAATGGTGCTCTGATTTTGGCACAGACATCGCAAATGTGCAGCGTTGACATTGCGTATACGCAGAACGGTGTGGGGATTTCAGTGCAGACATCGCGTATGCACCAAACGGTGTGGGTATTCCATCGCTGACATCATGTATGTGCAGAACGGTGTGGAGATTTTGACGCAGACATTGCGTATGCATAGAACAGTGTGGAAAGTGCGGCGCTGACATTGTGTAGGCGTAGAATGGTGTGGGGATTTCGGCGCTGACATCGCGTATGTGCAGAATGGTGTGGAGAATTTGGCGCTGACATCATGTATGTGCAGAACAGTGTGGAGATTTCGGCACAGACATTGTGTATGTGCAGAATGGTGTGGAGATTTCGGCGCAGACATCACGTATGCACCGAACGGTGTAGGTATTCCGGCGCTGACGTTGTGTATGCACAGAACAGTGTGGAGATTTTGGCGCAGACATCACGTATGTGCACAACAGTGTGGAGACTTCGAAGCTGACATTGTGTATGCGCAGAACGGTGTGGGGATTTCGGCGCAGACATCGTGTATGCACAGAACGCGTGGGGATTTCGGCGCAGACATCGTGTATGCGCAGAACGGTGTGGGGATTTTGGCACAGACATTAAGTATGTGTAGAACGGTGTGGAGATTTTGGCGCTGACATCGCGTATGCGCAGAACGGTTTGGGCATATCCGTCCTGACATTCTGTATGCGCAAAACAGTGTGGCAATTTTGGCGCAGACATCGCGTCTGCGCAGAACGGTGTTGAGATTTTGGCACAGACATCAAGTATGTGCAGAATGGTGTGGAGATTTCAGCGCAGACATCCCCCATGCACCAAACGGTGTGGGAATTCCAGTGCTGACATCGTGTATGCGCAGAACGGTGTGGGGATTTTGGCGCAGACATCACATATGCGCAGAACGGTGTGGCGATTTTGGCGCAGACATCATGTATGTGCAGAACAGTGCGGAGACTTCGGCGCTGACATTGCGTATGCACAGAACGGTGTGGGGATTTTGGTGCTGACATCGTGTACGTGCAGAATGGTGTGTGGATTTTGGCACAGACATCAAGTATGAGCAGAATGATGTGGAGTTTGGTGCTGACATCGCATATGCGCAGAACGGTTTGGGTATTTCGGTGCTGACATCGCGTAAGTGCAGAATGGTGAGGAGATTTTGGCGCAGACATTACGTATGCATAGAACAGTGTGGAAAGTTCGGCGCTGACACTGCGTAGGCGCAGAACGCTGTGGAGATTTCGGCGCAGACATCGCGCATGCACCGAACGTTGTGGGAATTCCAGTGCTGACATCGTGTATGCGCAGAACGGTGTGGCGATTTTGGTGCAGACATCAAGTATGAGCAGAATGATGTGGAGTTTGGTGCTGACATCGCATATGCGCAGAACGGTTTGGGTATTCCGGTGCTGATATTCTGTATGCGCAGAATGGTGTGGAGATTTTGGCGCAGACATCACGTATGTGCAGAACGGTGTGGAGACTCTGGCACAGACATCGTGTATGCGCAGAACAGTGTGGGGATTTCGGCGCTGACATCGTGTAAGTGCAGAATGGTGTGGAGATTTTGGCGCAGACATTACATATGCATAGAACATTGTGGAGCCTTCGACGCTGACATTGTGTAGGCGCAGAACGGTGTGGGGATTTCGGCGCAGACATCGCGTATGCATCGAACATTGTGGAGATTTCGGTGCTGATATCGCTTATGCGCAGAATGGTGTGGGTATTCCAGCGCTGACATCGTGTACGCGTAGAACAGTGTGGAGAGTTCGGCGCTGACATTGCATAGGTGCAGAACAGTGTTGGGATTTCGGTGCAGACATCGCATATGTGCAGAACGGTGTCGAGATTTTGGCGCTGACATCAAGTATGCGCAGAACGGTGTGGGGATTTCGGTGCTGACATTGCGTATGCGCAGAATGGTGTGGAGATTACTGCGTAGACATCCCATATGTGCAGAACGGTGTGGAGATTTCGGCGCAGACATCGCGTTTGTGCAGAACGGTGTGTAGATTTTGGCGCTGATATTGCATATGCATAGAATGATGTGGAGATTTCGGCATAGATATCATGTATGAGCAGAACGGTGTGGGGATTTCGGTGCAGACATGGCATCTGTGCAGAATGGTGTGGAGATTTTGGTGCTGACATCGCGTATGCGCAGAACGGTGTGGGGATTTCAATGCTGACATCGCGTATGTGCACGACGATGTGGGTATTCCGGCGCTGACATTGTGTATGCACAGAACAGTGTGGAAAGTTCAGCGCTGACATCGCGTATGTGCAGAACGGTGTGGAGAATTCAGCGCAGACATTGTGTATACGCAGAACATTGTGGAGATTTTGGCACTGACATTCTGTATATGCAGAACGGTGTGGAGATTTCGGTACAGACATCGCGTATGTGCAGAGCGGTGGGAGGATTTCGGCACAGACATCGCGTACGTGCAGAACAGTGTGGAGATTTCAGCACAGACATCGCGTATGTGCAGAACAGTGTGGAGTTTTCGGTGCAGACATCGTGTGTGTGCAGAACAGTGTGGAGACTTCAGTGCTGAAATCGTGTACGTGCAGAACAATGTGGAGATTTCGGCACAGACATCGTGTATGCGCAGAACGGTGTGGGGATTTCAGCGCTAACATTGCGTATGCACAGAATGGTGTGGAGATTAAGGCGTAGACATCCCATATGTGCAGAACGGTGTGGGTATTTCGGCGCAGACATTGCGTTTGTGCAGAACGGTGTGTAGATTTTGGCGCTGATATTGCATATGCGTTGAATGATGCGGAAATTTTGGTGCTGACATCGCATATGTGCAGAACAGTGTGGAGATTTTGGTGCTGATATTGCATATGCATAGAATGATGTGGAGATTTCGGCATAGACATCATGTATGCGCAGAACGGTGTGGGGATTTCGGTGCAGACATGGCTTTTGTGCAGAATGGTGTGGAGATTTCGGTGCTGACATCGCGTATGTGCAGAACGGTGTGGAGATTTTGGCGCTGACATTGTGTATGCATAGAATGATGTGGAGATTTCAGCACTGACATCGTGTATGTGCAGAAAGGTGTGGGGATTTCGATGCAGACATCGCAAATGCGCAGAACAGTGTGGAGATTTTGGTGCTGACTTCGTATATGCGCAGAACGGTGTGGGGATAACAGCACTGACATCGTGTATGCGCAAAACGGTGTGGGGATTTCAATGCTGACATCGCGCATGTGCACGACGATGTGGGTATTCCAGCGCTGACATTGTGTATGCGCAGAACAGTGTGGAAAGTTCGGCGCTGACATCGTGTATGTGCAGAACGGTGTGGAGAATTTGGCGCTGCCATTTCATATGCATAGAATGATGTGGAGATTTTGGCGATGAGATCATGTATGTGCAGAACGGTGTGGAGATTTCAGCGCTGACATCGCTTATGTGTAGGACGATATGGGTATTCCGGCGCTGACATTGTGTATACGCAGAACAGTGTGGAGATTTTGGCGCAGACATTGCGTATATGCAGAACATTGTGGAGATTTTGGCGCTGACATTCCGTATGTGCAGAACGTTGTGGAGATTTTAGCGCTGACATCGCGTATACGCAGAACGGTGTGGAGATTTCGGCACTGACATAGTGTATGTGCAGAACAGTGTGGAGATTTCAGCACTGACATCATGTATGCGCAGGAGGGTGTGGGGATTTTGGCGCAGACATTGCGTATGCATAGAACAGTGTGGAAGGTTTGGCGCTGACATTGCGTAGGCGCAGAACTGTGTGGGGATTTCGGTGCAGACATCGCGTATGCGCAGAACTGTGTGGATATTTTGGCGCTGACATCATATATGCACAGAACGGTGTGGGGATTACAGCACTGACATCGTGTATGAGCAGAACGGTGTGGGGATTTCAGAGCTAACATTGTGTATGCGCAGAACAGTGTGTAGATTTTGGCGCTGACATCGCGTATGTGCAGAATGGTGTGGAGATTTTGGCACTGATATTGCATATGCGTAGAATGATTTGGAGATTTCGGCATAGACATCGTGTATGTGCAGAACGGTGTGGAGATTTTGGCGCTGATATTGCATTTGCATAGAATGATGTGGAGATCTTGGTGCTGACATCGTGCATGTGCAGAAAGGTGTGGGGATTTTGGCGTAGACGTCACGTATGTGCAGAATGGTGTGGAGATTTCGGTGCTGACATCACGTATGTGCGGAACGGTGTGGAGATTTCGGTGCTGACATTGTGTATGCACAGAACTGTGTAGAGACTGCAGCGCAGACATTGCGTATACGCAGAACTTTGTGGAGATTTTAGCACTGACATTTGTATACGCAGAATGGTGTGGAGATTTTGGCACAGACATGGCGTATGCACCGGATGGTATGGGGATTCTGGCGCTGACATCGTGTATGCGCAGAACAGTGTGGGGATTTCAGTGCAGACATCGTGTATGCGCAGAACGGTGTGGGTATTTTGGTGCTGACATCGTGTATGCACAGAACGGTGTGGAGATTTTGGCGCAGACACCACGTATGTGCAGAACAGTGTGGAGATTTCGGCACAGAGATTGCTTATGTGCAGAACGTTGTGGAGACTTTGACGCTGACATTGCGTATGCACAGAACGGTGTGTAGATTTTGGCTCTGATATTGCATTTGCGTAGAATGATGTGGAGATTTCGGCGTAGGCATTGTGTATGCGCAGAACGGTGTGGAGATTTTAGCACAGACATTGCGTATGCATAGAATGATGTGGAGATTTTGGCATAGACATCATGTATGTGCAGAACAGTGTGGAGATTTCGGCGCTGACAACGTGTATGTGCAGAACAGTGTGGAGTTGGCTTTTGACAATAGGTGCAGGAGTAGGCCATTCAGCCCATTCAGCCTGCACCACCATTCCATATGATCATGGCTGATCACTCCTAATCAGTATCCTCTTCCTGCCTTATCTCCATAACCCTTGATTCCACTATCTTTGAGAGCTCTATCCAACTCTTTCTTAAATGAATCCAGAGACTGGGCCTCCACTGTCCTCTGGGGCAGAACATTCCACACAGCCACCACTCTCTGGGCGAAGAAGTTTCTCCTCATCTCTGTCCTAAATGGTCTACCCCGTATTTATAAGCTTCGCCCTTTGGTTCGGCACTAACCCATCAGCAGAAACATGTTTCCTGCTGCCAGAGTGTCCAATCCTTTCATAATCTTATATGTCTCAATCAGATCCCCTCTCAGTCTTCTAAACTCAAGGGTATACAAGCCCAGTCGCTTAGGTCTTTCAGTGTAAGGTAATCCCTCCATTCCAGGAATTGACCTCGTGAACCTATGCTGCACTCCCTCAATAGCCAGAATGTCTTTCCTCAAATTTGGAGACCAGAACTGCACACAGTACTCCGGGTGTGGTCTCACCAGAGCCCTGTACAGCTGCAGAAGCACCTCTTTGCTTCTATACTCAATCCCTCTTGTTATGAAGCATGCTATTAGCCTTCTTCACTACCTGCTGTACCTGTATGCTTGCCTTCATTGACTGGTGTACAAGAACACACAGATCTCTCTGTACTGCCCCTTTACCTAAGTTAATTCTCTTGAGGTAGTAATCTGCCTTCCTGTTCTTGCCACCAAAGTGGATAACCATACATTTATCCACATTAAATTGCATCTGCCATGCATCTGCCCACTCACCTAACTTGTCCAGGTCACCCTGTAATCTCCTAACATCCTCATCACATTTCACCCTGCCACACAGCTTTGTATCATCCACAAATTTGCTAATGTTATTGCTGATACCATCTTCTATATCATTAACATATATTGTAAAAAGCTGCAGTCCCAGCACGAATCCCTGCGGTACCCCACTGGTCACTGCCTGCCATTCCATTTATCATTACCCTTTGTTTCCTGTCAGCCAACCAATTTTCAATCCAGTCTAGTACTTTGCCCCCAATACCATGCGCCCTAATTTTGCTCACTAACCTCCTATGTGGAACTTTATCAAAAGCTTACTGAAAGTCCAGGTCCACTACATCTACTGGATCTCCCTCATCTATCTTCAGAATTACATCCTCAAAAACTCCAGAAGATTAGTCAAGCACGATTTCCCCTTCATAAATCCATGCTGACTCTGTCCTATCCTGTTACTACTATCCAGATGTGCCGTAATCTCAACCTTTATAATAGACTCCAGCATCTTTTCCACCACTGAGGTCAGACTAACTGGTCTATAATTTCCTGCTTTCTCTCTCCCACATTTCTTAAAAAGTGGTACAACATTAGCCACTCTCCAATCCTCAGGAACCGATCCCGAATCTATCGAATTCTGGAAAATAATCACCAACGCATCCATGATTTCCCGAGCCACCTCCTTCAGTACCCTGGGATGTAGACCATCAGGCCCCGGGGACTTATCAACCTTCAGACCTAACAGTCTCTCCAACACCAAATCCTGGCAAATATAGATTCCCTTAAGTTCAGGTCCTTCAGCCACTGTTACCTCAGGGAGATTGCTTGTGTCTTCCCCAGTGAACACAGATCTGAAGTACCCATTTAATTCTTCTGCCATTTCTTTGTTCCCTGTAATATATTCCCCTGTTTCAGTCTTCAAGGGCCCAATTTTAGTCCTAACCATTTTTTTTGCCTTGCACATTTTGAAAAAGCTTTTACTATCCTCCTTTATATTATTGGCCAGTTTACCTTCGTACCTCATTTTTTCTCTGCGTATTTCCTTCTTAGTAATCCTCTGTTGCTCTTTAAAAGCTTCCCAGTCCTCTGTTTTCCCACTTATCTTTGCTATATTATACTTTTTCTCTTTTAACTTTATATGTTTCGTAACTTTCCTCTTCAGCCACGGCCGCCCATGCCTCCTCCTGGGATCTTTCTTCCTTTTAGGAATGAACTGATCCTGCAACTTCTGCATTATACACAGAAATATCCGCCATTGTTCCACCACGGTCATCCCTGCTAAGGTAAACCGAGTTTTCGGTGCAGACATCATGTATGTGCAGAACAGTGAGGAGATTTCGGCACAGACAGTGTATGTGCAGAACACTGTGGGGATTTTGGCGCAGACATTGCGTATGTGCAGAATGGTGTAGAGATTTCAGCACAGACATCGCGTATGCACCGAACGGTGTGGAGATTTAGGTGCTGATATCGTTTATGCGCAGAACGGTGTTGGTATTCAGGCGCTGACATCGTGTATGCGCAGAATGGTGTGGAGATTTTGGCGTAGACATTCTGTATGCACAGAACAGTGTAGGGATTTCGGGGCTGACATCGCGTATGTGCACAACGGTGTGGGGATTTCGGTGCAGACATCGCGTATTCGCAGAACAGTGTCGAGATTTTGGCTCTGACATCATGTATGCGCAGAACAGTGTGGGGATTTTGGCGCTGATATAGTGTATGTGCAGAACGGTGTGGAGATTTTAGCGCTGACATCTCGTATGCACCAAACGGTGTGGGTATTCCGGCGCTTGAATCGTGTATGCACAGAATGGTGTGGGGATTTTGGCGCAGACATCACGCATGTGTAGAACGGTGTGGAGAGTTCGGCACAGACATTGTGTGTGTGAGAATAGTGTAGAGACTTCGACGCTGACATTGCGTATGCGCAGAATGGTGTGGGGATTTCGGCGCCGGCATCGCGTATGCACCGAACGGTGTGGGGATTTCGGCGCTGACATCGCGTATGCGCAAAGCGGTGTGGGTATTCCGGCGCTGACATTGTGTATGCACCGAACGGTGTGGGGATTTCGGCGCAGACATTGCGTAGGCGCAGAACAGTGTGGGGATTTCGGCACTGATATTGCGTATATGCAGAACGAAGTGGAGAATTTGGCGCTGACATTGTGTATGCGCAGAACGGTGTGGGGATTTCAGCACTGACATCGCGTATGCGCAGAACAGTGTGGAAATTTTGGTGCTGACATCGTGTATGTGTAGAGTGGTGTGGGGATTTTGGCACAGACATCGTGTATGTCCAGAACAGTGTGGAGAGTTCAGTACAGACATTGCGTATGCACAGAACAGTGTAGGGATTTCGGCACTGACATCGCGTATGCACCGAACGGTGTGGAGATTTTGGCGCTGACATTGTTTATGCACAGAACGGTGTGGGGATTTCGGTGCAGACATCGAGCCTGTGCAGAACGGTGTGGGGATTATGGGTCTGACATTGCGTATACATAGAATGATGTGGAGATTTTGGCGCTGACATCGTGTCTGTGCATATGCAACGTCAGCATCGAAGTCTCCACACCATTCTGCACATACGTAATGACTGCGCCAAAATTTCCACACCGTTTTGCGCATACACGATGTCAGCGCCAGAATACCCACACCGATCTGCGTATACGCGATGTCACTGCCGAAATCTCCACACTGTTTTGCACATACGGGATGTCTACGCCATAATCCCCACACCATTCTGCACATATACGATGTCAGCCCAATAATCTCCACACCGTTCTGCACATACACAATGTCAGCGCCGGAATACCCACACCGTTCTGCGCATACGCAATGTCTGCACCGAATTCCCCACACCGTTATGTGCAGAACGGTGTGGAGATTTTGGTGCTGACATTGCGTATGCGCAGAATAGTGTAGAGATTTCAGTGCAGACATTACGTCTATGCAGAACGTTGTTGGTATTCTGGCGCTGACATCGTGTATGCGCAGAGCGGTGTGGAGATTTTAGTGCAGACATTGCATATGTGCAGAACAGTGTGGAGATTTCAGCACTGACATCATGTATGCGCAGAACGGTGTGGGGATTTCAGCGCAGATATCGCGTATGCACCGAACATTGTGCGGATTTCGGTGCTGATATTGCGTATGCGCAGAACGGTGTTGGTATTCCGGCGCTGACATCATGTATGCGCAGAACGGTGTGGAGATTTTGGCGCAGACATTGCGTATGCATAGAACAGTGTGGAGAGTTCGGCGCTGACATTGCGTAGGCGCAGATTGGTGTGGGGATTTCGGTGCAGACATGGTTTATGTGCAGAATGGTGTGGAGATTTCCACGCTGACATCGCGTATGCGCAGAACGGTGTGGAGATTTTGGCGCTGACATTGCATATGCATAGAATGATGTGGAGATTTCAGCGCTGACATCGTGTATGCACAGAATGGTGTGAGGATTTCGTCGCAGACATCTCGTATGCGCAGAACGTTGTGGGGATTTAAGCTCTAAAATTGCGTATGCGCAGAATGGTATGGAGATTTCAGCGCTGACATCGTATATGCAAAGAACGGTGTGGGGATTTCGGCACAGACATGGCTTATGTGCAGAATTGTGTGGAGATTTCAGCGCTGACATCGTGTATGCACAGAACGGTGTGGAGATTTCAGCGCAGACATGGCTTATGTGCAGAATGGTGTGGAGATTTAAGTGCTAACATTGCGTAGGCGCAGAACAGTGTGGAGATTTCAGCGCTGATATCGTATATGCACAGAATGGTGTGGGGGTAACGGCGTAGATATCCCATATGTGCAGAATGGTATGGAGATTTTGGCAGTGACATCGCATACGTGCAGAACAGTGCGGGGATTTCAGCGCAGACATCGCATATGCACCGAATATTGTAGGGATTTTGGTGCTGATATCGGTATGCGCAGAACGGTGTTGGTATTCCGGCGCTGACATCATGTATGCGCAGAATAGTGTGGAGAGTTCGGCGCTGACATTGTGTAGGCACAGAACGGTGTGGGGATTTCGGCGCAGACATGGCTTCTGTGCAGAAGGGTGTGGAGATTTTGGCGCAGACATTGTGTAGATGCAGAACAATGTGGAGACTTTGGTGCTGACATCATGTATGTGCAGAACGGTGTGGACATTTTGATGCTGACATTGCGTATGCATAGAATGATGTGGAGATTTCGGCAATGACATGGTGTACACGCAGAACGGTGTTGATATTCTGGAGCTGACATCATGTATGCGGAGAATGGTGTGGAGATTTTGGCACAGACATTGCGTATGTGCTACCTTCCGTATACGCAGAACAGTGTGGGGATTTTGGCGCTGACATCGCATACGTGCAGAACGGTATGGAGATTTCGGCGCTGACATCGCGTATGCGCAGAATGGTGTGGGGATTTCAGTGCAGACATTGCGTATGCACCGAACATTGTGGGGATTTTGGTGCTGATATCGTGTATGCGCAGAACGGTGTGGAGATTTTGGCACAGACATTGTGTATGCATCGAACAGTGTGGAGAGTTCGGCGCTGACATTGCGTAGGCGCAGAACAGTGTGGGGATTTCCCGCAGACATCGCTTATGTGCAGAATGGTGTGGCGATTTCGGCGCTGACATCATGTATCTGCAGAATGGTGTGGACATTTTGGCGTTGACATTGCGTAGAACGGTGTTGGTATTCTGGCGCTGACATCATGTATGCGCAGAACGGTGTGGATATTTTGGCGCAGACATTCTTAAATGCGCAGAATGGTGTGGGGAAAATGGTGTAGATATCCCGTATGTGCAGAATGGTGTGGAGATTTCAGCAGTGACATCGCGTATGTGCTGTACGGTGTGGAGATTTTGGCGCTGATATTGCATATGCTTAGAATGATGTGGAGATTTCGGCGCTGACATCGCGCATGCGCAGAACGGTGTGGGTTATCTGGCTCTGACATCGTGTATGTGCAGAATGATGTGGGGATTTCAGCGCAGACATCATGTATGCGCAGAACGATGTGGGGATTTCGGCGCAGACATCTCATATGTGCAGAGTGGTTTGGGGATTTTGGTGCTGACATTGCATATACGCAGAATGTTGTGGAGATTTTGGCGCTGGCATTCCATATACGCAGAACAGTGTGGAGATTTTAGCGCTGACATTGCGTATACGCAGAACAGTGTGGAGATTTCTCACAGACTTTGCGTATGTGCAGAATGGTGCTCAGATTTCGGCACAGACATCGCGTATGTGCAGAGCGGTGTGGGGATTTCGGCGCTGACATCGCATACATGCAGAACTGTGTGGAGATTTTGGCGCTGACTTCGCGTATGTGCAGAACGGTGTGGAGATTTGGTGCTGATATTGGATATGCGTAGAATGATGTGGAGATTTCAGCGCTGATATCGCGTATGCGCAGAACGTTGTGGGGATTTAAGCGCTAAAATTGCGTATGCGCAGAATGGTATGGAGATTTCAGCGCTGACATCATATATGCACAGAACGGTGTGGGGATTTCGGCGCAGACATGGCTTATGTGCAGAATGGTGTGGAGATTTCGGCACTGACATCGCGTAGGTGCAGAATGGTGTGGAGATTTCAGCGCTGATATCGTATATGCACAGAATGGTGTGGGTGTAACGGCGTAGATATCCCATATGTGCAGAATGGTATGGAGATTTTGGCAGTGACATCGCATACGTGCAGAACAGTGCGGGGATTTCAGCGCAGACATCGCATATGCACCGAATATTGTAGGGATTTCGGTGCTGATATCGGTATGCGCAGAACGGTGTTGGTATTCCGGCGCTGACATCATGTATGCGCAGAACGGTGTGGAGATTTTGGCACAGACATTGCGAATGCGTAGAACAGTGTGGAGAGTTCGGCGCTGACATTGCGTAGGCACAGAACGGTGTGGGGATTTCGGCGCAGACATGGCTTCTGTGCAGAAGGGTGTGGAGATTTTGGCGCAGACATCGTGTAGATGCAGAACGATGTGGACATTTTGATGCTGACTTTGCGTATGCATAGAATGATGTGGAGATTTCGGCAATGACATGGTGTATGCGCAGAACGGTGTTGGTATTCTGGAGCTGACATCATGTATGCGGAGAATGGTGTGGAGATTTTGGCGCAGACATTGCGTATGCGTTGAACAGTGTGGAGAGTTCGGCGCTGACATTGCGTAGGCGCAGAACGGTGTGGGGATTTCGGGGCAGACATGTCTTATGTGCAGAACGGTGTGGAGATTTCGGCGCTGACATCGCGTAGATGTAGAACTGTGTGGAGACTTTGGTGCTGTCATCACGTACGTGCAGAATGGTGTGGACATTTTGGCGCTGACATTGCGTATGCATAGAATGATGTGGTGAATTCGGCGCTGACATTTCGTATACGCAGAATGGTGTGAGGATTTCAGCGCAGACATCGCGTATGCGCAGAACGGTGTGGGGACTTTGGCGCTGACATTGCGTATGTGCAGAACGATGGGGAGATTTTTGCGCTGATATTGCATATGCATAGAATGAGGTGGAGATTTCAGCGCTGACATTATGTATGTGCAGAACAGTGTGGAGATGTCAGCGCTGAGATCGTATATGCACAGAATGGTGTGGGGATAACAGCGTAGATATCCCGTATGTGCAGAACGGTGTGGAGATTTCGGCAGTGACATTGTGTGTGTGCAGAACGGTGGGGAGATTTTTGCGCTGATATTGCATATGCGTAGAATGATGTGGAGATTTCGGTGCTAACATTACGTATGTGCAGAACAGTGTGGAGATGTCGGCGCTGACATTGTGTATGCACACAACGGTGTGGAGATTTCAGCGTTGAAATTGCGTATGCGCAGAACGGTGTTGTGATTTCGCTGCAGAGATCGCGTATGCACCGAACGTTGTGAGGAATTCAGCACTGACATCGCGTATGCGCAGAGCAGTGTGGGTAATCTGGCGCAGACATCATGTATACGCAGAACGATGTGAGGATTTCAGCACAGACATCACATATGTGCAGAGCGGTTTGGGGATTTTGGTGCTGACATTGCGTATCCGCAGAATGTTGTGGAGATTTTGGCACTGACATTCCATATACGCAGAACGGTGTGGAGATTTTAGCGCTGACATTGCGTATACATAGAACAGTGTGGAGATTTCTCACAGATTTTGCGTATGTGCAGAATGGTGCACAGATTTCAGCACAGACATCGCGTATGTGCAGAGCGGTGTGGGGATTTCAGCGCTGACATCACGTACATGCAGAACGGTATGGAGATTTCGGCGCTGACATCGTGTATGTGCAGAACGGTGTGGAGATTTCAGCACAGACATCACGTATGCGCAGAACGGTGTGAGGATTTCAGCGCAGACATCGCGTACGTGCAGAACGGTGTGGAGATTTAGGCGCTGATATTGGATATGCGTAGAATGATGTGGAGATTTCAGCACTGACATCACTTTTGTGCAGAAAGGTGTGGGGATTTCAGCGCAGGCATCGCGTATGTGCAGAACGGTGTGGGGATTTCAGTGCAGACATCGTGTATGCACTGATCATTGTGGGGATTTCGGTGCTGATACCGTGTATGCGCAGAACGGTGTTGGTATTCCGGCGCTGACATCATGTATGCACAGAATGATGTGGAGAATTTGGCGCAGACATTGCGAATGCGTAGAACAGTGTGGAGAGTTCGGCGCTGACATTGTGTAGGCACAGTACGGTGTGGGGATTTCGGTGCAGACATGTCTTATGTGCAGAAGGGTGTGGAGATTTCGGTGCTGACATCGCGTAGATGCAGAACTGTGTGGAGACTTTGGTGCTGTCATCACGTACGTGCAGAATGGTGTGGACATTTTGGCGTTGACATTGCGTATGTGCAGAACGGTGTTGGTATTCTGGCGCTGACATCATGTATGCGCAGAACGGTGTGGAGATTTTGGCGCAGACATTTTTAAATGCACAGAATGGTGTGGGGATAACGGTGTAGATATCCCGTATGTGCTGTACGGTGTGGAGATTTTGGCATTGACATCGCGTTTGTGCAGAACGGTGTGGAGATTTTGGCGCTGATGTTGCATATGCGTAGAATGATGTGGAGATTTCAGCACTGACATCACTTATGTGCAGAACTGTGTGGAGATGTCGGCGCTGACATTGTGTATGCACAGAACGGTGTGGAGATTTCAGCGCTGACATCGTGTATGTACAGAACGATGTGGAGATTTCTCACAGACTTTGTGTATGTGCAGAATGGTGCACAGATTTCGGCACAGACATCGCGTATGTGCAGAACGGTATGGAGATTTCGGCGCTGACATCACGTATGTGCAGAACGGTGTGGGGATTTCAGCGCAGACATCGCATATGCACCGAACATTGTGGGGATTGCGGTGCTGCTATCGCGTATGCGCAGAATGGTGTGGAGATTTTGGCGCGGACATTGTGTATGCGTCGAACAGTGTGGAGAGTTTGGCATTGACATCGCGTATGTGCAGAACGGTTTGGAGATTTTGGTGCTGACATCGCGTATGTGCAGAACGGTGTGGACATTTTGGCACTGACATTGCGTATGCATAGAATGATGTGGAGATTTTGGCACTGACATTCTGTATACGCAGAACAGTGTGGGGATTTCAGCGCTGACATCACGTATGTGCAGAACGGTATGGGGATTTCAGCGCAGACATTGCGAACGCGCAGAATGGTGTGGGGATTTCAGCGCAGACATCGCGTATGCGCAGAACGGTGTGGGGATTTAAGCACTAACATTGCATATGCGCAGAATGGTATGGAGATTTTGGTGCAGATATTGCGTATGCGCAGAAAGGTGTGGGGATTTAAGCACTAACATTGCGTATGTGCAGAACGGTGGGGAGATTTCTGCGCTGATATTGCATTTGCGTAGAACGATGTGGACATCGGTGCTGATATTACATATGTGCAGACCAGTGTGGAGATGTCGGCACTGTCATTGTGTATGCACACAACGGTGTGGAGATTTCTGTGCTTACATTACGTATGCGCAGAACAGTGTGGTGATTTCGCCGCAGAGATCGCGTATGCACCGAACGGTGTGAGGAATTCGGCGCAGACATCGCGTAGGCGCAGAACGGTGTGGGTAATCTGGCACTGGCATCGTGTATGTGCAGAATGATGTGGGGATTTCCGCGCAGACATCGCGTATGTGCGGAACAGTGTGGAGATTTCGGCACAGACATTGCATATGTGCAGAATGGTGTGGGGATTTTGGCACAGACATCGCGTATATGCAGAACAGTGTGGAGATTTTGTCACTGATATTGCATATGCGTAGAATGATGTGGAGATTTTGGCGTAAACATTGTGTATGTGCAGCATGGTGTGGTGATTTCTGTGCAGGCATCGCGTATATGCAGAACGGTGTGGAGAATTTGGTGCTGACATCGTGTATGTGCAGAACGGTGTGGGGGTTTCGGTGTAGACATTGCGTTTGTGCAGAACAGGGTGGAGATTTTGGCACTGACATCGCGTATGCATAGAATGATGTGGAGATTTCAGCGCTGACATCGTGTATGTGCAGAACGGTGTGGGGATTTCGGCGGTGACATCGCGTATGTGCAGAATGGCATGGAGATTTTGGCGCTGACATTGTGTATGTGCAGAACGGTGTGGAGATTTTGGCACTGATATTGCATTTGTGTAGAATGCTGTGGACGTTTTGGCGCTGACATTGCGTATGCGCAGAACGGTGTGGGAATTTCGGTGCAGACATCATGTATGCGCAGAACAGTGTGGGGATTTTGGCGCTGACATCGTATATGCGCATAACGGTGTGGAGATTTCAGCGCTGACATCGCGTATGTGCAGAACGGTGTGGAGATTTCAGCGCTGACATCGCGTATGAGCAGATCGGTGTTGGGATTTTGGCGCTGACATTGTGTATGCACAGAACAGTGTGGGGATTTCGGCGCAGACATGGCTTATGTGTAGAACGGTGTGGAGATTTCAGTGCTGACATTGCATAGGTGCAGAACGGTGTGGAGATTTTGGCACTGACATTGCGTATGCATAGAATGATGTGGAAATTTCAGTGTAGACATCGTGTATGCACAGAACAGTGTGGGGATTTCGGCGGTGACATCGCGCATGTGCAGAACGGTGTGGAGATTTCGGCGCAGACATTGCGTATACACAGAACGGTGTGGAGATTTCGGCACGGACGTCACGTATGTGCAGAATGTTGTGGGGATTTTGGCGCAGACATAGAACATAGAACATAGAAAAATATAGCGCAGTACAAACCCTTTGGCCCTCGATGTTGCGCCGACCAAAGCCTACATAACCTACACTAGCCCAATAACCTCCATATGCTTAGCCAATGCCCGCTTGAATGACCATAAAGAGGGAGAGTTCACCACTGCTACTGGCAGGGCATTCCATGAACTCACAACCCGCTGAGTAAAGAACCTACCCCTAACATCTGTACTATACCAACCCCCCCCTTAATTTAAAGCTGTGTCCCCTAGTAATAGCTGACTCCATTAGCGGAAAAAGGTTCTCACTGTCAACCCTATCTAAACCCCTAAACATCTTGTACACCTCTATCAAATCTCCCCAAACCTTCTTTTCTTCAATGAAAACAGCCCCAAGTGCCTCAGCCTTTCCTCATACGATCTTCCTACCATGCCAGGCAACATCCTGGTAAACCTTCTTTGCACCAGTTCCAGTGCCTCCACATCCTTCCTATAGAATGGTGACCAAAACTGCACACAATACTCCAGATAAGGCTGCACCAGAGTCTTATACAACCGCAACATGGCCTCAGGACCCCGGAACTCAATTCCTCTACCAATAAAGGCCAGTGCACCATATGCCTTCTTCACAGCACTATTTACCTGGGTGGCAACTTTCAGAGATCAGACATCGCGTATGTGCAGAATGGTGTGGAGATTTTGGCGCAGACGGTGTAGAGATTTTGGTGCTGACATCGCGTATGCGCAGAACGGTGTGGAGATTTTGGCACTGACATTGCGTATACATAGACGGATATGGAGATTTCGGCGCAGACATCGTGTATGCACAGAAAGGTGTGGAGATTTCGGCTTAGACATCGCATATGTGCAGAACGGTGTGGGGATTTCAGCACAGACATCACGTATGTGCGGAACAGTGTGGAGATTTCGGCACAGACATCGCATATGTGCAGAACGGTGTGAGGATTTTGGCACAGACATCGCGTATGTGCAGAACAGTGTGGAGATTTTGTCACTGATATTGCATATGCGTAGAATGATGTGGAGATTTTGGCATAAACATCGTGTACGTGCAGCATGGTGTGGTGATTTCGGTGCAGGCATCGCGTATATGCAGAACGGTGTGGAGAATTTGGTGCTGACATCGTGTATGTGCTGAACGGTGGAGATTTCGGTAGTGACATTGCGTATGTGCTGAATGGTGTGGAGATTTTGGCGCTGACATCGTGTATGTGCAGAACAGTGTGGAGATTTTGGCACTGACATTGTGTGTGCAGAACGGTGTGGATATTTTGGCACTGATATTGCATTTGTGTAGAATGCTGTGGAGATTTTGGCACTGACATTGCGTATGCGCAGAACGGTGTGAGGATTTCAGCGCTGACATCATATATGCACATAACGGTGTGGAGATTTCTGCGCAGACATCACGTATGTGCAGAACGGTGTGGAGATTTTGGTGCAGACATCGTGTATGCGCAGAATGGTGTGGGGATTTCGGTGCAGACATGGCTTATGTGCAGAACGGTGTGGAGATTTTGGCGCTGAGATCGCGTAGGTTCAGAACGGTGTGGAGATTTTGGCGCTGAGATCGCGTATGTGCAGAACGGTGTGGAGATTTCAGCACAGACATCGCATATGTGCAGAACGGTGTGGAGATTTCGGCGCAGACATTGCGTGTGTGCAGAACGGTGTGGAGAATTTGGCGCTGATATTGCATATGCATAGAATGATGTGGAGATTTCGGCGCTTAAATCACGTATGTGCAGAATGGGGTGTGTGGGGATTTCAGCACAGACATTGTGTATGTGCAGAAGGGTGTGGAGATTTTGGCGCTGATATTGCATATGCATAGAATGATGTGGAGATTTCGGCACGGACATCACGTATGTGCAGAATGGGGTGTGTGGGGACTTCAGTACAGACATCGTATATGTGCAGAACGGTGTGGGGATTTCGGTGCTGACATTGCGTATGCACAGAACAGTGTGGAGATTTTACCGCAGGCATTGCGTATATGCAGAACAGTGTGGAGATTTTGGTGCAGACATTGCGTATACGCAGAACATTGTGGAGGCTTTGGCGCTGACATTGCGTATGTGCAGAACGGTGTGGCGATTTCGGCACAGACATCACGTATGTGCAGAACGGTGTGGGGATTTCGGTGCGGACATCGCGTATGTGCAGAACGGTGTGGGGATTTCGGTGCGGACATCGCGTATGTACAGAACGGTGTTGGGATTTCAGCACAGACATCGCGTATATGCAGAATGGTGTGGTAATTTCGGCGCAGACATTGCGAATGTGCAGAGCGGTGTGGGGATTTCAGCGCAGACATCGCGTATGCGCAGAACGGTGTGGGGATAACAGCACTGACATCGTATATGCACAGAACGGTGTGGGGATTTCATGCTGACATCGCGAATGTGCAGAATGGTGTGGAGACTTTGGCGCAGACATTGCGTATGTGCAGGACTATGTGGGTATTCCGGCGCTGACATTGTGTATGCGTAGAACAGTGTGGAAAGTTCAGCGCTGACATCGTGTATGTGCAGAACGGTGTGGAGAATTTGGTGCAGACATTGCCTATACGCAGAACATTGTGGAGATTTTGGCGCAGACATTCTGTATATGCAGAACGTTGTGGAGATTTTAGCGCTGACATTGCGTATACGCAGAATGGTGCGCAGATTTCGGCACAGACATCACGTATGTGCAGAGCGGTGTGGAGATTTTGGTGCTGACATCGCGTATGTGCAGAATGGGGTGGAGATTTTGGCGCAGACATCACGTATGTGCAGAACAGTGTATAGAGTTCGGTACAGACATCGTGTATGTGAGAATAGTGTGGAGATTTCGGTGCTGACATCGCGTATGCACCGAACGGCATGGGGATTTTGGTGCTGATATCGCTTATGCGCAGAACGGTGTGGAGATTTTGGTGCAAACATTGCGTATATGTAGAACAGTGTGGAGAGTTCGGCGCTGACATTGCGTATGCGCAGAACGGTGTCGGGATTTCGGCGCTGACATCACGTATGTGCAGAATGTTGTGGGGATTTTGGTGCAGACATTGCGTATGCAAAGAACAGTAACAAGATTTTGGCGCTGACATCATGTACGCGCAGAACGGTGTGGTGATTTCGGCGCAGACATCGCGTATGTGCAGAACAGTGTGGAGATTTCGGCGCAGACAGTGTGTATGTGCAGAACGGTGTGAGGATTTCGGCGCAGACATCGCATACGTGCAGAACGGTGTGGAGATGTCGGCGCTGACATTGTGTATGCACAGAATGGTGTGTAGATTTCAGCACTGACATCGCGTATGCACAGAATGATGAGGAGAATTTGGCGCTGACATTGCGTATGTGCAGAACGGTGTGGAGATTTCAGCACAGACATCGCGTATGTGGAGAATGGTGTTGGGACTTCGGCACAGACATTGCGTATGTGCAGAACGGTGTGGGGATTTCAGCGCTGACATCACGTACATGCAGAACGGTATGGAGATTTCGGCGCTGACATCGTGTATGTGCAGAACGGTGTGGAGATTTCAGCACAGACATCACGTATGCGCAGAACGGTGTGAGGATTTCAGCGCAGACATCGCGTACGTGCAGAACGGTGTGGAGATTTAGGCGCTGATATTGGATATGCGTAGAATGATGTGGAGATTTCAGCACTGACATCACTTTTGTGCAGAAAGGTGTGGGGATTTCAGCGCAGGCATCGCGTATGTGCAGAACGGTGTGGGGATTTCAGTGCAGACATCGTGTATGCACTGATCATTGTGGGGATTTCGGTGCTGATACCGTGTATGCGCAGAACGGTGTTGGTATTCCGGCGCTGACATCATGTATGCACAGAATGATGTGGAGAATTTGGCGCAGACATTGCGAATGCGTAGAACAGTGTGGAGAGTTCGGCGCTGACATTGTGTAGGCACAGTACGGTGTGGGGATTTCGGTGCAGACATGTCTTATGTGCAGAAGGGTGTGGAGATTTCGGTGCTGACATCGCGTAGATGCAGAACTGTGTGGAGACTTTGGTGCTGTCATCACGTACGTGCAGAATGGTGTGGACATTTTGGCGTTGACATTGCGTATGTGCAGAACGGTGTTGGTATTCTGGCGCTGACATCATGTATGCGCAGAACGGTGTGGAGATTTTGGCGCAGACATTTTTAAATGCACAGAATGGTGTGGGGATAACGGTGTAGATATCCCGTATGTGCTGTACGGTGTGGAGATTTTGGCATTGACATCGCGTTTGTGCAGAACGGTGTGGAGATTTTGGCGCTGATGTTGCATATGCGTAGAATGATGTGGAGATTTCAGCACTGACATCACTTATGTGCAGAACTGTGTGGAGATGTCGGCGCTGACATTGTGTATGCACAGAACGGTGTGGAGATTTCAGCGCTGACATCGTGTATGTACAGAACGATGTGGAGATTTCTCACAGACTTTGTGTATGTGCAGAATGGTGCACAGATTTCGGCACAGACATCGCGTATGTGCAGAACGGTATGGAGATTTCGGCGCTGACATCACGTATGTGCAGAACGGTGTGGGGATTTCAGCGCAGACATCGCATATGCACCGAACATTGTGGGGATTGCGGTGCTGCTATCGCGTATGCGCAGAATGGTGTGGAGATTTTGGCGCGGACATTGTGTATGCGTCGAACAGTGTGGAGAGTTTGGCATTGACATCGCGTATGTGCAGAACGGTTTGGAGATTTTGGTGCTGACATCGCGTATGTGCAGAACGGTGTGGACATTTTGGCACTGACATTGCGTATGCATAGAATGATGTGGAGATTTTGGCACTGACATTCTGTATACGCAGAACAGTGTGGGGATTTCAGCGCTGACATCACGTATGTGCAGAACGGTATGGGGATTTCAGCGCAGACATTGCGAACGCGCAGAATGGTGTGGGGATTTCAGCGCAGACATCGCGTATGCGCAGAACGGTGTGGGGATTTAAGCACTAACATTGCATATGCGCAGAATGGTATGGAGATTTTGGTGCAGATATTGCGTATGCGCAGAAAGGTGTGGGGATTTAAGCACTAACATTGCGTATGTGCAGAACGGTGGGGAGATTTCTGCGCTGATATTGCATTTGCGTAGAACGATGTGGACATCGGTGCTGATATTACATATGTGCAGACCAGTGTGGAGATGTCGGCACTGTCATTGTGTATGCACACAACGGTGTGGAGATTTCTGTGCTTACATTACGTATGCGCAGAACAGTGTGGTGATTTCGCCGCAGAGATCGCGTATGCACCGAACGGTGTGAGGAATTCGGCGCAGACATCGCGTAGGCGCAGAACGGTGTGGGTAATCTGGCACTGGCATCGTGTATGTGCAGAATGATGTGGGGATTTCCGCGCAGACATCGCGTATGTGCGGAACAGTGTGGAGATTTCGGCACAGACATTGCATATGTGCAGAATGGTGTGGGGATTTTGGCACAGACATCGCGTATATGCAGAACAGTGTGGAGATTTTGTCACTGATATTGCATATGCGTAGAATGATGTGGAGATTTTGGCGTAAACATTGTGTATGTGCAGCATGGTGTGGTGATTTCTGTGCAGGCATCGCGTATATGCAGAACGGTGTGGAGAATTTGGTGCTGACATCGTGTATGTGCAGAACGGTGTGGGGGTTTCGGTGTAGACATTGCGTTTGTGCAGAACAGGGTGGAGATTTTGGCACTGACATCGCGTATGCATAGAATGATGTGGAGATTTCAGCGCTGACATCGTGTATGTGCAGAACGGTGTGGGGATTTCGGCGGTGACATCGCGTATGTGCAGAATGGCATGGAGATTTTGGCGCTGACATTGTGTATGTGCAGAACGGTGTGGAGATTTTGGCACTGATATTGCATTTGTGTAGAATGCTGTGGACGTTTTGGCGCTGACATTGCGTATGCGCAGAACGGTGTGGGAATTTCGGTGCAGACATCATGTATGCGCAGAACAGTGTGGGGATTTTGGCGCTGACATCGTATATGCGCATAACGGTGTGGAGATTTCAGCGCTGACATCGCGTATGTGCAGAACGGTGTGGAGATTTCAGCGCTGACATCGCGTATGAGCAGATCGGTGTTGGGATTTTGGCGCTGACATTGTGTATGCACAGAACAGTGTGGGGATTTCGGCGCAGACATGGCTTATGTGTAGAACGGTGTGGAGATTTCAGTGCTGACATTGCATAGGTGCAGAACGGTGTGGAGATTTTGGCACTGACATTGCGTATGCATAGAATGATGTGGAAATTTCAGTGTAGACATCGTGTATGCACAGAACAGTGTGGGGATTTCGGCGGTGACATCGCGCATGTGCAGAACGGTGTGGAGATTTCGGCGCAGACATTGCGTATACACAGAACGGTGTGGAGATTTCGGCACGGACGTCACGTATGTGCAGAATGTTGTGGGGATTTTGGCGCAGACATAGAACATAGAACATAGAAAAATATAGCGCAGTACAAACCCTTTGGCCCTCGATGTTGCGCCGACCAAAGCCTACATAACCTACACTAGCCCAATAACCTCCATATGCTTAGCCAATGCCCGCTTGAATGACCATAAAGAGGGAGAGTTCACCACTGCTACTGGCAGGGCATTCCATGAACTCACAACCCGCTGAGTAAAGAACCTACCCCTAACATCTGTACTATACCAACCCCCCCCTTAATTTAAAGCTGTGTCCCCTAGTAATAGCTGACTCCATTAGCGGAAAAAGGTTCTCACTGTCAACCCTATCTAAACCCCTAAACATCTTGTACACCTCTATCAAATCTCCCCAAACCTTCTTTTCTTCAATGAAAACAGCCCCAAGTGCCTCAGCCTTTCCTCATACGATCTTCCTACCATGCCAGGCAACATCCTGGTAAACCTTCTTTGCACCAGTTCCAGTGCCTCCACATCCTTCCTATAGAATGGTGACCAAAACTGCACACAATACTCCAGATAAGGCTGCACCAGAGTCTTATACAACCGCAACATGGCCTCAGGACCCCGGAACTCAATTCCTCTACCAATAAAGGCCAGTGCACCATATGCCTTCTTCACAGCACTATTTACCTGGGTGGCAACTTTCAGAGATCAGACATCGCGTATGTGCAGAATGGTGTGGAGATTTTGGCGCAGACGGTGTAGAGATTTTGGTGCTGACATCGCGTATGCGCAGAACGGTGTGGAGATTTTGGCACTGACATTGCGTATACATAGACGGATATGGAGATTTCGGCGCAGACATCGTGTATGCACAGAAAGGTGTGGAGATTTCGGCTTAGACATCGCATATGTGCAGAACGGTGTGGGGATTTCAGCACAGACATCACGTATGTGCGGAACAGTGTGGAGATTTCGGCACAGACATCGCATATGTGCAGAACGGTGTGAGGATTTTGGCACAGACATCGCGTATGTGCAGAACAGTGTGGAGATTTTGTCACTGATATTGCATATGCGTAGAATGATGTGGAGATTTTGGCATAAACATCGTGTACGTGCAGCATGGTGTGGTGATTTCGGTGCAGGCATCGCGTATATGCAGAACGGTGTGGAGAATTTGGTGCTGACATCGTGTATGTGCTGAACGGTGGAGATTTCGGTAGTGACATTGCGTATGTGCTGAATGGTGTGGAGATTTTGGCGCTGACATCGTGTATGTGCAGAACAGTGTGGAGATTTTGGCACTGACATTGTGTGTGCAGAACGGTGTGGATATTTTGGCACTGATATTGCATTTGTGTAGAATGCTGTGGAGATTTTGGCACTGACATTGCGTATGCGCAGAACGGTGTGAGGATTTCAGCGCTGACATCATATATGCACATAACGGTGTGGAGATTTCTGCGCAGACATCACGTATGTGCAGAACGGTGTGGAGATTTTGGTGCAGACATCGTGTATGCGCAGAATGGTGTGGGGATTTCGGTGCAGACATGGCTTATGTGCAGAACGGTGTGGAGATTTTGGCGCTGAGATCGCGTAGGTTCAGAACGGTGTGGAGATTTTGGCGCTGAGATCGCGTATGTGCAGAACGGTGTGGAGATTTCAGCACAGACATCGCATATGTGCAGAACGGTGTGGAGATTTCGGCGCAGACATTGCGTGTGTGCAGAACGGTGTGGAGAATTTGGCGCTGATATTGCATATGCATAGAATGATGTGGAGATTTCGGCGCTTAAATCACGTATGTGCAGAATGGGGTGTGTGGGGATTTCAGCACAGACATTGTGTATGTGCAGAAGGGTGTGGAGATTTTGGCGCTGATATTGCATATGCATAGAATGATGTGGAGATTTCGGCACGGACATCACGTATGTGCAGAATGGGGTGTGTGGGGACTTCAGTACAGACATCGTATATGTGCAGAACGGTGTGGGGATTTCGGTGCTGACATTGCGTATGCACAGAACAGTGTGGAGATTTTACCGCAGGCATTGCGTATATGCAGAACAGTGTGGAGATTTTGGTGCAGACATTGCGTATACGCAGAACATTGTGGAGGCTTTGGCGCTGACATTGCGTATGTGCAGAACGGTGTGGCGATTTCGGCACAGACATCACGTATGTGCAGAACGGTGTGGGGATTTCGGTGCGGACATCGCGTATGTGCAGAACGGTGTGGGGATTTCGGTGCGGACATCGCGTATGTACAGAACGGTGTTGGGATTTCAGCACAGACATCGCGTATATGCAGAATGGTGTGGTAATTTCGGCGCAGACATTGCGAATGTGCAGAGCGGTGTGGGGATTTCAGCGCAGACATCGCGTATGCGCAGAACGGTGTGGGGATAACAGCACTGACATCGTATATGCACAGAACGGTGTGGGGATTTCATGCTGACATCGCGAATGTGCAGAATGGTGTGGAGACTTTGGCGCAGACATTGCGTATGTGCAGGACTATGTGGGTATTCCGGCGCTGACATTGTGTATGCGTAGAACAGTGTGGAAAGTTCAGCGCTGACATCGTGTATGTGCAGAACGGTGTGGAGAATTTGGTGCAGACATTGCCTATACGCAGAACATTGTGGAGATTTTGGCGCAGACATTCTGTATATGCAGAACGTTGTGGAGATTTTAGCGCTGACATTGCGTATACGCAGAATGGTGCGCAGATTTCGGCACAGACATCACGTATGTGCAGAGCGGTGTGGAGATTTTGGTGCTGACATCGCGTATGTGCAGAATGGGGTGGAGATTTTGGCGCAGACATCACGTATGTGCAGAACAGTGTATAGAGTTCGGTACAGACATCGTGTATGTGAGAATAGTGTGGAGATTTCGGTGCTGACATCGCGTATGCACCGAACGGCATGGGGATTTTGGTGCTGATATCGCTTATGCGCAGAACGGTGTGGAGATTTTGGTGCAAACATTGCGTATATGTAGAACAGTGTGGAGAGTTCGGCGCTGACATTGCGTATGCGCAGAACGGTGTCGGGATTTCGGCGCTGACATCACGTATGTGCAGAATGTTGTGGGGATTTTGGTGCAGACATTGCGTATGCAAAGAACAGTAACAAGATTTTGGCGCTGACATCATGTACGCGCAGAACGGTGTGGTGATTTCGGCGCAGACATCGCGTATGTGCAGAACAGTGTGGAGATTTCGGCGCAGACAGTGTGTATGTGCAGAACGGTGTGAGGATTTCGGCGCAGACATCGCATACGTGCAGAACGGTGTGGAGATGTCGGCGCTGACATTGTGTATGCACAGAATGGTGTGTAGATTTCAGCACTGACATCGCGTATGCACAGAATGATGAGGAGAATTTGGCGCTGACATTGCGTATGTGCAGAACGGTGTGGAGATTTCAGCACAGACATCGCGTATGTGGAGAATGGTGTTGGGACTTCGGCACAGACATTGCGTATGTGCAGAACGGTGTGGGGATTTCAGCGCAGACGTCGCATATGCACAGAACAGTGTGGAGATTTTGGTGCTGACATCGCGTATGTGCAGAACGGTGTGGAGATTTTGGCGCTGACATTGCGTATGCATAGAATGACGTGGAGATTTCAGCGCAGACATTGTGTATGCGCAGAAAGGTGTGGAGATTTTGGCACAGACATCGCATATGTGCAGAACTGTGTGGGGATTTCAGCACAGACATCGCGTATGTGCAGAACAGTGTGGAGATTTCGGCGCAGACAGTGCGTATGTGCAGAACGGTGTGGGGATTTCAGCGCAGACATCGTATACGCGCAGAACGGTGTGGAGATGTCGGCGCTGACATTGTGTATGCACAGAACGGTATGGAGATTTCGGCGCTGACATCGCATATGCACAGAATGATGAGGAGATTTTGGCGCTGACATTGCGTATGCGCAGAACAGTATGGGGATTTCAGCGCTGATATCACATATGTGCAGAACAGTGTGGAGATTTCAGCGCTGATATCGTGTATGCATAGAATGGTGGGGAGATTTCGGCGCTGACATTGCGTATGCGCAGTACTGTGTGGAGATTTCGGCACAGACATCATGTATGTGCAGAACGGTGTGGAGATTTTGGCGCTGACATTGCGTATATGCAGAAGGATGTGGAGATTTCGGTGCTGACATCGCGTATGCACAGAATGTTGTGGGGATTTCGGCACTGACATCATGTATGTGCAGTACGGTGTGGAGATTTCGAAACAGACATCAGCACATGTGCAGAACCAAGTATACAAATTGCCCTGCGCTGGAATCGCACTTTTGTGAACGCAGGTTCATGTTCTTGAAAATACCATTCCTAATTCTTCAGTGATGTTATAGCTAAATTGCGCTGCCAAAACACGCATTATCCCAGAACTACCTGTACTTGTGCGTTAAGAGCAAATCGCATGACATGGAGTAAAAGTCTTTGTTA
The DNA here is from genome assembly GCF_020745735.1 of Hemiscyllium ocellatum. Classification (NCBI taxonomy): domain Eukaryota; kingdom Metazoa; phylum Chordata; class Chondrichthyes; order Orectolobiformes; family Hemiscylliidae; genus Hemiscyllium; species Hemiscyllium ocellatum. Next base: position 157,895,372 of record NC_083401.1, on the reverse strand, counting down.
TAATTTTAATGCCCATGAAGTCAATTGGTAAAGTATAAAACAGAGCCAATCCTTGCACACTTTAACAAATATTTGTTCACAGAAATACAGTTCATGAACATGCACTCCAAGAGCCAAACCCAATTCCAGTCCTCTGCACGGTGGCACAGTGGCTAGCACTGCTACCTCTCAGTGCCAGGGACCTGGGTTCAATTCCCACCTCGGGCAACTGTCCGTGTGGAGTTTGCCCATTCTCCCCGTGTCTGTGTGAGTTTCCTCTGGGTGCTCCGGTTTCCTCCCACAATCCAAAGGTGTGCAGGTCAGGTGAATTGGCCATGCTTAAATTGCCTGTCGTGTTAGGTGCAGGGGTAAACATAGGGGAATGGATCTGAGTGGGTTGCTCTTCAGAGAGTCAGTGTGGACTTGTTGCAGGGAATCTAATCTAATATATAAAGAGAACTACAGATATTGGAAATCAGAAACAACAATGGAAATGGCTGGAAAGACTCTGTGCAGTTAACATTTCAGGTCCAGTGAGCCTTCTTTAGAATTGGTCCAGCTCTCACATTCAGTTTGACCCTGACACATCCCCTTGTCCAATCCTCTTCTTTTAAATGCCTCTACCCCTGAGAGGTTCACCTCACGGAACCATTCATTTCCCTCCGGCTTTCTTGTCCTCTTTGCAGTGTAATTCCCAGTAATAGTTCCCCTCTTTTCCCTGTCATTGTCCCCTTCGCCTTCACGTTATCTGAATTGACCTCTGGGATCCTTCTGTCGATCCAGGCAATCATGTGCTTTCATTCCATACCCTGCCTGACCCCACTGAATGCCCCAGTTTTAACTGCACCATTGAGGTTTACTTTGCATATCACCTTTAACCCCACTTCCATCCACCTACTGCACTCTCAGCGACCCTCTCCCAAGCCCCAGCCCCCTCGCATTTATCTCTCCACCCCCAAGGCTCTCAGCCTCATTCCTAATGAAGGATCCTTGCCCGAATCGTCGATTCTCCTGCTCCTCAGATGCTGCCTGACCTGCTGTGCTTTTCCAGCACCCCACACTTGACATCTTTCCATCCTGCCCCAGCCAGCGCTGCTGCAGTGAGCCAGTCTCCCGGGCACCATGAATTCTGAATAATGGCGTGACAATGAAGAGGTCTTCTTCAGACGCCAGAAACTGTGTGCATCTGCCTGAACATCCAAGAGGTGGTCTCTGTCTCCAGCTGCGCCCCTCATACGTATGGTTGGGTTTGTGAAGGCACACCTTTCTCACTCATTACTAACAAGACTGGGACTGTGCACATAATTACAGAGACCTGGTGATTTAAGGAATATTCATGACATGCGAATGAATTCAAAAGATCTTGCTGCCCATCAATGTCAGCAAGGCTGCCCCACCTGAACCTTCCATCCAACTCAGTACAAACTTTAACCTGCCATAGGGAATCTGAAATTTGACCTTCCATTTTATTATGTTTCCCCTCCCGCACTCCTGCCTGCTCCAGCTCTGGTTATTATGTTTTTGCTATTTTTTTGGATGTTGTTGCTGACTATTTTTCTTACATTGCAACAGTGATTACATTTGAAAAGTATTTTATAACAAGAAAGCAGGTTGGGCTATCCTCAGCTTACGAATGCAATTTTTCCTACATGGTGTTTATGTTGACGGCAGCGAGCTCCCACTTTCCACCACCTCTCTCGACGCCTCAATTGCCTTTTGATGTCTGACAGATTGAGTACGATCCAGTACTGGATTAAAAACTAGTTCCTCAATCAATAATGGGGAAGGACTGAAAACCCCATATATGGACTTCACCACAAACTGATGCCCTTTTCCTCATGGTTACTGTCTTAAACTGAAATGAAAAAAATCACAACCTTTGATGCATTCAGTTCCATGCTGAACCTTTGACCCCAGACCAGCGCCACTGCAAAGCTCCCATCTCCCCTTTCACTAGGAGAGAGTCCGCCTCCACCTCTGCTGACATTAAAGGTAGATGATGATACAGTGGTATCCTTGCAACACGAGTAATTCAGAGATCCAGGTAATATTCTGAGGATCCAAGTTCAAATCGCAGCTTGACAGATGGTGGAATGTGAATCAAATATAGTTTGCAATTAAAAAGTCAAATGATCATCTTAAGACCATTATCAATTGTTGTAAAACCTCATCTGATTCACTCATGTCCTACATGTGACTCCAGACTCGCAGAAATGTGTTTCACTCTTAACTCACCTTTGAAGTGGCCTAGCAATACATTTAGCTGATCACACTACAATCTCAAAAAAAATAAATGAAACCAGATGTACCATCCGACATTGATGGAGACACCAGAAGGCACAAGAGCCCTATTTACTTTGCAAGGTCCTCCTGGGATCTAGGTCCAAAACTGGGAGAGCTGTCTGAAAGATTTGTAAAGTGACAGCCAAAATCGTAGCCACAAAATCATTTCTTACTCAAAACATCTCAGACACCACATCATCATCCCTCCCAGTCCCATTGGCAGGGCAGAATCAGCAGCCATGGTGGCACGATGGTACACAGTTGGGAAGGTGTTGCATTGGGAGACCTCAACATTGGCTCTGGACCCAGTGGAGTCTCATGGTGTCAATGGGTGAGGATACCTCCTGTTGACAAGCACATGGTGCGCCCTCTCAGCTGACGAATCAGTTCTCTTTCATGTTGAACACAACTTGGAGGAAGCACTGAGGGTGGCAAGGACAGAGAATGAACTCTGGGTGGGGGAGTTTCAATGTTTGTTGCCAGAGGGGCTTGGCCACAGTGCTATGTTGGGGCATAATTGGTATACTGGAGGTATATATAAGTGTGAGGGAATGGGCAAGGCACATAAACATCCTCACCAGTCTGCCTGCAGCAAATGTATCTGTGCATGACAGGAGAAATTGAGTCCTTGTGAAGACTGTCTTCCATTGAGGATTCCCTTCGTCTTGCTGTGTGGCACTATCGCCATGCTAAATGGGATAGACTTCAAACAATCTAGCAGCTCAAGACTGGCATCCATGAGGTGCTGTGGGCCATCAACAGTGACAGAACTGTACTCCAGTATAAACTCATGGCTTGCATAGTTCCCCCACTCACCCACCACCATTAAGTCAAGCGATCAACCTTGGTTCAGTAAAGAGTTCAGGAAGGCTAGTGAGTCCCAAAATTAAAGAAGTTTCAAGCTGGCAGAGCTACAAAAGAGGGCCACCCACATGTCAGAATGTATAAGCAGCAAGTGATGGATGGAGCTAAGTGATCCCACAACCAGTCGATCAGAACTAAACTCTGTCGTCCTGCTATCTCCAGCTGTGAACAGGGTGAATAATTAAACAAATAAAGTATCTTTGAACCTGTTTCCAGATTCTAGCCTATCCCATGAAAATAACATGGTGGCTTGACCAGGCGGGAGTTTGATTAGTTTAAAATAGATTCTCTGCAGGGTGTAAACAGGCCCTTCGGCCCAACAAGTCCACACCGACCCTCAGAAGAGTAACCCAACCCCCTCTGACTAATGCACCTAACACTATGGACAATCCAGCATGGCCAATTCACCCTAACCTGCACACTTTTGGAATGTGGGAGGAAACCCACACAGACACGGGGAGAATGTGTAAATGCCACACAGACAGTCACCCGAGGCTGGAATCGAGCCTGGGACCCTGGCGCTGTGAGGCAGCAGTGCTAACCACTGAGCTACTGTAAATAGACCAATCACTATACTTGCATTGACAACTGGAATCCAGGCCTTTGTTTTGTTATGTCCCTCCTGCTTCCCACAACCGCCTCAGTATCTTCTTTTCGACAGTACCTTTAGCTCCACCCACCATTGATTGTCCCCAGTAGACCATTATGAACAGTGGGAAATGTT